>NC_143475.1:659234-988851 GCF_987193195.1 Phasianus colchicus
AAAAACTCATTAGTAATTACTAATCCTCATTAATAGCCCTCACTAATTAATTCATCATCGTTAACACTTCTCATTAATTCATACAATAATCAATTCCTCTGCCTCCTCATTAATTAATTAATTAACCTCAGCCATCAGTTAATAAATCATTTTTCTGCTCATTAATGAGCCGTGGTAATTAATCACTATCAGCAACTCCGCCTGCTTGTTAACAAACCTTGGTAATTAATTAATGATCAACGCCTCCACCTGTTTGTTAATTAATTAATAATCAGTAATTAATAATAATCAGCCAAAAAAAAAATTGGGGTGAAATTTGGGAAAATTTGGGGAAATTTTGGGGGAATTTGGGGAAATTTTGGGTGAATTTGGGGAAAATTTGGGGGAATTTGGAGCAAATTTGGGGAAACTTGGAGGAATTTGGGGAGATTTTGGAAAATTTGGAGAAAATTTGGAGGAATTTGGGAAATTTTGGGGGAATTTGGAGCAAATTTGGGGGGAATTTTGAGGAATTTGGGGAAAATTTTGGAAAACTTTTGGAGAATTTGGAGAAAATTTGGGGAAAATCTGGGCAAATTTGGGGGAATTTGAGAAAATTTTTGGAACATTTTTTGAAAATTTTTTGAAAATTTGGGGAATTTGGGGCAAATTTGGGAAAATTTTTGGAGAATTTGGAGAAAATTTGTGGAATTTGGGGAAAATTTGGGCAAATTTGGGAAAATTTGGAGGAATTTGGGGAAAATATAGGGAGTTTGTGGGGAGTTTGGGAAACTGGAAGATTTAAGGAAATTTGGGGGAATTCAGGGGAAATTGTGGAACTTTAAGGGACTGAGGGTATTTCGTAAAATTTGGGGAAATTTGGGGGAATTTGGCAAAAATTAAGGAAAATGAATTTGGGGGAAAATTGAAATTTGGGGAATTTGGGGAAAAATAAAGGCAATTGGGGGAAATTGTGGGAAATTTGAGGAAAATTGGGGAAATGTGGGAAATTGGGGAAATTTGGTAAAAAAAATTGGAAGAAATCAGGAATATTTTGGGAATTTTGGGGGCCATTGGAGAAATTTGGAGAAAACTCGGATAAATTTGGGGGGAAATCGGGAGAAACGGGTAAAAAGGGGGGAAAATTGAGGTAAGTGGGGAAAAATTGAGGGAAATCAGGAATATTTGGGGAATATTGGGGGGAAAATTGGGGTAAATTAGAAATACTTTGAGAATTTTGGGAGACATTGAGGAAATTTGGATAAATTTGGGGGAAAATGGTAGAAAATTTGCGGGAAATAGAGAATATTTGGGGACTTTGGGGGAAAACTGGGGGAATTTGGGAAAAATTGCTGAAAATTGGGGAAAAAATGGGGAAGTTGGGAGAAATTGAATGGAAAATGGGTAAAATTTTTGGAAAATTTGGTGAAAATTGGGGAAATTTTGGAAAAATTGAGGAATGTAATGAAATTTGGGGAATTTTGTGAAAATTCAAGGAATTTTGGGAAAATTTGGGGAAACTTGGAAAAATTTAGGGAAGTTCTGAGGAAATTTATTTGCAATTTGGGGGAAATTAAGGTGAAATTTGGGGAAATGGGGAATTTCCAGGGGAAATTGAAAAAAATTAGGGGGAACTGGGAATATTTGGGGAAATTTGGAGGAAATTTGAGGGAAATTGTGGAAAAAAATGGGAGAAATAGGGAAAAAATTGGGGGAAATTGAGAATATTTGGTGAATTTGGGGGAAAATTGGGAAATTGGAGGAAAATTTGGGAGAAATAGGAAAAATCATTGAGAATTGGGAGAAAATTGAGGAAAATCAGGGAAATTCTGTGGGAAATTTAGAATATTTGGGGAAAAATTGGAAAAATTTGTAGGAAATCAGGAATATTTTGAGAATTTTGGGGAGCATTGGGGAAATCTGGGGAAATTTGGGGGAAAGCTGGGGGAAATTAGGGGAAAAATGGGCAAAAATTGGGGGAAATCAGGAAAATTTGAGGGAAATTGGGAAAATTTGAGGGGAATTGAGGAAAATTTGAGGAAAATTAGGAATATTTGGGGACTTCGTTGAAAAAAAGTGGAAATCTTGTAGAAATTCAACGGGAAATAGGAGAAATCAGCCCCAAATTGCAGAAATTTGGGGGGATTTAAGGGGAAATCCGGGGAAATTGGAGTAAATTCCGCCGAAGCCCGCTCCCTCATTTGCATAAATTTGCATACCTCCGCCTTGCTCTTGCGCTCGGCCGCCATCAGCTGCACTTTGTCCCGCTGCTCCTTGGGGGCAGATTTGTACATATCCAGCAGCAGCTTCATCTCCTTCTGGCTCTCCTGTGCCTTCCTGCGGTAATTAAGCCTCATTTGCATCTCATTTGCATCTCATTTACATCCCATTTGTATCCCAAATCGCGCCCCACGGCCGCTCGACTCACCCCCTGTGAAACCTCCCCTCCCTCTTCCCCCCAACCTCAATCAAGCCCCGCTATGCTCCTCCCCCTCATTATTTTGCATCTCATTTGCATATGAATCGACACCTAGTTCCGATGACCCCAATGATAGTTTGCCACGCCATACGATTCGCATGCCATCAACATCTCATTAGCATCTCATTAGTGCCCCACCTCGGTCATCCTGGAGCGTAAGCACCATCCAGTCTTATTTGCATATCATTTGCATGCTTACTGCATGTAATTCACCTCATATCTGCCCCCCAGACCCCAGAACTGCCCCCCACAACCCAATACTCCCCCATAACTGCCCCCCAGACCCCATAAATGCCCCATAACCACCCCATAACTGCCTCCCAAACCCCATAAATGCCCCATAGCCATCCCATAACTGCCCCCCAGACCCGATAACTGCCTCCCCAGACCCCATAAATGCCCCCCCAGGCCCCTTTAGTGCCCCATAACTGCCCCCCAGACTCCAAAACTGCCCCAGAACCACCCCATAACCGCCCCTCCACACCCCATAAATGCCCCCCCCCAGACCCCATTACTCCCCTATAACTGCCCCAAGACTCCATAAAAGACCCAGAGCCACCCCATAACTGCCTTCCAGACCCCATAAGCAGCCCCCAGATCCTATCAATGCCCCATATCCAACCCCCAGACCCCATAACTGCCCCCTCCAGATCCCATAAAAGACCCATAACCTCCTTATTACTCCCCCCACACCCCATTACTCCCCCATAACTGCCCCCCAGATCCTACAACCACCCCATATCTGCCCCCAAGACTCCAAAACTGCCCCATAGTCACCCCATAACTGCCCCCCAGACCCCATAACCGTCCCCCAGACCCCATAAATGCCCCCCTCAGACCCCATTACTCCCCTATAACTTCCCCCCAGACCCCATAACCGCCCCCCCCAGACCCATAACCTCCGTTACTCCCCCCAGACCCCATTACTCCCCCATAACTGCCCCCCAGATCCTACAACCACCCTATATCCGCCCCCCAGACCCCATAACCGCCCCCCCAGACCCCCCCAAAACTCACTTCAGCTCCCCCCTCAGCTGCTTCAGCACCTCGGAATCCTTTTTCTTGACCTCCTCCGGGGCTCCTTTGGGTCTCTCCCTCCCCCTCTCCCTTTCGGTCCCCCCCCGGGACGACGATGACGATGATGACGACGACGATGACGAAGCCCCCCCAGCCCTGGGATTGCTGGGGGGGGGAGGGTCCTTGGGACGGGATTGAGGAGGGGGTGGGGGCTGAGGGGGGGGAGGGGCCGGGTTGGAGGTAGAGGGGGGGGGATCTTCTTCATCCGGGGGTCTCCGTAGCGGTGGGGCGGCCTCGGGGGGAGCAGAGGTGGTGGTGGTGGTCGTTGGGGGGGGGTCCCGTTTGGGTTCCCCTGTTGAGGTGGGGCCGGGTGGTGGGGCCACGTTTTCTTCTTCTTTAATGGCGGGGGGGGCTGGAGTGACCCCACTTCCTCCTCCTCCTCCTCCTCCTCCTCCGGGTTGGGGATCCTCGGGGGGGGTGGTGGTGGAAGTTGGGGGGGGTGGGGGGGGAGGGGCCGAACTGGGGGGGGGAGGGGCGCCGCTGGGCTGCAGGCGATGCTGGAGGGGGAGGGGAAGAGTCAGTGAAGTCATGCTCCCCCCCCCACACCCCTCCCCATCCTCAGAAATATCCATCCGGTGGGACCCACACAGACCTCCAGGGCATTGCCCTTTTAAGCACCCCCGCTCTGCGTGTCGCTGCCCTTTTTAAGATCTCATTCCCCACGTGGGCCCACCCGAGTGCCAGTGCCCTTTTAAAGCGGCTGACTTCTTAAAAGGGCAACACCAAAACCCCATCACTCACGTGGGCCCACAGACTATTATCGGCGTTACCCCTTTTTTTTTTCCTTTTCTTAAAAGGGCAACATTCTTTCCAAGCCCCCTCACTCCCCCAAGCAATGAACCCAAAGGCGGGCCCTACCATAGCCCTTTTAAATCCTTTACTCCTTTCAGGAAGCCACCAGTCATCTCCTAGAGTTTAGCCCCGCCCCCTCAGCCCCACCTTCATCTCTTAAAGGGGCGATGCCTAATTTTACACTCTCCACCGTTGAGTTTGGTGCCCCACCCTCTTTAACACCACCCACTCAAGCCCCACCCCCTGGGCTCCACCCCGTTTCCTTAAAGGGGCAACACACTCCACCCCCTCAAGCCCACCTATGCAGCCCTGCCCCCCCCAGATCCTTAAAGGGGCAACGGCCACCCATGCTGTTCTCTTCTATCCAATGGAATTTCGAGGTTCTTGCCCCAAGGCCCGCCCTTAAAGCCCCTCCCCCAAACCAGAAGCCCCTCCCCCACAACGGAAACCCCTCCCCCAAACCGTAAGCTCCTCCTGCCATCCCAGAAGCACCTTTCCCCCAAACTAGAAAAAGCCCCTCCCCCCCTTCACTGGAAGCCCCACCCCCCCACACCGAAAGAAGTCCCTCCCCCCGTTCACCGGAAGCCCCTCCCCCCACTCCCTATACCGAAAGCCCCTCCCCCCCAAAGACCGGAAGCCCCACTCCCTATACCAGAAGCCCCAACCCCACACCTGAAGAAGCCCCTCCTCCCTCACTGGAAGCCCCTCCCCCCCTTCACAGGAAGCCCCACCCCCTATACCGGAAGCCCCTCCCCCACTTCCACGGAAGCCCCTTCCCCCCACCGGAAGAAGCCACTCCCCGCTCACTGGAAGCCCCTCCCCTCACCCTAGACTGGAAGCCTCACCCCCTTCACCAGAAGCCCCTCCTCCCCCTTCACCGGAAGCCCCACCCCCCCAGACCGGAAGCCCCATCCCCAAGACCGGAAGACCCTCCCCCTCTACCGGATGCCCCCACCCCCCACCAGAAGCCCCACCCCCTATACCTGAAGCCCCACCCCCCACACCTAAAGAAGCTCCTCCCCCTGTTCACCGGAAGCCTGTCCCCCCACCGCCTTCACCGGAAGCCCCTCCCCCTATTACGGAAGCCCCTCCCCCCAGACCAGAAGCCCCACCCCATATGCCGGAAGCCCCTCCCCCCGGGACCAGAAGCCCCTCCCCCCAGACCGGAAGCCCCTCCCCAGGTTCAATGGAAGCCCCTCCCCCCGGGACCAGAAGCCCCTCCCCCCAGACCGGAAGCCCCTCCCCCCGTTCAATGGAAGCCCCTCCCTCCAGACCAGAAGCCCCACCCCCTATGCCGGAAGCCCCTCCCCCCTGGACCAGAAGCCCCTCTCCCCAGACCGGAAGCCCCTCCCCCTGCTCAACGGAATCCCCTCCCCCTATAAAGGAAGCAACCCCCCCCCAGACCGGAAGCCCCTCCCCCTACACCGACCCCCCCCTCCAAGACTGGAAGCCCCTCCCCTCAGACCGGAAGCCCCACCCCCCAGACCGGAAGTCCCACCTCCTATGCCGGAAGCCCCTCCCCCATGGACCAGCAGCCCCTCCTCCCCAGACCGGAAGCCCCACCCCCTATACCGAAAGCCCCCCCGCCAGACGGGAAGCCCCTACCCCTACACCGAACCCCCCCACCGCAGATTGGAAGCCCCACCCCCCAGACCGAAAGCCCCTCCCCTCAGACCGGAAGCCCCTCCCCCCCCAGACCGGAAGCCCCACCCCCTATACCAGAAGCTGCCCCCCCCCCCCCAAACCTAAAGAAGCCCCCCCCTGCTCCTCACCAGAAGGCCCTCCCCCACACCGGAAGCCCCACACCCCAGACCGGAAGTCCCACCTCCTATGCCGGAAGCCCCTCCCCCGTGGACCAGCAGCCCCTCCTCCCCAGACCGGAAGCCCCACCCCCCAGAACGGAAGCCCCTCCCCTCAGACCGGAACCCCCCCCCCCAGACCGGAAGCCCCTCCCCCCATACCGGAAGCCCCACCCCCCAGACCGGAAGTCCCACCCCCCATACCGGAAGCCGCCCCCCCCCGCCCCCCGGCACCTTTCCGATCTCGGCCTGCACCTCGCGCAGCTTCCTCTTGTAGCGCTGCACGTCGCCCTTCAGCTGGTGGTTGTGGTTCTGCAGGCTGCTGATCAGGTGCCGCATCTCGCGGTTGATGGGGCCTAAAAATGGCGGGCGGGGGGGGGGGGAGGGGCGTCCCATTGAGGACCATCCCAAAACCGCCTTCAGACCCCATTAAATCCCACCCCAGAAACCCGGAACCACCATGAAGCCCCATAAGACCCCACTGATTTCCCACCCCCCAAGACCCGACAACCCCATTAAGACCCCATTAAATCCCACCCCATTGCCCCATAACCACACAGAACCCCATTAAATCCCACCCCAGATCCCAGAACCACCATGAAACCCCATAAGACCCCATTGATTTCCCACCCCACAAGGACCCACAACCCCATTAAGACCCCATTAAATCCCACCCCATCACCCCAGAACCGCCTTCAGACCCCATTAAATCCCACCCCAGAACCACCATGAAACCCCATAAGACACCATTGATGTCCCACCCCACAAGGACCAATAACCCCCTTAAAAACCCAGTAAATCCCACCCCACAACCCCAGAACCCCTTAAGGCCCCATAAGATCCCACCCCATTGCCCCATAACCACACAGAACCCCATAAGATCCCACCCCAGATCCCAGAACCACCATGAAACCCCATAAGACCCCATTGATTTCCCACCCAACAAGACCCCACAACCCCATTAAGACCCCATTAAATCCCACCCCAGACCCCAGAACCACCATGAAACCCCATAAGACCCCATTGATGTCCCACCCCACAAGGACCCATAACCCCATAACCCCATTCAGACCCCATTAAATCCCACCCCATCACCCCATAACCACACAGAACCCCATTAAATCCCACCCCAGAACCCCAGAACCCCAGAACCACCATGAAACCCCGTAAGACCCCACTGATTTCCCACCCCACAAGGACCCATAACCCCCTTAAAAACCCAGTAAATCCCACCCCACAACCCCAGAACCCCTTAAGACCCCATAAGAGCCCACCCCATTGCCCCATAACCACACAGAACCCTCTAAGAGCCCACCCCAGAACCCCAGAACCACTCCAAGACCCCATTAAATCCCTCCCTATAGCCCCATGACACCATAACCCCCTTCAGACCCCATTAAATCCCACCCCATCACCCCATAACCACACAGAACCCCAAAAGATCCCACCCCAGACCCCAGAACCACCATGAAACCCCATAAGACCCCATTGATTTCCCACCCAACAAGACCCCACAACCCCATAAAGACCCCATTAAATCCCACCCCAGACCCCAGAACCACCATGAAACCCATAAGACCCCATTGATGTCCCACCCCACAAGGACCCATAACCCCATAACCCCATTCAGACCCCATTAAATCCCACCCCATCACCCCATAACCACCATGAAACCCCATAAGATCCCACCCCAGATCCCAGAACCACCATGAAACTCCATAAGACCCCATTGATTTCCCACCCCACAAAACCCCACAACCCCATTAAGACCCCATTAAATCCCACCCCATCACCCCATAACCCCCTTCAGACCCCATTAAATCCCACCCCATCACCCCATAACCACACAGAACCCCATTAAATCCCACCCCAGACCCCAGAACCACCATGAAACCCCATAAGATCCCATTGATTTCCCACCCCACAAGGACCCATAACCCCTAACCCCTTCAGACCCCATTAAATCCCACCCCATCACCCCATAACCACACAGAACCCCATAAGATCCCACCCCAGATCCCAGAACCACCATGAAACCCCATAAGACCCCATTGATTTCCCACCCAACAAGACCCCACAACCCCATAAAGACCCCATTAAATCCCACCCCATCACCCCAGAACCGCCTTCAGACCCCATTAAATCCCACCCCAGAACCACCATGAAACCCCATAAGACACCATTGATTTCCCACCCCCCCCCAGGCCCCACAACCCCATAACCCCCTTAAGACCCCATTAAATCCCACCCCAGCCCGCAGAACCCCCCTAAAATCCCATTAATTCCTCACCCCACAGGCCCCAGAACCCCATAAGTACCTCAAGATCCCGTAACCCCACCTTATAGCTCCCCATAGCACTCTATAGCACCCCATACCACCCTACAGAACCCCATAGCACCCCATAACACTTTATAGCATCCCATACAACCTTAAAACACCCCATAGCACACCATAACACCCCATGGCACCCTATAGAACCCCATAACACCCCATACAACCTTATAGCACCCCATAACTCTCCACGGAACCCCATAGCATCCTAGAGCACCCTACAGAACCACCCAGCACCTTGTAGCACCCCATAACACCCCATAACACCCCATGGCACCCTATGGAACCCATAACACCCCATAGCACCTTATAACACCCCATACAACCCCATAAAACTCCACGGCACCTCATAGCACCCTAGGGAACCCGCAGCACCTTATAGCACCCCATAACACCCCATAACACCCCATGGCACCCTATGGAACCCCGTAACACCCCATACAACCTTATAGCACCCCATAGCACCTTATAACACCCCATACAACCTTATAACGACCCACAGAACCTTATAGCACCCTACAGACCCCCCCCCCAGCACCTTGCAGCACCCCATAGCACCCCATAACACCCCATGGCACCCTATGAACCCCGTAACACCCCACAGCACCTTATAACACCCCATACAACCTTATAGCACCCTACAGCACTCTAGGGAACCCCGCAGCACCTTATAACACCCCATGGCACCGTATAGCACCCTACAGACCCCCCCAGCACCTTGCAGCACCCCATAGCACCCCATAACACCCCATGGCACCCTATGGAACCCCATAACACCCCATACAACCTTGTAGCACCCCATAGCACCCCATAACACCCCATGGCACCCTATGGAACCCCATAACACCCCATACAACCTTGTAGCACCCCATAGCACCCCATAACACCCCATGGCACCCTATGGAACCCCATAACACCCCATACAACCTTGTAGCACCCCATAGCACCCCATAACACCCCATACAACCCCATAAAACTCACAGCACCCCATAGCACCCTAGGGAACCCCGCAGCACCTTATAGCACCCCGTAGCACCCCATGGCACACTACAGACCCCCCAGCACCTTGCAGCACCCCATAGCACCCCATAACACCCCATGGCATCCTACAGACCGCCCCAGCACCATCTAGCACCCCATACCACCCCATAACACCCCATGGCACCCTATGGAACCCCATAACACCCCATACAACCTTATAGCACCCCATAGCACCTTATAACACCCCATACAACCTTATAACGCCCCACAGCACCTTATAGCACCCTACAGACCCCCCCCAGCACCTTGTAGCACCCCATAGCACCCCATAACACCCCATGGCACCCTATGGAACCCCGTAACACCCCATAGCACCTTATAACACCCCATACAACCCCATAAAACTCACGGCACCCCATAGCACCCTACGGAACCTCGCAGCATCTTATAGCACCCCATAACACCCCATGGTACCCTACAGACCGCCCCAGCACCTTGCAGCACCCCATAGCACCCCATAACACCCCATGGCACCTTGTAGCACCCCATAACACCCCATACAACCTTACAGCACCCCATAGCACCTTATAACACCCCACAGCACCTTATAACACCCCATAGCACCCCATAACACCCCATGGCACCCTATGGAACCCATAACACCCCATAGCACCTTATAACACCCCATACAACCCCATAACATTCCATGGCACCTCATAGCACCCTACAGCACCCTACGGAACCCTGCAGCACCCTATAACACCCCATAGCACCTTATAGCACCCAATGAAACCCCGCAGCACCTTATAACACCCCATAGCACCCCATAACACCCCATGGCACCCTATGAACCCCATAGCACCCCATACAACCTTATAACGCCCCAAAGCACCTTATAGCACCCTACAGACCCCCCCCCCCCCAGCACCTTGCAGCACCCCGCAGCGCCTCGTCCCCCCCAACCCCACAACCCCTGACCCCACAGAGGCGTTTATGGGGCCGACCCGCCTGCTCGTTGGCCGCCAGGTTCTGCTCGAACTCGATGCGCAGCATCTCGTATTCCTTCCGCACCTGGGCCAGGGTGTCCTCCAGCTGGATCACCTCCGTGCGCAGCCGCTTCTGCACCCCCAGCTCGTCGCTCTGCAACGGGGTCGGAAGGGTTATGGGGTCACTGGGGGCATTGGGGTCATTGGGGTCAATGGGAGGAATGGGGGCATTGGGGTCAATAGGACGAATGGGGGCACTGGGGTCAATGGGGGTAATGGGGTCATTGGGGGCAATGGGATCATTGGGGGGATTGGGAGCAATGGGGGCAATGGGAGCAATGGGGTCAATGGGGTCTTTGGGGTCAATGGGAGCAATGGGAGCAATGGGGTCATTGGGGTCAATGGGACGAATGGAAGCACTGGAGACAATGGCAGCATTGGGGGCAATGGGGTCATTGGGGTCATTGGGGGCAATGGAAGGAATGGGGTCAATGGGGTCATTGGGGTCAATGAGGTCATTGGAGTCAATGGCGGCAATGGGGTCATTGGGGGTAATGGGGTGATTGGAGTCAATGGGAGGAATGGGGGCACTGGGGTCAATGGCGGCAATGGGGGCAATGGGGTCATTGGGGGCAATGGTGGCAATGGGGTCATTGGGGGTAATGGGAGGAATGGGGTCATTGGGGTCAGTGGCGGCAATGGGGTCAATGGCGGCAATGGAGGGAATGGGGTCATTGGGGTCAATGGGAGCAATGGGGTCATTGGGGGCAATGGGATGAATGGGGGCACTGGGGTCAATGGCGGCAATGGGGGCATTGGGGTCAATGGGGTCATTGGGGTCAATGGGAGGAATGGGGTCAATGGGGTCATTGGGGGTAATGGGTTCATTGGGGGGATTGGGATCAATGGGGGCAATGGGAGCAATGGGATCAATGGGGTCTTTGGGGTCAATGGGGTCAATGGAGTCAATGGGGTCTTTGGGGACACCTCCGTGCGCAGCCGCTTCTGCACCCCCAGCTCGTCGCTCTGCAACGGGGTCGGAAGGGTTATGGGGTCAGAGGGGGCAATGGGGTCATTGGGAGTAATGGGGTGATTGGGGGCAATGGGGTCGTTTTGGTCAATGGGAGGAATGGGGTCATTGGGGTCAATGGGGGTAATGGGGGCATTGGGGTCAATGGCGGCAATGGGGGGAATGGGGTCATTGGGGTCAATGGAAGGAATGGAATCAATGGGGTCATTGGGGGTAATGGGGGCATTGGGGTCAATGGAAGGAATGGAATCAATGGGGTCATTGGGGTCAATGGGAGCAATGGGGTCATTGGGGGCAATGGGGGCAATGGGGTCATTGGAGTCAATGGGGGGAATGGGGTCAATGGCGGCAATGGAGGGAATGGGGTCATTGGGGGCAATGGGAGGAATGGGGGCATTGGGGTCAATCGGAGCAATGGGGTCACTGGGGTCAATGGGACGAATGGGGGCACTGGGGTCAATGGGGGTAATGGGGTCATTGGGGTCAATGGGAGGAATGGGGGCATTGGGGTCAATGGGGTCTTTGGGGACACCTCCGTGCGCAGCCACTTCTGCACCCCCAGCTCGTCGCTCTGCAACGGGGTCGGATGGGGTTATGGGGTCACTGGGGGCATTGGGGTCATTGGGGTCATTGGGGGCAATGGAAGGAATGGGGTCAATGGGGTCATTGGGGTCAATGGCGGCAGTGGGGGCAATGGGGGCAATGGGGTCATTGGGGTCATTGGGGGCAATGGGGTCATTGGGGTCAATGGGACGAATGGAAGCACTGGGGACAATGGCGGCATTGGGGCAATGGGGTCATTGGGGTCAATGGCGGCAATGGGAGGAATGGGGGCATTGGGGTCAATGGGAGCAATGGGGTCATTGGGGGCAATGGGGTCAATGGGGACAATGGGGTCATTGGAGTCAATGGGGGGAATGGGGTCAATGGCGGCAATGGAGGGAATGGGGTCATTGGGGTCAATGGGGTCATTGGGGTCAATGGGAGCAATGGGGTCATTGGGGTCAATGGGACGAATGGAAGCACTGGGGACAATGGCGGCATTGGGGCAATGGGGTCATTGGGGTCAATGGCGGCAATGGGGTCATTGGGGGCAATGGGAGCAATGGGGTCATTGGGGGCAATGGGATGAATGGGGGCACTGGGGTCAATGGCGGCAATGGGGGCATTGGGGTCAATGGGGTCATTGCGGGCAATGGAAGGAATGGGGTCAATGGGGTCATTGGGGGTAATGGGGTCATTGGGGGGATTGGGATCAATGGGGGCAATGGGAGCAATGGGATCAATGGGGTCTTTGGGGTCAATGGGGTCAATGGAGTCAATGGGGTCTTTGGGGACACCTCCGTGCGCAGCCGCTTCTGCACCCCCAGCTCGTCGCTCTGCAACGGGGTCGGACGGGTTATGGGGTCAGAGGGGGCAATGGGGTCATTGGGAGTAATGGGGTGATTGGGGGCAATGGGGTCGTTTTGGTCAATGGGAGGAATGGGGGCACTGGGGTCAATGGCGGCAGTGGGGGCAATGGGGTCATTGGGGGCAATGGGAGGAATGGGGTCATTGGGGTCAGTGGCGGCAATGGGGTCAATGGCGGCAATGGGGTCAATGGGGTCTTTGGGGTCAATGGGAGCAATGGGAGCAATGGGGTCATTGGGGTCAATGGGATGAATGGGGGCACTGGGGTCAATGGCGGCAATGGGGGCACTGGGGTCAATGGGAGGAATGGGGGCACTGGGGTCAATGGGACGAATGGGGGCACTGGGGTCATTGGGGGTAATGGAGTCATTGGGGGCAATGGGATCATTGGGGGGATTGGGATCAATGGGGGCAATGGGAGCAATGGGGTCAATGGGGTCTTTGGGGTCAATGGGAGCAATGGGAGCAATGGGGTCATTGGGGTCAATGGGATGAATGGGGGCACTGGGGTCAATGGCGGCAATGAGGGCATTGGGGTCAGTGGTGGCAATGGGGTCATTGGGGGCAATGGAAGGAATGGGGTCAATGGGGTCATTGGGGGCAATGGGGTCATTGGAGTCAATGGCGGCAATGGGGTCATTGGGGGTAATCGGGTCATTGGGGGAAATGGGAGCAATGGGGTCATTGGGGGCAATGGGGTCAATGGGGACAATGGGGTCATTGGGGAAAGTGGGGGGAATGGGGGCACTGGGGTCAATGGCGGCAATGGGGTCAATGGGGGTAATGGGGTCATGGCGGTCAATGGGGTCATTGGGGGCATTGGGGGCAATGGGGTCATTGGGGGTAATGGGAGAAATGGGGTCATTGGGATCATTGGGGCCAATGGGAGCAATGGGGCCATTGGGGTCAATGGGGGCAATGAGTGCGAATGGGATCCATGGGAATAAAGGAGTCAATGGGGACATGTGGGATAGCCGAGGGTCGGCCATCTTGGGTGGACAGGTCGGCCATCTTGGCTGCCCAACAGTCGGCCATCTTGGATAGCCAAGTCGGCCATCTTGGATATCCAAGTCAGCCATCTTGGCTGCCCAACACCCGGCCATCTTGGACACCCATAAGCCAGCCATCTTGGCTGCCCAACACCCGGCCATCTTGGATAGCAAAGTCAGCCATCTTGGAAATCCAAGTCAGCCATCTTGGCTGCCCAACACCCGGCCATCTTGGACACCCATAAGCCAGCCATCTTGGCTGCCCAACACCCGGCCATCTTGGATAGCAAAGTCAGCCATCTTGGATATCCAAGTCAGCCATCTTGGATAGCCAAGTCAGCCATCTTGGCTGCCCAACACCCGGCCATCTTGGACACCCATAAGCCAGCCATCTTGGCTGCCCAACACCCGGCCATCTTGGATAGCGAAGTCAGCCATCTTGGATATCCAAGTCAGCCATCTTGGATAGCGAAGTCAGCCATCTCGGATATCCAAGTCAGCCATCTTGGCTGCCCAACACCCGGCCATCTTGAATAGCAAAGTCAGCCATCTCGGATATCCAAGTCAGCCATCTTGGCTGCCCAACACCCGGCCATCTTGGATAGCCAAGTCAGTCATCGTGGCTGCCCAACAGTCTGCCATCTTGGACACCCATAAGCCAGCCATCTTGGCCGCCCAACACCCGGCCATCTTGGCGCCCCGGCGGCCATCTTTTCCCCCCCACACCTCCATGTGCTCGATGTGACGCAGGTGGCTGTTCTTGGTGGCCAGGAGGAGGGCGCGCGCCTCGTCCAGCTGCGTCTTCACCTGCAGGCTCTCGTGGTACAGCAGCGAGAACTGCGACTGCAGCACTTTGTACTCCAACGTCTCCTTCACCGCCTCCTCCGGCAGCGAGCGCAGAGCCACCTGGCGGAGCGACCCCACACTCAGCCCCTAACGGCCCCACAGTGACCCCAAAGTGCCTCCATACAGACCCCATATCGACCCCACAGTGCCTCCATGGCAACCCCGTAGCGTCCCCGTAGCATCCGCGTAGTGACCCCATATCAGCCCCGTAGTGACCCCATATTGGCCCAATAGTGACCCCATAGCATCTGTATAGTGATCCCATATCAGCCCCATAGTGACCCCATATCGGCCCCGTAGCGACCCCATAACATCCCCATGTAAACCCCATAGTGTCCCCATAGCGACCCCATAGCATCTGTATAGTGATCCCATATCAGCCCCATAGTGATCCCATATCAGCCCCATAGGGACCCCATGGGGACCCCAGAATCCTCAAACCCCATAGGAATCCCATAGAGACCCCATAGAGCTCTCAAAACCTTCAGATCCCATAAGGATCCCATAGAGACCCCATAGAGCTTTCAAAAACTTCAGACCCCATAAGATCCCATAGAGACCCCGTAGAGACCCCAAAGAACCCCACAGAAACCTACAGAGACCCTATAGAGCCCGATAGAGCCCCATAGAGCCCCCATAGAGCCCTCAAAACCTTCAGACCCCATAGAGACCCCATAGCAACCCATAGAGCCCCATAGACACCCTGCAGAGACCCCATGGGGACCCCAAAATCCTCAGACCCCATAGGGATCCCATAGAGACCCCATAGAGCTCTCAAAACCTTCAGACCCCATAGGGGACCTATAGAGACCCCAAAATCTTCTGATTACAGAGACCTCATAGAGACCCCAAAGAACTCCACAGAAACCTATAGAGACCCTATAGAGCCTGATAGAGCCCCATAGAGCCCCCACAGAGCCCTCAAAACCTTCAGACCCCATAAAGTCCCCATAGAGAACCCATAGAGATCCCATAGAGACCCCAAACAACCCTGCAGAAAACTATAGAGACCCTATAGAGCCTGATAGAGCCCCATAGAGCCCCCACAGAGCCCTCAAAACCTTCAGACCCCATAAAGTCCCCATAGAGAACCCATAGAGATCCCATAGAGACCCCAAACAACCCTGCAGAAAACTATAGAGACCCTATAGAGCCTGATAGAGCCCCATAGAGCCCCCACAGAGCCCTCAAAACCTTCAGACCCCATAAAGTCCCCATAGAGAACCCATAGAGATCCCATAGAGACCCCAAACAACCCTGCAGAAAACTATAGAG
This sequence comes from Phasianus colchicus, assembly GCF_987193195.1. NCBI lineage: Eukaryota > Metazoa > Chordata > Aves > Galliformes > Phasianidae > Phasianus > Phasianus colchicus. The sequence goes on from NC_143475.1 coordinate 675,210, forward strand.
ACCCTATAGAGCATCCGTATAGTGATCCCATACCGGCCCCATAGTGACCCCATAGCATTCCCATAGCGACCCCAAAGGGCCCCCATAGTGACCGCATATCGGCCCCATAGTGCCCCCATGGCAACCCCATAGCATGCCCCCGAGGAAACCCCATAATATCCCCATGGCAACCCCACAGTGACCCCATGAAAAACCCATATCGGCCCCATAGCGACCCCGTATCGACCCCATATCGGCCGTATAGTGTCCCCATATCGGCCCCATAGTGACCTCATATTGACCCCATAGTGATCCCATATCAGCCCCACAGTGACCCCATATCAGCCCCATAGTGTCCCCATATCAACCCCATAGTGATCCCATATCAGCCCCATAGTGACCCCATATCGGCCCCGTAGCAACCCCATATCGGCCCTATAGTGACCCCATATCGGCCCCATAGTGACCCCATAACGGTCCTATAGTGTCCCCATACCGGCCCCATAGTGACCCCATATCGGCCCCACAGTGACCCCATATCAGCCCCATAGTGTCCCCATATCAACCCCATAGTGATCCCATATCAGCCCCATAGTGACCCCATATCGGCCCCATAGTGACCCCATATCAGCCCCATAGTGACCCCATATCGGCCCCGTAGCGACCCCATATCGGCCCCATAGTGACCCCATAACGGTCCTATAGTGTCCCCATACCGGCCCCATAGTGACCCCATATCGGCCCCATAGTGTCCCCATATCAGCCCTATAGTGTCCCCATATCGGCCCCATAGTGACCCCATATCAGCCCCATAGTGTCCCCATGTCAGCCTCATAGTGTCCCCATATCGGCCCTATAGTGTCCCCATAGTGTCCCCATATCGGCCCCACAGTGACCCCATGTCGGCCTCATAGTGTCCCCATATCGGTCCTATAGTGTCCCCATATCGGCCCCATAGTGACCTCATATTGATCCCATAGTGAACCCCTAATCAGCCCCATAGTGACCCCATATTGGCCTCATAGAGACCCCATACCGGCCCCATAGTGACCCCATATTGGCCCCATAGTGACCTCATATTGGCCCCATAGTGTCCCCATATCGGCCCCATAGTGTCCCCATATCGGCCCTATAGTGTCCCCATAGTGTTCCCATATCGGCCCCACAGTGACCCCATATCAACCCCATACTGACCCCATATTGGCCCCACAGTGACCCTATATCGGCCCCATAGTGACCCCATATTGGCCCCATATCGACCCCGTATCGGCCTCATAGTGTCCCCATATCGGCCCCATAGTGACCCCATATCAGCCCCATAGTGACCCTTCCCCCCCCCTTCCCCCCCTTCCCCCCCCATCGCCCCCCACCTTCAGCTCCCCCTGCCCCCCCTGCCCCCCATATCCCCCCCCCACGACCCCCTCCCCAAATCCCCCCCACCTTCAGCCTCTCGTGCCCCCCACCCCCCCACCTTCCCCCCCCACAGCCCTCCACCTTCAGCTCCCCCTGCTCCCCCTGCCCCCCATATCCCCCCCCACGACCCCCTCCCCAAATCCCCCCCCACCTTCAGCCTCTCGTGCCCCCCATCACCCCCCCTTACCCCCCCATATCCCCTCACAGCCCCCCACCTTCAGCTCCCCCTGCCCCCCATATCCCCCCCCACGACCCCCTCCCCAAATCCCCCCCACCTTCAGCCTCTCGTGCACCCCACCCACCCACCTTCCCCCCCCTTCCCCCCCCACAGCCCCCCACCTTCAGCTTCTCATGCTCCCCCTGCCCCCCCTGCCCCCCCATATCCCCCCCCCACGACCCCCTCCCCAAATCCCCCCCCCACCTACAGCCTCTCATGGCCCCCATTCCCCCCCACTTACCCCCTGTTACCCCCCCATATCCCCTCACAGCCCCCCACCTTCAGCTCCCCCTGCCCCCCCTGCCCCCCATATCCCCCCCCCACGACCCCCTCCCCAAATCCCCCCAACCTTCAGCCTCTCGTGCCCCCCACCCCCCCACCTTCCCCCCCCACAGCCCCCCACCTTCAGCTCCCCCTGCCCCCCTGCCCCCCCATATCCCCCCCCCACGACCCCCCCTCCCCAAATCCCCCCCCACCTTCAGCCTCTCGTGCCCCCCACCCACCCACCTTCCCCCCCCACAGCCCCCCACCTTCAGCTTCTCATGCTCCCCAAACCCCCCATATCCCCCCCCCACGACCCCCTCCCCAAATCCCCCTCCCACCTACAGCCTCTCATGGCCCCCATTCCCCCCCCCTTACCCCCCCATATCCCCTCACAGCCCTCCACCTTCAGCTTCCCATGCCCCCCCTGCCCCCCCATATCCCCCCCCACGACGCCCCCTCCCCGAAATCCCCCCCCACCTTCAGCCTCTCGTGCCCCCCATCCCCCCCCTTACCCCCCCATATCCCCTCACAGCCCCCCACTTTCATCTTCCCTTGCTCCCCCTGCCCCCCCCAACCCCCCATATCCCCCCCCCACGACCCCCTCCCCAAATCCCCCCCACCTTCAGCCTCTCGTGCCCCCCATCCCCCCCCCTTCCCCCCCCATAGCCCCCCACCTTCAGCTTCTCATGCTCCCCCTGCCCCCCCATATCCCCCCCCCACGACCCCCCCCTCCCCAAAATCCCCCCCCCACCTTCAGCCTCTTGTGTCCCCCATCACCCCCCCTCTTCCCCCCCTTCCCCCCCCATATCCCCCCACCTTCAGCTTCTCATGCCCCCCCTGCCCCCCCTGCCCCCCCATATCCCCCCCCCACGACCCCCTCCCCAAATCCCCCCCACCTTCAGCCTCTCGTGCCCCCCACCCACCCACCTTCCCCCCCTTCCCCCCCCACAGCCCCCCACCTTCAGCTTCTCATGTTCCCCCTGCCCCCCCTGCCCCCCCATATCCCCCCCCCACGACCCCCTCCCCAAAATCCCCCCCCACCTACAGCCTCTCATGGCCCCCATTCCCCCCCACTTACCCCCTGTTACCCCCCCATAGCCCCCCATATCCCCCCACCTTCTGCTCCCCATGCCCCCCCTGCCCCCCTGCCCCCCCATATTCCCCCCCCACGACTCCCCCTCCCCAAAATCCCCCCCCCACCTTCAGCCTCTCGTGCCCCCTGACCGCCTGCTGCAATTCCTGCTGCAGTTTCTCCAGCTCTGCCATCCGGCTGTTGGCCAACTCCTGGTTCCCCTCCAGCTCCGCGTTCAGCATCTCAAACTGGGGGACAAATTGGGGGGGGGCTCCATTTTTGGGGTGTCCTCCCCCCCGTCTCCCCGCCCCCCAGAGCCCCCATGTGGGCCCAAATCCCCCAAAAACTGGCCTCAAATCCCATTGGAGAGCTGCCAAATCCCATTAATTTCCCCCAAATCCCACTGAATTTCCATCAAATCCCATTGAATTCCCCGAAATCCCATTGAATTCCCCCCAAATCCCACTGAATTCCCCCAAAATCCCATCCCGGACCATGAAATCCCATTGAATTCCCCCCAGATCCCACTGAATTCCCCCCAAATCCCATTGAATTCCCCCCAAATCCCTTCCAGGATCATGAAATCCCATTGAATTCCCCCAAAATCCCACTGAATTCCCCCAAATCCCATTGAATTCCCCCCAAATCCCATTGAAGAGCTCCCAAATCGCATTAATTTCCCCCAAATCCCATTGAATTTCCATAAAATCCCAGTGAATTCTTTCAAAATCCCAGTGAATTCCCCCCAAATCCCATTGAATTCCCCAAAAAATCCCATTGAATTCCCCCCAAATCCCATCCAGGACCCACAAAATCCCATTGAATTCCCCCAAAATCCCATAAATCTCTCCAAATCCCACTGAATTCCTGCCAAATCCCATAAATCTCCCCCAAATCCCATTGGAGAGCTGCCAAATCCCATTAATTTCCCCCAAATCCCATTGAATTTCCATCAAATCCCACTGAATTCCCCCAAATCCCATTGAATTCCCCCCAAATCCCATTGAATTCCTCCCAAATCCCATCCAGGACCAGGAAATCCCATTGAATTCCCCCCAGATCCCACTGAATTCCCCCCAAATCCCATTGAACTCCCCCAAAATCCCATCCAGGACCATGAAATCCCATTGAATTCCCCCAAAATCCCACTGAATTTCCCCAAATCCCATTGAATTCCCCCCAAATCCCATGGAAGAGCTCCCAAATGCCAATGATTTCCCCCGATATCCCACTGAATTTCCATGAAAACCCAGTGAATTCCCCCCCAAATCCCAGTGAATTCCCCCCAAATCCCATTGAGTTCCCCCAAAATCCCATAAATATCCTGGAAATCCCATAAATCCATCCGAAATCCCATACATCTTCCCATAAATCCCCTCAAATCCCATAAATTCCCCCAAATCCCATTGAATTTCCCCCCAAATCCCATAGATATCCCGGAAATCCCATAAATCCCCCCCAAATCCTGTAAAAGCCCCCCAAATCCCATAAATCTTCCCATAAATCCCCTCAAATCCCATAAATTCCCCCATATCCAACCGAATTTTCCCCAAATCCCATTAAATTCCCCCCAAAATCCCATTGAATTTGCCCCAAAATCCCATAGATATCCCAGCAATCCCATAAATGCCCCCCAAATCCTTTAAATGTCCCCATAAATGCCCCCAAATCCCATAAATTCCCCCACATCCCATTAAATCCCCCCAAATCCCATACATCTCCCCCAAATCCCATGAAATTCCCCCAAATCCCATTGAATTTCCCCCAGAATCCCATAGATATCCCAGCAATTCCATAAATGTGCCCCAAATCCCATAAACGTCTCCATAAATCCCCCCAAATCCCATAAATCCCCCCCACATCCCATAAATCCCCCCCAAGCCCCACAGATCTCCCCATAAATCCCCCTAAATCCCATACATCTCCCCCAAATCCCATGAAATTCCCCCAAATCCCATTGAATTTCCCCCAGAATCCCATAGATATCCCAGCAATTCCATAAATGCGCCCCAAATCCCATAAATGTCTCCATAAATCCCCCCAAATCCCATAAATCCCCCCCACATCCCATAAATCCCCCCAAATCCCATACATCTCCCCCAAATCCCATGAAATTCCCCCAAATCCCATTGAATTTCCCCCAGAATCCCATAGATATCCCAGAAATCCCATAAATCCCCCCCAAATCCCATAAATGTCCCCATAAATCCCCTCAAATCCCATAAATTCCCCCACATCCCATTAAATCCCCCCAAATCCCATACATCTCCCCCAAATCCCATTAAATTCCCCCAAATCCCATTGAATTTCCCCCCAAATCCCATAGATATCCCAGCAATTCCATAAATGTGCCCCAAATCCCCTAAACGTCTCCATAAATCCCCGCAAATCCCATAAATTCCCCCCACATCCCATAAATCCCCCCCAAGCCCCACAGATCTCCCCATAAATCCCCCGAAATCCCATACATCTCCCCCAAATCCCATGAAATTCCCCCAAATCCCATTGAATTTCCCCCAGAATCCCACAGATATCCCAGAAATCCCATAAATCCCCCCCAAATCCCATAAATGTCCCCATAAATCGCCTCAAATCCCATAAATTCCCCCAAATCCCATTAAATCCCCCCAAATCCCATACATCTCCCCCAAATCCCATGAAATTCCCCCAAATCCCATTGAATTTCCCCCAGAATCCCACAGATATCCTGGAAATCCCATAAATCCCCCACAAATCCCATAAATGTCCCCATAAATCCCCTCAAATCCCATAAATTCCCCCACATCCCATTAAATCCCCCCAAATCCCATACATCTCCCCCAAATCCCATGAAATTCCCCCAAATCCCATTGAATTTCCCCCAGAATCCCACAGATATCCTGGAAATCCCATAAATCCCCCACAAATCCCATAAATGTCCCCATAAATCCCCTCAAATCCCATAAATTCCCCCACATCCCATTAAATCCCCCTAAATCCCATACATCTCCCCCAAATCCCATGAAATTCCCCCAAATCCCATTGAATTTCCCCCAGAATCCCACAGATATCCTGGAAATCCCATAAATCCCCCACAAATCCCATAAATGTCCCCATAAATCCCCTCAAATCCCATAAATTCCCCCAAATCCCATTAAATCCCCCTAAATCCCATACATCTCCCCCAAATCCCATGAAATTCCCCCAAATCCCATTGAATTTCCCCCAGAATCCCACAGATATCCTGGAAATCCCATAAATCCCCCACAAATCCCATAAATGTCCCCATAAATCCCCTCAAATCCCATAAATTCCCCCAAATCCCATTAAATCCCCCCAAATCCCATACATCTCCCCCAAATCCCATGAAATTCCCCCAAATCCCATTGAATTTCCCCCAGAATCCCATAGATATCCCAGAAATCCCATAAATCCCCCCCAAATCCCATAAATGTCCCCATAAATCCCCTCAAATCCCATAAATTCCCCCACATCCCATTAAATCCCCCCAAATCCCATACATCTCCCCCAAATCCCATGAAATTCCCCCAAATCCCATTGAATTTCCCCCAGAATCCCATAGATATCCCAGAAATCCCATAAACGTGCCCCAAATCCCATAAATGTCCCCATAAATCCCCTCAAATCCCATAAATTCCCCCACATCCCATTAAATCCCCCCAAATCCCATACATCTCCCCCAAATCCCATGAAATTCCCCCAAATCCCATTGAATTTCCCCCAGAATCCCATAGATATCCCAGAAATCCCATAAACGTGCCCCAAATCCCATAAATCCCGCTGACCTTCTGCATGCTCAGGGTGATCTGACCCCCCTGGAATCCCCCGGAGCTGCCGGAGCCGTAGGAACCCGAAGTCAGCTGCGGGAATTTATAGGGTCGTTATGGGGTCGTTATGGGGTCATATAGGGTCGTTATGGGGTCATATAGGGTCGTTATGGGGTTGTTATGGGGGCATTATGGAGTCATATAGGGTCGTTATGGGGTCATATAAGGTCGTTATGGGGGCGTTATGGGGTCACATAAGGTCATTATGGGGTCATATAGGGTCGATATAGGGTCATATAAGGTTGTTATGGGGGCATTATGGGGGCATTATAGGGTCGTTATGGGGTCATATAGGGTCGTTATGGGGTCATTATGGGGTCGTTATGGGGGCATTATGGGGTCATATAGGGTCGTTATGGGGTCATATAAGGTCGTTATGGGGGCATTATGGGGGCATTATAGGGTCGATATGGGGTCATATAGGGTCGTTATGGGGTCACATAAGGTCGTTATGGGGGCGTTATGGGGTCACATAAGGTCATTATGGGGTCATATAGGGTCGATATAGGGTCGATATAGGGTCATATAAGATCGTTATGGGGGCATTATGGGGGCATTATAGGGTCGTTATGGGGTCATATAGGGTCGCTATGGGGTCATTATAGGGTCGTTATGGGGCCGTTATGGGGGCATTATGGGGTCATACAGAGTCATTATGGGGTCATATAGGGTCATATAGAGCGGTTATGGGGTCGTTATGGGGTCACATAGGGTTGTTATGGGGTTACCATGGGGTCATATAGGGTCGTTATGGGGTCGCTATGGGGTCGTTATGGGGTCGCTATAGGGTCACATAGGGTCGTTATGGGGTTACTATGGGGTCATATAGGGTCGTTATGGGGCCGTTATGGGGGCATTATGGGGTCATACAGAGTCGTTATGGGGTCATATAGGGTCATATAGTGCTGTTATGGGGTCGCTATGGGGTCGTTATGGGGTCGCTCTGGGGTCATATAGGGTCGTTATGGGGTTACCATGGGGTCATATAGGGCCGTTATGGGGCCGTTATGGGGTCATATAGAGTCATTATGGGGTCATATAGGGTCATATAGAACTGTTATGGGGTCGTTATGGGGTCGCTATGGGGTCATATAGGGTCGTTATCGGGTCATTATAGGGTCGTTATGGGGCCGTTATGGGGGCATTATGGGGTCATACAGAGTCGTTATGGGGTCATATAGGGTCATATAGAGCTGGTATGGGGTCGTTATGGGGTCGCTATGGGGTCATATAGGGTCGTTATGGGGTTACTATGGGGTCATATGGGGTTGTTATGGGGTCGCTATGGGGTCGTTATGGGGCCATTATGGGGTCGTTATAGGGTCGATATAGGGTCATACAGGGTCGTTATGGGGAGGAGCTGGAGGTCATGAAGTCACGTGATTGGGGGGTCACGTGATTGGGGGGGCATATGATTTGGGGGGGTCACGTGACTGGGGTCACATGGGGTCCAACACCAGGAAGGTCCTCGCAGGTGGGGGGTGGGGTTGGGGAACACGGGATCACGTGATTGGGGTCAGGTGATGGGTCACGTGATGGTGTCACGTGATTAGGGTCACATTGGGTCCAACACTGGTGGGGGACACCGAGGCTCCCTGGGATGGAGGGGGGGGGGGGCTCATGTGATGGGGTCACATGGTCGGGTCATGTGATAGGGGTCACATGATTGGGGTCACATGACTGGGGTCACATGACTGGGGTCACATGGGGTCCAACACCAGGAGGAGACGCTGAGGGTCCCTGCAGGGGGTGTGGAGGAGGGGAGGAGCTGGGGGGGGGGGGGTCATGATGTCACGTGATTGGGGGGAATCACGTGATCGGGGGGTCACGTGATTGGAGTCACATGGGGTCCAACACCAGGAAGGTCCTCGCAGGTGGGGGGTGGGGTCGGAGGGCGGGGGGTGGGCAGGGTTGGGGAACACGGGATCACGTGATTGGGGTCAGGTGGTGGTGTCACGTGATGGGGGTCACGTGACCTCACCTGTTCCAACGCCTCGGCCAGGTGCCGGTCCAGGCGCCCTTCCCTCTTCCGTAGTTTGGAGCTGTCCCACTGCAGCCCTTCCACCGTGGTCTCCATCTCCAACACCTTCGTCTCAGCCGACGTGGCTTTGTCCTGCAGTTCGGCCAGCTGGGGGGCAGCAACGGGGGGGTCAGGAGGCGGGGACAACTTGTGGGGTGCCCCATAGGGTGAATGTGCGGTCAGAAGGCAGGGACAACTTGTGGGGTGCCCCATAGGGGTGAATGGGGGGTCAGAAGGCAGGGACAACTTGTGGGGTGCCCCATAGGGGTGAATGGGGGGTCAGAATGCAGGGACAACTTGTGGGGTGCCCCATAGGGTGAATGTGGGGTCAGAAGGCAGGGACAACTTGTGGGGTGCCCCATAGGGGTGAATGTGGGGTCAGAATGTGGGACAACTTGTGGGGTGCCCCATAGGGGTGAATGGGGGGTCAGAAGGCAGGGACAACTTGTGGGGTGCCCCATAGGGGTGAATGGGGGGTCAGAATGCAGGGACAACTTGTGGGGTGCCCCATAGGGGTGAATGTGGGGTCAGAATGTGGGACAACTTGTGGGGTGCCCCATAGGGGTGAATGTGGGGTCAGAAGGCAGGGACAACTTGTGGGGTGCCCCATAGGGGTGAATGGGGGGTCAGAAGGCAGGGACAACTTGTGGGGTGCCCCATAGGGGTGAATGGGGGGTCAGAATGCAGGGACAACTTGTGGGGTGCCCCATAGGGTGAATGTGGGGTCAGAAGGCAGGGACAACTTGTGGGGTGCCCCATAGGGGTGAATGTGGGGTCAGAATGTGGGACAACTTGTGGGGTGCCCCATAGGGGTGAATGGGGGGTCAGAAGGCAGGGACAACTTGTGGGGTGCCCCATAGGGGTGAATGGGGGGTCAGAATGCAGGGACAACTTGTGGGGTGCCCCATAGGGGTGAATGGGGGGTCAGAATGTGGGGACAACTTGTGGGGTGCCCCATAGGGGTGAATGTGGGGTCAGAAGGCAGGGACAACTTGTGGGGTGCCCCATAGGGGTGAATGTGGGGTCAGAATGTGGGGACAACTTGTGGGGTGCCCCATAGGGGTGAATGTGGGGTCAGAATGTGGGGACAACTTGTGGGGTGCCCCATAGGGGTGAATGTGGGGTCAGAATGTGGGGACAACTTGTGGGGTGCCCCATAGGGGTAAATGTGGGGTCAGAATGTGGGGACGACTTGTGGGGTGCCCCATAGGGGTGAATGTGGGGTCAGAAGGCAGGGACAACTTGTGGGGAGCCCCATAGGGGTGAATGTGGGGTCAGAAGGCAGGGACAACTTGTGGGGAGCCCCATAGGGGTGAATGTGGGGTCAGAAGGCAGGGACAACTTGTGGGGTGCCCCATAGGGGTGAATGTGGGGTCAGATGCGGGGACAACTTGTGGGGTGCCCCATAGGGGTGAATGTGGGCTCAGAAGGCGGGGACAACTTGTAGGGTGCCCCATAGGGGTAAATTTGGGGTCAGATGGCAGGGACAACTTGTGGGGTGCCCCATAGGGGTGAATGTGGGGTCAGAATGTGGGACAACTTGTGGGGTGCCCCATAGGGGTGAATGTGGGGTCAGAATGTGGGGACAACTTGTGGGGTGCCCCATAGGGGTAAATTTGGGGTCAGATGGCAGGGACAACTTGTGGGGTGCCCCATATGGGTAAATTTGGGGTCAGAAGGCTGGGAAAACTTGTGGGGTGCCCCATAGGGGTGAATGTGGGGTCAGAAGGCAGGGACAACTTGTGGGGTGCCCCATAGGGGTAAATGTGGGGTCAGAATGCGTGGACAACTTGTGGGGTGCCCCATAGGGGTGAATGTGGGGTCAGAATGCGGGGACAACTTGTGGGGTGCCCCATAGGGGTGAATGTGGGGTCAGAAGGCAGGGACAACTTGTGGGGTGCCCCATAGGGGTGAATGTGGGGTCAGAATGTGGGGACAACTTGTGGGGTGCCCCATAGGGGTGAATGTGGGGTCAGAATGTGGGACAACTTGTGGGGTGCCCCATAGGGGTGAATGTGGGGTCAGAATGTGGGACAACTTGTGGGGTGCCCCATAGGGGTGAATGTGGGGTCAGAATGTGGGGACAACTTGTGGGGTGCCCCATAGGGATAAATGTGGGGTCAGAAGGCGGGGACAACCTGTGGGGTGCCCCATAGGGGTGAATGTGGGGTCAGAATGCGGGGACAACTTGTGGGGTGCCCCATATGGGTAAATTTGGGGTCAGCAGGCTGGGAAAACTTGTGGGGTGCCCCATAGCGTGAATGTGGGGTCAGAAGGCGGGGACAACTTGTGGGGTGCCCCATAGGGGTGAATGTGGGCTCAGAAGGTGGGGACAACTTGTAGGGTGCCCCATAGGGGTAAATTTGGGGTCAGATGGCAGGGACAACTTGTGGGGTGCCCCATAGGGGTGAATGTGGGGTCAGAAGGCAGGGACAACTTGTGGGGTGCCCCATAAGGGTGAATGTGGGGTCAGAATGCGGGGACAACTTGTGGGGTGCCCCATAGGGGTGAATGTGGGGTCAGAAGGCGGGGACAACTTGTGGGGTGCCCCATAGGGATAATGTTGATGGCACCTCAAGGTGCTGTTGGCCAGGTCAACCCATAGGAAATCATTATATGGAGATGTCAGCCAGGTCAACCCATAGGGAATCATTATGTAGATGTCAGCCAGGTCAACCCATAGGGAATCATTACATGGAGACGTTGGCCAGGTCAACCCATAGGGAATCATTACATGGAGATGTCAGCCAGGTCAACCCATAGGGAATCATTGCAGAGATGTTGGCCAGGTCAACCCATAGGAAATCATTACATGGAGATGTCAGCCAGGTCAACCCATATGGAAACATTATGTGAAGATGTTGGCCAGGTCAACCCTTAGGAAATCATCACAGAAAGATGTCAGCCAGGTCAACCCATAGGGAATCATTACATGGAGACGTTGGCCAGGTCAACCCATAGGGAATCATTACATGGAAATCTTGGCCAGGTCAACCCGTAGGAAATCATTACATGGAAATGTTGGCCAGGTCAACCCATAGGGAATCATTACACAAAGATGTCAGCCAGGTCAACCCATTGGGAATCATTAGATGGAAACGTCAGCCAGGTCAACCCAGTAGGACTCGACCTCCCCTCCCCCCACCACATCCCAGCCGACCCCCCCCAGGAGTTGGGGGGTGAACAGGGGGCCACCCTTGGATGCTCAGCCTCCCCCCTTACCTCCATGGAGACGCGGTGGTGTTTGTCGTGCAGCTGCAGCACCACGTCGTGCAGCCGGCGGTGCTCCCTCAGCAGCTCCCGCAGCAACGCGCGGCCCGCCTCCCCCAGCTCCGCTACGGGGTGGGACACAACCACCCCAAAGTCAACCCCAATGTTCACCCCAAACCTCGGCCCCGACCGCATCCCAAATCCAACCCCAAAGTCAACCCCAACGTCAATCTCAATGTTGACCTCAATGTTCACCCCAAAATCAACCCCAACATTCACCCCAACATCAACCCCAACGTCAACCCCAAAGTCAACCCCAATGCTCACCCCAATGTCAACCCCAATGTCAACCCCAAAATCAACCCCAATGTTCACCCCAATGTCAACCCCAATCTTAACCCCAAAGTCAACCCCAACATCGACCCCAAATCCAACCCCAAAGTCAACCCCAATGTCGATCTCAATGTTGACCCCGATGTTCACCCCAAAATCAACCCCAATGTTCACCCCAAAGTCAACCCCAACATTCACAAAGTCAACCCCAACATTCACCCCAAAGTCAACCCCAATGTTCACCCCAAAGTCAACTCCAATGTTCACCCCAATGTCAACCCCAACATTCACAAAGTCAACCCCAATGTTCACCCCAAAGTCAACCCCAACATTCACCCCAACATCAACCCCAACGTCAACCCCAAAGTCAACCCCAAAGTCAACCCCAACATCAACCCCAACGTCAACCGCAAAGTCAACCCCAATATCAACCCCAATCTTAACCCGAAAATCAACCCCAATGCTCACCCCAATGTCAACCCCAATCTTAACCCCAAAGTCAACCCCAACATCGACCCCAAATCCAACCCCAAAGTCAACCCCAACGTCGATCTCAATGTTGACCCCAACATTCACCCCAAAGTCAACCCCAACATTCACCCCAAAGTCAACCCCAATGTTCACCCCAATGTCAACCCCAATGCTCAACCTAATGTCAACCCCAATCTTAACCCCAATGTCAACCCCCACATTGACCCCGAAGTCAACCCCAATGTTCACCCCAAAGTCAACCCCAATGTTCACGCCAATGTCAACCCCAATCTTAACCCCAAAGTCAACCCCAAAATCAACCCCAATGTTCACCCCAATGTCAACCCCAATCTTAACCCCAAAGTCAACCCCAATGTTGACCCCAAAGTCAACCCCAACGTCAACCCCAAAGTCAACCCCAACGTCTACCCCAATCTTAACCCCAAAATCAACCCCAATGTTCACCCCAATGTCAACCCCAATCTTAACCCCAAAGTCAACCCCAACATCGACCCCAAATCCAACCCCAAAGTCAACCCCAACGTCGATCTCAATGTTGACCCCGATGTTCACCCCAAAATCAACCCCAATGTTCACCCCAAAATCAACCCAACGTTCACCCCAAAGTCAACCCCAATCTTCACCCCAAAGTCAACCCCAACATTCACCCCAAAGTCAACCCCAATGTTCACCCCAATGTCAACCCCAACATTCACAAAGTCAACCCCAATGTTCACCCCTAAGTTAACCCCGACATTCACCCCAAAATCAACCCCAACATTCACCCCAAAGTCAACCTCAACGTCAACCCCAAAGTCAACCCCAATGTTGACCCCAAAGTCAACCCCAATGTCAACCCCAATCTTAACCCCAAAGTCAACCCCAACATCGACCCCAAATCCAACCCCAAAGTCAACCCCAACGTCGATCTCAATGTTGACCCCAATGTTCACCCCAAAATCAACCCCAATGCTCAACCTAATGTCAACCCCAACACTGACCCCAAAGTCAACCCCAACATTCACCCCAAAGTCAACCCCAATGTTCACCCCAAAATCAACCCCAACATTCACCCCAAAGTCAACCCCAATGTTCAACCCAATGTCAACCCCAATCTCAACCCCAATCTTAACCCCAAAGTCAACCCCAATGTCAACCCCAATGTCAACCCCAATCTTAACCCCAATGTCAACCCCAACACTGACCCCGAAGTCAACCCCAATGTTCACTCTAAAGTCAACCCCAATGTTCATCCCAATGTTCACCCCAATGTCAACCCCAATGTCAACCCCAACGTTGACCCCAAAGTCAACCCCAATGTTCACCCCAATGTCAACCCCAATGTCAACCCCAATCTTAACCCCAATGTTGACCCCAAAGTCAACCCCAATGTTGACCCCAATCATAACCCCAATGTCAAAACCAAAGTTAATCCCAACGTTGACCCCAAAGTCAACCCCAGTATTCAACCCAATGTCAACCCCAATCTTAACCCCAACGTCAACCCCCATGTTGACCCCACTGTCACCCCAATGTGAACCCCAACATTCACCCCAAAGTCAACCCATAGGGAATCATTACATGGAAATGTTGGCCAGGTCAACCCATAGAGAATCATTGGATGGAAATGTTGGCCAGGTCAACCCATAGGGAATCATATTGCGAAGATGTTGGCCATGTCAACCCATAGGGAATAATTGTACACAAAGATACTGGCCAGGTCAACCCATAGGGAATCATTACATGGAGATATTGGCCAGGTCAACCCATAGGGAATCATTACACAAAGATGTTGGCCAGGTCAACCCATAGGGAATCATTACACAGATGTTGGCCAGGTCAACCCATAGGGAATCATTACACAGGAATGTTTGCCAGGTCAGCCCATAGGGAATCATTGAAACAATGGAGATGTTGGCCAGGTCAACCCATTGGGAATCATTACATGGAAATGTCGGCCAGGTCAACCCATAGGGAATCATTACATGGGAATGTTGGCCAGGTCAACCCACAGGAAATCAGTAACAGAAATGTCAGCCAGGTCAACCCATAGGGAATAATTGCAGAGATGTTGGCCAGGTCAACCCATAGGGAATCACTACATGGAAATGTTGGCCAGGTCAACCCATAGGGAATTGTACAAAAAGATGCAGGCCAGGTCAACCCATAGGGAATCATTACATGGAAAAGTTGGCCAGGTCAACCCATAGGGAATCATTACACAGGAATGTTGGCCAGGTCAACCCATAGGGAATCAATACACAGAAATGTCAGCCAGGTCAACCCATAGGAAATGATTGCAGAGATGTTGGCCAGGCCAACCCATAGGAAATCATTATGTGAAGATGTTGGCCAGGTCAACCTGTTGGGAATCATTACACAGAAATGTCGGCCAGGTCAACCCATAGGGAATCATTACATGGAAAAGTTGGCCAGGTCAACCCATAGGGAATCAATGCACAGAAATGTCAGCCAGGTCAACCCATAGGGAATCAATACACAGAAATGTCGGCCAGGTCAACCCATAGGAAATCATTACACAGAAATGTCGGCCAGGTCAACCCATAGGGAATCATTACATGGAAAAGTTGGCCAGGTCAACCCATAGGGAATCAATACACAGAAATGTCGGCCAGGTCAACCCACAGAACCCCATCACCCCATACCAACTAGGCCCCCCCCCCCCCCCCCATCTCCCCCAGCCCCATTTAAGACGCCCCAAACCTCCCCCCTGCTCCCCCCCCCCCCCAAATACCCACCTCTGGCCGCCAGCCTGGCCCCCACCTCGTGCGCCCTCCGCTGGGCCCCCCCCAAACCCTCCAGCAATCGGGCGACTGCAGCGGGGGCGAAGGCCAGCAGGGGGCGCAGCCGCACCTCCCCCTCCTCGCCTCCCCCTCCCCCCGCCCCTAAAAGGGACAGAGGGGGCGTGGCCGGAAGGGGCGTGGCCAGGAGGGGCGTGGTCGGAAGGGGCGGAGCCATCGGGGGTGGGGGGAGGGGAGGGGGGGCCCAGGGGTCTGAATGGAGAGAGAGAGAGAAAAAAAGGGGGAGGGGAGTCATGGGGGTGGGGATGGGGGGAAAGGATCTGACCCCACCCCAGCCCCATAGCGACCCATAGCGCCCCATAGTGACCCACAGCACCCCATAGCTCCCATAGAGCCCCATAGCACCCATAGTGCCCCGTAGCACCCATAGAGCCCCATAGAACCCATAGAACCCCATAGCACCTCATAGAGCCCCATAGCACCCACAGTGCCCCACAGCACCCCATAGCTCCCACAGAGCCCCATAGCACCTCATAGAGCCCCATAACACCCACAGTGCCCCACAGCGCCCCATAGCACCCATAGAGCCCCATAGACCACAAATCCCACCCACAGACCCCAATTCACCCCATAGACCCCAAATCCCCCCCCCCAAACACCAAATCCCACCCCATAGACCCCCCAGGCCCCCCAAATCACCCCCCATAGACCCCAACTCACCCCACAGACCCCAAATCCCACCCCATAGACCCCCCTGCCCCCCCAAATCCCCCCCCAGAGACCCCAACTCACCCCATAGACCCCCCAGCCCCCCAAATCACCCCCCATAGACCCCAACTCACCCCCCAGACCCCAAATCCCCCCCATAGACCCCAACTCACCCCCCAGAGACCCCGAATCCCACCCCATAGACCCCAACTCACCCCACAGACCCCAAATCCCACCCCACAGACCCCCACAGCCCCCCCCATAGACCCCAAATCCCACCCCATAGACCCCCCAGCCCCCCCAAATCCCCCCACAGAGACCCCAACTCACCCCATAGACCCCAAATCCCCCCCCACAGACCCCAACTCACCCCCCAGACCCCAAATCCCCCCCATAGACCCCAACTCACCCCCCAGACCCCAAATCCAACCCCACAGACCCCCACAGCCCCCCCCATAGACCCCAAATTCCACCCCATAGACCCCCCAGCCCCCCCAAATCCCCTGCCCAGAGACCCCAACTCACCCCCCAGACCCCAAATCCCACCCCATAGACCCCCCAGCCCCCCCAAATCCCCCCCATAGACCCCAACTCACCCCCCAGACCCCAAATCCCACCCCACAGACCCCCACAGCCCCCCCCACAGACCCTAAATCCCACCCCACAGACCCCCCAGCCCCCCCAAATCCCCTGCCCAGAGACCCCAACTCACCCCATAGACCCCAAATCCCCCCCCCAGACCCCAACTCACCCCCCAGACCCCAAATCCCCCCCCACAGACCCCAAATCCCACCCCATAGACCCCCAGCCACCCCAAATCCCACTCCATAGACCCCCCAGCCCCCCCAAATCCCCCCCCAGAGACCCCAACTCACCCCCCAGACCCCAAATCCCCCCCATAGACCCCAACTCACCCCCCAGACCCCAAATCCCACCCCACAGACCCCCACAGCCCCCCCACAGACCCTAAATCCCACCCCACAGACCCCCCAGCCCCCCCAAATCCCCTGCCCAGAGACCCCAACTCACCCCATAGACCCCAAATCCCCCCCCCAGACCCCAACTCACCCCCCAGACCCCAAATCCCCCCCATAGACCCCAAATCCCACCCCATAGACCCCCCCCAACTCCCCCCCCCCCCCCCCCAAAAAAAAAACTCACCCCTCCTCTCAGCCCCTTCGGGGTCTCCTGGCGGGGGGGGGGGAGCTGCTGCGTTTTGGGGGGGTTCGGCCCCATCCATCATTCGGGGTTCGGGGGGGGCAGGGGGGGTCGCCCCCTCCCCATGGTAACGTCTCAGCAAAGCCTGAACCTCCGTATCCAGCTTTTGGGGGGGGGGGGGGGGGCACATTTTGGGGTGAAAAATGCACTTTTTGGGACCCCCCCCCAGCCTTTTTTGGAGTATTTTTAATAGGGGGGGGGGGGGAATAGTTGGGATTTTTGGGGATCTGGAAGAGATTTTGGGGTGGTTTGGGTGGATTTGGGGATTTTTTGAGGGGGGCTGTTGGGGGGGGCGGCATGGGAAGGGAGGAATGATTTTGGGGTGAAAAGGGGCGATTTTGGGGGCATAAAGGTGAGATTTGGGGTCAGAATGTGCTGATTTTGGGGCAGAAGTTTGGGATTTGAGGCAGAAGTTTGGGATTTTGGGAGAGAAGTTTGGGATTTTGGGTCATAAAGAAGAGATTTTGGGTCAAAACGTGGTGATTTTGGGTCAGAACTTTTGGGATTTGGGGTCAAACTGCTGAATTTGGGGCAGAACTTTGGGATTTGGGGGCAGAACTTTGGGATTTGGGGTCATAAAGAAGAGATTTGGGGTCAAAACGTGGTGATTTTGGGTCAGAACTTTTGGGATTTGGGGTCAAACTGTGCTGATTTTGGGGCAGAACTTTGGGATTTGGGGACAAAACGTGGTGATTTTGGGTCAGAACTTTTGGGATTTGGGGTCAAACTGCTGAACTTGGGGCAGAACTTTGGGATTTGGGGGCAGAACTTTGGGATTTGGGGTCATAAAGAAGAGATTTGGGGTCAAAACGTGGTGATTTTGGGTCAGAACTTTTGGGATTTCGGGTCAAACTGCTGAATTTGGGGCAGAACTTTGGGATTTGGGGTCAAAACGTGGTGATTTTGGGTCAGAACTTTTGGGATTTGGGGGCAAACTGTGCTGATTTTGGGGCAGAACTTTGGGATTTGGGGTCAAAACGTGGTGATTTTGGGTCAGAACTTTTGGGATTTGGGGTCAAACTGCTGAACTTGGGGCAGAACTTTGGGATTTGGGGGCAGAACTTTGGGATTTGGGGTCATAAAGAAGAGATTTGGGGTCAAACTGCTGATTTTGGGGCAGAACTTTGGGATTTGGGGGCAGAACTTTGGGATTTGGGGTCATAAAGAAGAGATTTGGGGTCAAAACGTGGTGATTTTGGGTCAGAACTTTTGGGATTTGGGGTCAAACTGTGCTGATTTGGGGGCAGAACTTTGGGATTTGGGGTCATAAAGATGAGATTTGGGGTCAAAATGTGCTGATTTGGGGTCAGAACTTTGAGATTTTGGGGCCGAACTTTGGGATTTCGGGCTGAAAACTTCGGGATTTTGGGTCGTAATGATGTGATTCTGGGGCAGAACTTTGGGATTTGGGGGCAGAACTTCGGGATTTGGGTCATAAAGAAGAGATTTTGGGGGCAGAATGTGATGATTTTGGGTCAGAACTTTGGGATTTGGGGTCAAACTGCTGAATTTGGGGCAGAACTTTGGGATTTGGGGGCAGAACTTTGGGATGTGGGGTCATAAAGAAGAGATTTGGGGTCAAACTGCTGATTTTGGTTCAGAACTTTTGGGATTTGGGGTCAAACGGCTGAATTTGGGGCAGAACTTTGGGATTTGGGGGCAGAACTTTGGGATTTGGGGTCATAAAGAAGAGATTTGGGGTCAAAACGTGGTGATTTTAGGTCAGAACTTTTGGGATTTGGGGTCAAACCGTGCTGATTTGGGGGCAGAACTTGGGGATTTGGGGGCATAAACGAGATTTGGGGCAGAACTTTGGGATTTGGGGCCAAAAACTTCGAGATTTTGGGTCATAATAATGCGATTCTGGGGCAAAACTTTGGGATTTGGGGGCATAAAGAAGAGATTTGGGGGCAGAACTTTAGGGTTTGGGTCATAAAGAAGAGTTTTGGGGTCAAAATGTGCTGATATTGGGTCAGAATTTTGGGATTTGGGGTCATGATGAGATTTTGGGGCAGAACACTGAGATTTGGGGTCATGATGTTAGCTTTCGGGCCACAACATTGGATTTTTGGGTCAAAATGTTGGGATTTCGGGCCCTAATGTTGGGATTTTAGGCCACCATATTAGATTTTTGGGGCAGAACATTGGGATTTCAGGTCACTGTTTTGGATTTAAGGCCATAATATTGGAGTTTTGGGGCAGAATACTGAGATTTTGGGCCATAATATTGGTTTTAAGGCCATCACATTGGATTTTTGGGGCAGAACCTTGGGATTTCAGGCCACAGGATTGGATTTAAGGCCATATTATTGGATTTTTGGGGCAGAACATTGGGATTTCAGGCCACAGGATTGGATTTAAGGCCATAGTATTGGATTTTTGGGGCAGAACATTGGGATTTCAGGCCACAGGATTGGATTTAAGGCCATAGTATTGGATTTTGGGGGCAGAACATTGGAATTTCAGGCCATAGTATTGGATTTAAGGCCATAATATTGGATTTTTGGGGCAGAACACTGAGATTTTGGGCACTAATGTTGGATTTAAAGCCAGCATATTCGATTTTTGGAGCAGAACATTGGGATTTCAGGCCACAGGATTGGATTTAAGGCCATATTATTGGATTTTTGGGGCAGAACATTGGGATTTCAGGTCACAGGATTGGATTTAAGGCCATAATATTGGATTTTTGGGGCAGAATACTGAGATTTTGGGCCATTATGGCGGATTTAAGGCCACCATATTGGATTTTTGGGGCAGAACATTCGGATTTGGAGTCGTAAGTTTGGCTTTAAGGCCACAGCACTGACATTTTGAGTCAAAACATTGGGATTTGGGGTCATAATGTTGATTTTTAGGCCAAGATATTGGATTTTTGGGGCAGAACATTCGGATTTCAGGCCATATTATTGGATTTTAGGCCATAATATTGGATTTTGGGGGCAGAATACTGAAATTCTGGGCCATAATGTTGGATTTAATGCCACCACATTGGATTTTTGGGGCAGAACATTGGGATTGCAGGCCATAATGTTGGTTTTTAAGCCACCATATTTGATTTTTGGGGCAGAACACTGGGACTCAGGGCTGTAATGTTGTTTTTTAGGCCACGATAATGAATTTTTGGGGCAGAACATTGGCATTTTGGGCTGTAATGTTGGCATTTTGGGTCAGAACAGTCACGATTTCGGGCTCCCACCTGCCCCCAGTATCTGTTGACCAGCAGCAGTGTGGCATCATCCGTGGCCTGACGCTTCTCCAGCTTCTCAATTCTCTCCCTCAGCTCATCCTCCACGGCCTGACGCTGCTCCAAACGCTCTGCCAGCTTCTTGTTCTTGAACTGCAGCACCTTCAGGTCCATCTCCTCCTATGCGGGGGGGAGAGGGGGGAGGAAACGGGGGGCTGTGAGGCTCGCTGTGGGGTTCTGGGGTCGCTGTGGGGCTCATGGGTTGACCTGGTTGCCTTTGGGTCTTTATGGGGCTCAATGGGGTTTCTATGGGTCTCTATGGGGCTCTATGAGGTCTCTATAGGTCTCTATGGGCTCTATGGGTCCCTAAGGGGTCTCTACAGGGCTCTATGGTGCTCTATGGGCTCTATAGGTCTCTATGGGGTCTCTATGGTGCTCTATGGGGCTCTATGCGTCTCTATGGGGCTCTATGGGGTTCAATGGGTCTCTATGGGTCTCTATGGGGTCTCTATGGTGCTCTATGGGGCTCAATGGGGCTCTATGGGGTCTTTATAGGGTCTTTATAGGGTCTCTATGGGGTCTCGATGGTACTCTATGGGGCTCTATGCGTCTCTATGGGGCTCTATGGGGTTCAATGGGGCTCTATGGGTCTCTATGGGGTCTCTATGGTGCTCTATGGGTCTCTATGGTGCTCTATGGGGCTCAATGGGGCTCTATGGGGTCTTTATAGGGTCTCTATGGGGTCTCTATGGTGCTCTATGGGGCTCTATGCGTCTCTATGGGGCTCTATGGGGTTCAATGGGTCTCTATGGGTCTCTATGGGGTCTCTATGGTGCTCTATGGGGCTCAATGGGGCTCTATGGGGTCTTTATAGGGTCTTTATAGGGTCTCTATGGGGTCTCGATGGTGCTCTATGGGGCTCTATGCGTCTCTATGGGGCTCTGTGGGGTTCAATGGGGTCTATGGGTCTCTATGGGGTCTCTATGGTGCTCTATGGGGCTCAAAGGGGCTCTATGGGGTCTTTATAGGGTCTTTATAGGGTCTCTATGGGGTCTCGATGGTACTCTATGGGGCTCTATGCGTCTCTATGGGGCTCTATGGGGTTCAATGGGGCTCTATGGGTCTCTATGGGGTCTCTATGGTGCTCTATGGGTCTCTATGGTGCTCTATGGGGCTCAATGGGGCTCTATGGGGTCTTTATAGGGTCTCTATGGGGTCTCTATGGTGCTCTATGGGGCTCTATGCGTCTCTATGGGGCTCTATGGGGTTCAATGGGTCTCTATGGGTCTCTATGGGGTCTCTATGGTGCTCTATGGGGCTCAATGGGGCTCTATGGGGTCTTTATAGGGTCTTTATAGGGTCTCTATGGGGTCTCGATGGTGCTCTATGGGGCTCTATGCGTCTCTATGGGGCTCTGTGGGGTTCAATGGGGTCTCTATGGTGCTCTATGGGGTCTCTATGGTGCTCTATGGGGCTCAAAGGGGCTCTATGGGGTCTTTATAGGGTCTTTATAGGGTCTCTATGGGGTCTCGATGGTACTCTATGGGGCTCTATGCGTCTCTATGGGGCTCTATGGGGTTCAATGGGGCTCTATGGGTCTCTATGGGGACTCTATGGTGCTCTATGGGGTCTCTATGGGGTCTCTATGGTGCTCTATGGGGCTCAATGGGGCTCTATGGGGTCTTTATAGGGTCTTTATAGGGTCTCTATGGGGTCTCGATGGTGCTCTATGGGGCTCTATGCGTCTCTATGGGGCTCTATGGGGTTCAATGGGGCTCTATGGGTCTCTATGGGGTCTCTATGGGGTCTCTATGGTGCTCTATGGGGCTCAATGGGGCTCTATAGGGTCTTTATAGGGTCTCTATGGGGTCTTGATGGTGCTCTATGCGTCTCTATGGGGCTCTATGGGGTTCAATGGGTCTCTATGGGTCTCTATGGGGTCTCTATGGTGCTCTATGGGGTCTCTATGGTGCTCTATGGGGCTCAATGGGGCTCTATGGGGTCTTTATAGGGTCTTTATAGGGTCTCTATGGGGTCTCGATGGTGCTCTATGGGGCTCTATGCATCTCTATGGGGCTCTATGGGGTTCAATGGGGCTCTACGGGTCTCTATGAGGTCTCTATGGGGTCTCTATGGTGCTCTATGGGGTCTCTATGGGGCTCAATGGGGTCTTTATAGGGTCTTTATAGGATCTCTATGTGGTCTCGATGGTGCTCTATGGGGCTCTATGGGGTCTCGATGGGGCTCTATGGGGTTCAATGGGGCTCTATGGGTCTCTATGGGGTCTCTATGGTGCTCTATGGGTCTCTATGGTGCTCTATGGGGCTCAATGGGGCTCTATGGGGTCTTTATAGGGTCTCTATGGGGTCTCTATGGGGTCTCGATGGTGCTCTATGGGGCTCTATGCGTCTCTATGGGGCTCTATGGGGTTCAATGGGGCTCTATGGGTCTCTATGGGGTCTCTATGGGGTCTCTATGGTGCTCTATGGGGCTCAATGGGGCTCTATGGGGTCTTTATAGGGTCTTTATAGGGTCTCTATGGGGTCTCGATGGTGCTCTATGGGGCTCTATGCGTCTCTATGGGGCTCTATGGGGCTCTATGGGGTTCAATGGGGCTCTATGGGTCTCCATGGGGTCTCTATGGGGTCTCTATGGTGCTCTATGGGGTCTCTATGGGGCTCAATGGGGTCTTTATAGGGTCTTTATAGGGTCTCTATGTGGTCTCGATGGTGCTCTATGGGGCTCTATGCGTCTCTATGGGGCTCTATGGGGCTCTATGCGTCTCTATGGGGCTCTATGGGGTCTCGATGGTGCTCTATGGGGCTCAATGGGGCTCTATGGGGTCTTTATAGGGTCTTTATAGGGTCTCTATGGTGCTCTATGGGGCTCAATGGGGTCTTTATAGGGTCTCTATGGGGTCTCGATGGTGCTCTATGGGGCTCTATGCATCTCTATGGGGCTCTATGGGGTTCAATGGGGCTCTACGGGTCTCTATGAGGTCTCTATGGGGTCTCTATGGTGCTCTATGGGGTCTCTATGGGGCTCAATGGGGTCTTTATAGGGTCTTTATAGGATCTCTATGTGGTCTCGATGGTGCTCTATGGGGCTCTATGCGTCTCTATGGGGCTCTATGCGTCTCTATGGGGCTCTATGGGGTCTCGATGGTGCTCTATGGGGCTCAATGGGGCTCTATGGGGTCTTTATAGGGTCTTTATAGGGTCTCTATGGTGCTCTATGGGGTCTCTATGGTGCTCTATGGGGTCTCTATGGGGCTCTATGGGGTCTTTATAGGGTCTCTATGGGGTCTCGATGGTGCTCTATGGGCTCTATGGGTCTCTATGGGGTCTCTATGGGGTGGCTATGGGGCTCTACGGGGTCTCTATGGGGTCTATGGGGTCTCTACGTGGTCTCCCTGGTTCTCTATGGGGCCTCCATGGGGTCTCTATGGGGCTCTATGAGTCTCTATGGGGTTTCTAGGGGGTCAATGGGGTCTCTATGGGGTCCCTACGGGGCTCTTTGGGGCTCTACGGGGTCTCTATGGGTCAATAGGGTCTCTATGGTTCTCTACGGGGTCTCTATGGGTCCCAATGGGGCTTTATGGGTCTCTACGGGGTCTCTATGGGTCTCTATGGGTCCCTATGGGGCTCTATGAGGTCTTTATGGGGGCTCTATGGGGCTCTACAAGGTCTCCTTGGGGACTATATATGATCTTTATGGGTCTCTATGGGGCTCAATGAGGGCCTATGGGGTCTCTATGGGCCACTATGGGGTCACTATGGGTCCCTGTTGGTCTCTATGGGGTCACTATCGGGCTCCTATGGGTCTCTATGGGGCTCAATGGGGCTCTATGGGGACTGTATAGGGTCTCTATGGGCCTCTATGGGTCTCTATGGGGCTCAGTGAGGTTCTACGGGATCTTTATGGGCCACTATGGGGTCTCTATGGGTCCCTAAGAGACTCTATGGGGCTCGCTGGGTCTCAATGGGGTCTCTGTGTGTCCCTACAGGGACTCTATGGGGTCTTTATGGGGGCTCTATGGGGCTTTATGGGGTCCCTATGGGGTTTCTATGGGTCCCTATGAGGCTCTATGGGGTCTCTATGGAGTCTCTATGGGGTCTCTATGGGCCACTATGGGGTCACTATGGGTCCCTGTTGGACTCTATGGGGTCACTATCGGGTTCCTATGGGTCTCTATGGGGCTCAATGGGGCTCTATGGGGACTGTTTAGGGTCTCTATGGGCCTCTATGGGGCTCAGTGAGGTTCTACGGGATCTTTATGGGCCACTATGGGGTCTCTATGGGTCCCTATTTGTCTCTTTGGGGTCACTATGGGGTTCTTATGGGTCTCTAAGGGGCTCAATGGGGCTCTATAGGGCTCTAGGAGATCTATGGGTCCCTATGGGTCTCTATGGGGTCCCTATGAATCTCTTTGCGGTCTCTATGGGGTCCCTATGGGGCTCAATGGGGCGCCCCACCGAAGCCCGCCATTCCCCCTCAGGGCGCCGCCATGACACCGCGCCGCACTTCCGGCTGAGACCGGAAGTAGGCCGCAGAACGGCAAAAAAAAAAAAAAAGAAAAAAAAGAAAACCGGCGAGAACGGGGTTGGGGGGGATGGAGAAATACTTTATGTCCAAAAATCGGTTGCTCACCGTGGACGAGATCCCGCCGAGGCGCAGCGGTTCGATGAGGGTGGTGGGGGGGGGCGGGGGCCGCTTCTCTGGTGGAGCCCCAGCGCCGCCGCCGCTTCCGCCTTCAGGCGGTCCCCGCTTTGCTCCAGCGCCGGACATCACCCTTCCCGAAAGGGGTTTTTTGAAGAGAAAAATGAGGAATTTTTTATTTGTAGGAAAAATAATCGCGTTTTGAGAGAGCGCGAAGAGAAAGAACCCGGCGCCTCAGGGCCGCGGGGAGCGGCACTGCGCATGCGCGGGGGGCGGCCGTTGGGTTCTGCGCATGCGCTGCTCTGGCAGAAAGCGGAACTGCGCATGCGCGTGGGGCGGCCGTTGGGTTCTGCGCATGCGCTGCTCTGGCGGAAAGCGGAACTGCGCTGTTTTTGTTGTTGTGCGCATGCGCGGATGTCTCCATGGGAACGGGCGGAGGAGGTGCTCTTAAAGCGGCGATGGGGAATTAAGTGGGGACCACATGGATTTTAAAAGGGCGATGATTACTGGATGGAAGGGTCTTCTCAGTCCCATAGAGACCCCTTCAGCCCCATAGGAAAACCCATAGAGACCCCTTCAGCCCCATAGGAAAACCCATAGAGACCCCTTCAGCCCCATAGGAACACCCCCGACGCCATAGAGACCCCTTCAGTCCCATAGGAAAACCCATAGAGACCTCTTCAGCCCCACAGGACACCCCCGACCCCATAGAGACCCCTTCAGCCCCATAGGAAAACCCATAGAGACCCCTTCAGCCCTATAGAAAAACCCATAGAGACCCCTTCAGCCCCATAGGAAAATCCAAAGAGACCCCTTCAGCCCCATAGGAAAACCCATAGACACCCCTTCAGCCCCATAGGAAAACCCATAGAGACCCCTTCAGCCCCATAGGAAAACCCCCGACCCCATAGAGACCCCTTCAGTCCCATAGGAAAACCCATAGAGACCTCTTCAGCCCCATAGGACACCCCCGACCCCATAGAGACTCATTCAGCCCTATAGGAAAACCCATAGAGACCCCTTCAGCCCCATAGGAAAACCCATAGAGACCCCTTCAGCCCTATAGAAAAACCCATAGAGACCCCTTCAGCCCCATAGGAAAACCCATAGAGACCCCTTCAGCCCCATAGGAAAACCCATAGAGACCCCTTCAGCCCCATAGGAAAACCCATAGAGACCTCTTCAGCCCCATAGGAAAACCCATAGAGACCCCTTCAGCCCCATAGGAAAACCCATAGAGACCCCTTCAGCCCCATAGGAACACCGCCGACCCCATAGAGACTCATTCAGCCCTATAGGAAAACCCATAGAGACCCCTTCAGTCCCATAGGAAAACCCATAGAGACCCCTTCAGCCCCATAGGACACCCCCGACCCCATAGAGACTCATTCAGCCCTATAGGAAAACCCATAGAGACCCCTTCAGCCCCATAGGAAAACCCATAGAGACCCCTTCAGCCCTATAGAAAAACCCATAGAGACCCCTTCAGCCCCATAGGAAAACCCATAGAGACCCCTTCAGCCCCATAGGAAAATCCAAAGAGACTGCTTCAGCCCCATAGGACACCCCCGACCCCATAGAGACTCATTCAGCCCTACAGGAAAACCCAGAGACCCCTTCAGCCCCATAGGAAAACCCAAAGAGACCCCTTCAGCCCTATAGAAAAACCCATAGAGACCCCGTCAGCCCCATAGGAAAACCCATAGAGACCTCTTCAGCCCCATAGGAAAACCCATAGAGACCCCTTCAGCCCCATAGGAAAACCCATAGAGACCCCTTCAGCCCCATAGGAACACCGCCGACCCCATAGAGACCCCTTCAGTCCCATAGGAAAACCCATAGAGACCCCTTCAGCCCCATAGGACACCCCCGACCCCATAGAGACTCATTCAGCCCTACAGGAAAACCCATAGAGACCCCTTCAGCCCCATAGGAAAACCCAAAGAGACCCCTTCAGCCCTATAGAAAAACCCATAGAGACCCCGTCAGCCCCATAGGAAAACCCATAGAGACCCCTTTAGCCCCATAGGAAAACCCATAGAGACCCCTTCAGCCCCATAGGAAAACCCATAGAGACCCCTTCAGCCCCATAGGAACACCGCCGACCCCATAGAGACCCCTTCAGTCCCATAGGAAAACCCATAGAGACCCCTTCAGCCCCATAGGACACCCCCGACCCCATAGAGACTCATTCAGCCCTACAGGAAAACCCATAGAGACGCCTTCAGCCCCACAGGAACACCCCCCCCAACCCCATTAACCCCATTACCCCCCCACCCGTTCTGCCCCCCATCCCAATTCCCCCCCCCGTTCCCCCCACAACCCCATTAACCCCATTATTTCCCCCCCCCCCCCCGGATCCCCCCTCAACCCTATTTCCCACCCCCCTGTTCCCCCCCCATCCTCCCCCTCCCAACCCCTTCAACCCCATTTCCCACCCCCCTGTCCCCCCCCATCCCCCCCCAACCCCATTTCCCACCCCCCTGTTCCCCCCCATCCCCCCCCCCCAACCCCATTAACCCCATTCCCTTCCCCTGCCCCCCCCCCCCCCCCCCGGGCACTCTCCATTT
The DNA here is from genome assembly GCF_987193195.1 of Phasianus colchicus. NCBI lineage: Eukaryota > Metazoa > Chordata > Aves > Galliformes > Phasianidae > Phasianus > Phasianus colchicus. The sequence goes on from NC_143475.1 coordinate 703,120, forward strand.
TTAACCCTTTATTCATCGCTTTCTCCCGTTTACAGCCGCCTCACACGGTGCCCCACACCTTCGTCTTTATATGGGGGGAGAGATGGGGGGGTGTAAAATAGGAGGGAAGGCTGAAGCCACGACGACCCTTCCCCCCCCCTCCCCTTCACTCTTTCCTCTGCCCCCCCCCCCCCCAACCCCTATATACCCGCCCCCCCTCCCCCTTGCTCCCCCCCCCATGGCACAAAGCACCGTTGCATAGATCGTGTTGAAAAGGAACCTATTTTACATGGGGCTGTACAGGGGGTCGGGCCCCTGCCAATGTACACGGGTAAAAAACGACCCCCCTCATCCTCCCCCCCCGCCCCCCAACCCCAACCGCCCCCTCCCCCCCCCCCCATCCCCCATCCATCACCTCTGCACGGGGGGGAGGGGGAGGGGGAAAAGATGGAGTCAAAATGGCCGCCGTCGTCGTGGTAAGGGGGGGGAGGGGGGGGGAGGATGATGGCCACCGGGGGGGGCAAGTCTGTTTTTCGGTGAAGATGGCCGCAGTCTGGAGAGGGCGAGCTGGGCGCCGTGGGGCTGGGGCTGCTGGAGGCCGCTGGAACCAAGATGGCCACCATGATCACGTGCTCAATGGAACCAAGATGGCCGCCACGATCACGTGTTCACTGGAGACAAGATGGCCGCCGTGTTACAGTGCCAGCTGGAGTCAAGATGGCCGCCATGGTGCTTTGTCTACTGGAATCAAGATGGCTGCCACGATGCATTGTCCACTGAAACCAAGATGGCCACCAGGATCATGAGTCTGCTGGAATCAAGATGGCCGCCATGACGCAGTGTCAGCTGGAGTCAGGATGGCTGCCACGATCACGTGTCCACTGGAACCAAGATGGCTGCCACGATCACGTGTCCACTGGAACCAAGATGGCCGCCATGATCACATGTCCACTGGAACCAAGAAGGCCGCCACGATCACGTGTTCTCTGGAACCAAGATGGCTGCCATGATCACGTGTTCTCTGGAACCAAAATGGCCGCCATGTTCACATGTCCACTGGAATCAAGAAGGCCGCCATGTTCACATGTCCACTGGAATCAAGAAGGCCGCCACCATCACGTGTCCTCTGGAACCAAGATGGCCGCCATGATGCTGTGCTTACATGAACCAATATGGCCGCCACGATCACGTGTCCACTGGAGTCAAAACTGCCACCACGGTCACGTGTCCACTGGCATCAAAATGGCCGCCACAATCACGTGTCCACCGGATCCAAGATGGCCGCCGCCAGACATGAGGTCACCCAGTTGAAAGATGGCCGCCCCCACCCGACGCCGCCATTTTCAAGGTTGCCGCCAGCTCCGCCATTACCGCATCCAAGATGGACGCCAGTACCCATCACAGCTTCCGCTTCAAGATGGCTGCCCGTCCCCCACAGCTTCCGATTCAAGATGGCCGCGGATGTGACATCACCGCCCCCCCAGAGGGCGGCCATGTTGGGCGTTCCGTGGCGGCAAAGCCCATTGGCCACTTTGGGGTCACGTGGTGACCACCTCGGCCTCAACCCAGTCAGCCATCTTGAGTCGCCCATTGGCCATCCTGGCTTCCCTGTCAGCCATCTTGGCTTCCCTGTCTGCCATCTTGGCTCGGTCAGCCATCTTGACTAAGAAGTCAGCCATCTTGGCTCAGTCAGCCATCTTGGCTTGCTCAGCCATCTTGGCTCCCCTGTCAGCCATCTTGGCTCGATCAGCCATCATGGCTTCCCTGTCAGCCTTCTTGGCTTGGTCAGCCATCATGGCTTCCCTGTCAGCCATCTTGGCTTGGTCAGCCATCTTGCCTTCCAAGTCAGCCATCTTGGCTCCCCTGTCAGCCATTTTGGCTTGCTCAGCCATCATGGCTTCCCTGTCAGCCATCTTGGCTTGCTCAGCCATCTTAGCTCAGCCATATTGGCCCCCCTGTCAGCCATCTTGGCACCCCAGCCAGCCATCTTAGCTCGGCCATCTCGGCTCCCCTGTCAGCCATCTTGGCTCGGTCAGCCATCTTGGCACCCGAGTCAGCCATCTTAGCTCGGCCATCTTGGCCTCCCCGTCAGCCATCTTGGCTCGGTCAGCCATGTTAGCTCGGCCATCTTGGCTCCCCTGTCAGCCATCTTGGGTGGAGGGAGCGTGCGGAGGGGAGGAGGCTGGATAGAGGGGGGAAGGGAGGAAGGGGGGGGGGGTCACGTTTTGGCCTTCCTCCCTCGCACGGCTGACGCCGCCCCGGCCGGGGTTGGGGTCTCGGGGGACCCCGCTGGAGCCCCGGCAGAGGAAGAAGAGGAAGAAGAGGAGGACGAAGAAGGGCGAGCGGCTCCAAGGGCGCAGCGCCGGGGGGGGTTCCTCCTCCTCTTCCTCCTCCTCCTCCTCTTCCTCCTTTTATTCCCCCCCCTCTGCGGCGGGTTGGGAGGTGGGGGAGGCGGGGGGGGGGCGGGAACCGGGCGGCTCCTTCGGCTCCTCGCTCCCCCACCCCCACTTTCGATGGAGACCCCCGGGTCGCTCCTCTTCCTCCTCTTGGCCGGGGGGGGCCGCCGGCGCCCGCCTTCGTCCCCGCTGCCTTCATCCGATGAGGAAGAGGAGGAGGAGGAAGAGGAAGAACAGGAAGGGGGGGAGGAAGGAGAGGACGGAAGTGGGGGAGGAGGAGGAGGAGGAGGAGGAGGAGGGGTGGCCGGAGGTGGGGGGGGGTCCGGAGGGGGGCTGGCGGCTCTTTTCCTCCTCCTCCCCACCCCCCCAGGCTCCCGTTCCAACGGAGCCATCAAGGTGGGGGGGGGATGGCGGCGGGTGCCCCTCAACGGGGCGAAAGGTTGGGGGGCTGAGGATGATGATGATGACGATGATGAAGAAGGAGGAGGGGGAGGAGGAGGAGGGGGAGGGGGGGGGGCCATTTTGGGTGGGCGACCGCGACGTCGTTTACCGGGGCTGGAAGGTGGCGGCGGTGCTGGTGGTGGGGGGGGGGCGGGAGGAGGAGGAGAGGATGAGGAGGAAGGGGATGAAGATGAAGGGGTCTGGGTGGGGGGTTGGGGGCCTCGCGAGGGGCGGCCGCGGCGTTTGGGGTCGGGGGGGTCGCGGCGATGGCGGCGGAGGGGATGGCGGCGATGGCGGCGATGGCGGCGGGAGGAAGAGGAGGAAGAAGAGGAGACCCCGACCCCGAGGCGGCGTTTCGGGGGTCGACCCCGGCGGCGTTTGGTCGGGGGGGGGTGGTGGTGGTGGTGGTGGTGGTGGTGGTGGGGGTGGTGGTGATGGTTTGGGGTCGGGGGGGGGTTGGGGGTCTCGTCGTCGTCGTCGTTGTTGTCGTGATGGTGATTGGGGGAGGAGCGGCGGCGGCGGCGCTGCGGGCGGCCATGTTGGGTGGCGGTTACCGGGGTCGGGGTCTCCAAAATGGTGACCAAACGACCCGGTAATTGGCGGAGGACTTTGGCCGAGGGTCCCGGTGGGCGGCTTTGCCGGATTTCCACGTCGGCGCTACGACGGCGGCGGGGAGGAGGGCGTTGTTGGGGGGTTTCCGGTAATGGGGGGTGGGCTTCCGGTTCTGGTGGTTCCGGGGGTTTCGCGGGGGTCTCCGTTTTTTCTTTGGGGGTCTCGGGTTCTTCGGTTGGGGCCTCGTCGTCGGGGGTCTCCGCCTCTTGGCCGTGGGGGGTTTTGGTGTTCAGCGTGGCTTCTTCCGGTGACGTCATCGCCGCTTCCGCCGGTGACGTCATCACCGCTTCCGCCTGCGACGCCGCGGCCGCTTCCGCTCGTGACGTCACCGCGTCCGCCTGTGACGTCATCGCCGCTTCCGCCTGCGACGTCGCCGCTTCCGCCGCTTCCTGCGACGCCGCCACCGCCGCCGTTTCCGCCTGCGACGTCACCGCTTCCGCCCGTGACGCCACCGCGAGCGGCTGCGACGTCACCGGCGCCGGCTGTGACGTCACCGTGGCCGCCGCCGCTTGCGCCGTCTCCCCCGCCGCAACCGGCTGTGACGTCACCTCCGCGCCCTGTGACGTCACCGCCGCCCCGGGAGGCGACGCCGGCGCTGTCCTGGGTGACGTCGGGGGGCTCCTCCACGGGCTCGGGGTCCCCCTGGATGCCGTCGCCGCCATTTTGGACACCGCCGTCGCCGCCGTCGTCGTCGTCGTTGTCGTCGTTGCCATCTTGGGTGCCGCTGTTGTTGTCGCCGTCGCCATTTTGGGTGCCGCCGTCGTCATCATCGCCACCGCCATTTTGGACGTCGTCGTCGTCATCGTCGTCATCACCACCATTTTGGGCACCGTCGTCGTCGCCGCTGCCATTTTGGGTGCCGTTGTCGTCGTCGTCGTTGTCGTCGCCGCCACTTTGGGGGTAGCGGCGGCCGCAGCCCTCAGCCTTTGGCTGACCCGGGTCCCCGGGTTGGGCCGGGGGGGTCCCCGAGTTTTTCGGGGTCTCCTCGGGTTGGGGCCTTCGTCTCCCCCTGCCGTCGCCGCCGTCGTCGCCTCCTCTTCCTCTTCCTCGTCCGGCAGACGGAAGCGCCCTTCGCCCTTGGCCTGGTCAATGTCTTTCCGAGCCGCCTCCACCTGCTCCTGGTTATGGGGTTAGGGGAGGAGCAGGAAGGGGGGGGGGGAGGTCAGGATGAGGGCCTCCAGCCCATAATAATCCCCTCCTTCCCCCCCCTTCCATCCCATACACACACTCCGGAATGATGGGGCCATAATACGCCCCCATAACAAGCAGGCCACCATCCCATAATAAGGCCCTATGGGGCCCATATCCCATCATGGAGGCCGCCATCCCATAATAACAAGGTGCCATCCCATAATAAGGCCCATATCCCATCATGGAGACCTCCATCCCACAGTAAGCGGCCATCCCATAAGAAGAAGCAGGCTGCTATCCCATAAGAAGGCCGCCATCCCATAATCAGCCCCATGGGCCCATATCCCATAATAAGGCCCTATGGAGCCCAGATCCCATAATGGAGGTCGCCATCCCATCATAGCAGCTGCCATCCCATAATGGCTGCCATCCCAAAATGACAGCCGCCATCCCATAATAGCAGCTGCCATCCCATCATAGCAGCCGCCATCCCATAATAACAGCCACCATCCCATAATAGCCACCACCATCCCATAATAGTTGCCGCCATCCCATAATAGCTGCCATCCCAAAATGGCCACCGCCATCCCATAATAACAGCCGCCATCCCATAATAACAGCCGCCATCCCATAATAGCAGCCGCCATCCCATAATAGCAGCCCCATCCCAAAATGGCCGCCGCACCTCGGCCTGTTTCAGCTCCTCCCTGCTGACGTCCTCCAGCGACGCCTCCAGGAAGTTCATGGCGTAGCGCTCGATGGGGGTCAGCTGGGGAACCAATGGCAGCGGATGTGGGAACCAATGGGAGCCGGATGTGGGAACCAATGGGAGCCGGATGTGGGAACCAATGGGAGCGGATGTGGGAACCAATGGCAGCGGATGTGGGAACCAATGGGAGCGGATGTGGGAACCAATGGCAGCGGATGTGAGAACCAATGGGAGCGGATGTGGGAACCAATGGCAGCGGATGTGAGAACCAATGGGAGCCGGATGTGGGAACCAATGGCAGCGGATGTGGGAACCAATGGGAGCCGGATGTGGGAACCAATGGGAGCGGATGTGGGAACCAATGGCAGCGGATGTGGGAACCAATGGGAGCAGATGTGGGAACCAATGACCCCAATTGCCCCCATTGACCCCAATGCCCCCAATGCCCCCATTGTCCCCATTGACCCCATTGATCCCAGTGACCCCAATCCCCCCATTGACCCCCATTCCCCCATTGACCCCAATGCCCCCATTGACCCCAATGCCCCCAATGACCCCATTGACCCCCATTGCCTCCAATGCCCCCATTGACCCCCATTCCCCCATTGACCCCAATGCCCACATTGACCCCAATGCCCCAAATGACCCCATTGACCCCCATTGCCTCCAATGCCTCCATTGACCCCCATTCCCCCATTGACCCCTATGTCCCCACTGCCCCCAATGCCCCCATTGACCCCATTGCCTCCAATGCCTCCATTGATCCCCATTCCCCCACTGACCCCAATGTCCCCACTGACCCCAATGCCTCCAATGCTCCCATTGACCCCATTGCCTCCAATGTCTCCATTGACCCCACTGATCCCAATGACCCCACTGATCCCAATGCCCCCAATGCCCCCATTAACCCCATTGCCTCCAATGCCTCCATTGACCCCATTGACCCCCATTCCCCCATTGACCCCAATGCCCCCACTGACCCCAATGCCCCCATTGACCCCGTTGCCTCCAATGTCTCCATTGACCCCACTGATCCCAATGTCCCCATTGACCCCAATGTCCCCAATGACCCCAATGCCCACATTGACCCCAATGTCCCAACTGCCCCCAATGCCCCCATTGACCCCACTGCCTCCAATGCCCCCAATGCCCCCTTTGACCCCCATTCCCCCATTGCCCCCAATGCCCCCACTGACCCCAATGCCCCCAATGACCCCAATGCCCACATTGCCCCCAATGCCCCCATTGACCCCAATGCCCCCAATGCCCCCATTGCCTCCAATGCCTCCATTGACCCCATTGACCCCCATTCCCCCATTGACCCCAATGCCCCCACTGACCCCATTGCCCCCATTGACCCCATTGCCTCCAATGTCTCCATTGACCCCATTGATCCCAATGACCCCATTGACCCCAATGTCCCCAATGACCCCAATGTCCCCAATGATCCCAATGCCCACATTGACCCCAATGCCCCCACTGCCCCCAATGACCCCAATCCCCCCATTCCCCCCAATACCCCATTGACCCCAATGCCCCCATTAACCCCAATGCCCCCATTATCCCCATTGACCCCAATGCCCCCACACCCCCCCACCGCCCCCATTCACCCCCCCTTGCCCCCCCCACCTGCTCCACCAGGGCGGCGATCTCCTGCTCGGCCTTGGACAGCTCTTCCTCAGCCTCCCTGTCCCCCCTCTCGTCCTCGGGGCTCAGGCTCTCGCTGAACTCCGCCATGGCCGCCACGCGCTCCGCCTGAGCCTGGGAGGCCGCGCGGATGTCCTCGGGGTCCTCGGCCCCACACAGAGCCTGGCAACAGCAAGGGGTCAGTGGGGGCGATGGGGGCGATGGGGGCAATGGGGGGAATGGGGGGATTCGAGGGAATGGGAGCGTTGGGGGCAATGGGGGCAATGGGGGGAATAAGGGGATTGCGGGGGATGGGGGCATTGGGGACAATGGGGGCAATGGGGGCATTGGGGGCAATGGGGGGGATTGGGGGTAGGGGGGCAATGGGAGGGATGGGGGAAATGGGGGGTAATGGGGGAAATAAGGGGATTGGGGGCAAAGGGGGCATTGGGGGCAGTGGGGGGAATGGGGGCATTGGGGGCAATGGGGGGAATGGAGGCAATGGGGGGATTAAGGGGATGGGGGGAATGGGGGGATTGGGGGCATTGGGGTCATTGGGGGGAATGGGGGCATTGGGGGCAATGGGGGCATTGGGGGCAATGGGGGGAATAAGGGGATTGGGGGGGATGGGGGCATTGGGGACAATGGGGGCAATGGGGGGATTTGGGGGAATGGGGGCATTAGGGGTAATGGGGGGATTGGGGGCAATGGGGGGAATAAGGGGATTGGGGGAGATGGGGGGATTGGGGACAATGGGGGCAATGGGGGGAAATAAGGGGATTGGGGGGAATGGGGGCAATGGGGGCATTGGCAGTGGGGGCAATGGGGGCAATGGGGGCATTGGGGGGAATGGGGGGAATGGGGGCATTGGGGGGAATGGGGGGAATGGGGGCATTAGGGGTAATGGGGGGCATTAGGGGTAATGGGGGCATTGGGGGCAATGGGGGCAATGGGGGGAATAAGGGGATTGGGGGGGATGGGGGCATTGGGGACAATGGGGGCAATGGGGGGAAATAAGGGGATTGGGGGGAATGGGGGCATTGGGGTCATTGAGGGCAATGGGGGGGTGGGAGAAATGGGGGGTAATGGGGGGGAAATTAGGGGATTGGGGAGAATGGGGGCAATGGGAGCACTGGGGTCATTGGGGGGAATGGGGGCATTGGGGTCAATGGGGGCATTGGGGGCAATGGGGGGAATAAGGGGATTGGGGGGGATGGGGGCATTGGGGACAATGGGGGCAATGGGGGGAAATAAGGGGATTGGTGGGAATGGGGGGATTGGGGACAATGGGGGCAATGGGGGGAATGGGGGGAATGGGGTCATTGGGGTCATTGAGGGCAATGGGGGGGGTGGGAGAAATGGGGGGTAATGGGGGGAAATAAGGGGATTGGGGGGAATGGGGGCAATGGGAGCATTGGGGGTAATGGGGGGAATGGGGGCAATGGGGGCATTAGGTGTAATGGGGGGATTGGGGGCAACGGGGGGGAAATAAGGGGATTGGGGAGAATGGGGGCAATGGGAGCATTGGGGTCATTGGGGGGAATGGGGGCATTGGGGTCAATGGGGGCATTATGGGTAATGGGGGATTGGGGTCAATGGGGGATTGGGGGGCAATGGGGGGAATAAGGGGATTGGGGGGGATGGGGGCATTGGGGGCAATGGGGGCATTGGGGGCAATGGGGGGGTGGGGGAAATGGGGGGGAAGGGGAATGGGGGAAATAAGGGGATCGGGGGGAATGGGGGCATTGGGGACAATGGGGGCAATGGGGGCATTGGGGGTATTGGGGGCAATCGGGGGAATGGGGGGAATGGGGGGATTTGGGGGAATGGGGGCATTAGGGGTAATGGGGGCATTGGGGGCAATGGGGGCATTAGGGGTAATGGGGGCAATGGGGGCAATGGGGGCATTAGGGGTAATGGGGGCATTGGGGGCAATGGGGGCATTAGGGGTAATGGGGGCAATGGGGGCAATGGGGGCATTTGGGGTAATGGGGGGAATAAGGGAATTGGTGGGAATGGGGGGATTGGGGGCATTGAGGGCAATGGGGGGGGTGGGAGAAATGGGGGGTAATGGGGGGAAATAAGGGGATTGAGGGGAATGGGGGCATTGGGGGCATTGGCAGTGGGGGCAATGGGGGCAATGGGGGCATTGGGGGCATTGGGGGCAATGGGGGGAATAAGGGGATTGGGGGGGATGGGGGCATTGGGGACAATGGGGGCATTGGGGGCAATGGGGGGGGTGGGGGAAATGGGGGGGAAGGGGAATGGGGGAAATAAGGGGATTGGGGGGAATGGGGGCAATGGGGGCAAGGCGTCATTAGGGGTAATGGGGGGATTGGGGGCAATGGGGGCAATGGGGGTAATGGGGGGAATAAGGGGATTCGGGGGAATGGGGGGATTGGGGGCATTGGCAGTGGGGGCAATGGGGGCAATGTGGGCAATGGGGGCAATGGGGGGAATGGAGGCAATGGGGGGATTAAGGGGATTGGGGAGAATGGGGGGATTGGGGGCAATGGGGGCAATGGGGGGAATAAGGGGATTGGTGGGAATGGGGGGATGGGGGCATTGGGGACAATGGGGGCATTGGGGGCAATGGGGGGAATGGGTGGATTCGGGGGAATGGGGGCATTGGGGGCAATGGGGGGAATGGGGGCATTGGGGGCAATGGGGGGAATGGGGGGAATGGGGGCATTGGGGGCATTAGGGGTAATGGGGGGATTGGGGGCAATGGGGGGAATGGGGTCACTGAGGGCAATGGGGGGGGTGGGAGAAATGGGGGGTAATGGGGGGAAATAAGGGGATTGGGGGGAATGGGGGCAATGGGAGCATTGGGGTCATTGGGGGGAATGGGGGCATTGGGGTCAATGGGGGCATTGGGGGCATAAGGCGATTGGGGGGGGTGGGGGCATTGGGGACAATGGGGGCATTGGGGGGAATGGGGGGAATGGGGGCATTGGGGGGAATGGGGGCATTGGGGGGAATGGGGGCATTATGGGTAATGGGGGATTGGGGGCAATGGGGGCAATTGGGGCAATGGGGGGAATAAGGGGATTGGGGGGGATGGGGGCATTGGGGACAATGGGGGCAATGGGGGGAATGGGGGCAACGGATATATGGGATATGGGAACATATGGGGATATGAGGATATATAGGGATATATGGGGATATGGGATTTGGGGATATATGGGATGTATGGGATATATGGGATATGGGGTCACACCTGCTCCAGGATGTGGGTCCGCCTGGTGGCTGTGGGATCCTCGTCGTCATCGGGGGGCCCATCCTTGTCCCGATCCCGATCCCGATCCTTGTCCCCGTCGGGCGCCATGTCGAACAGCTCCCGGATCGTTTGCTGCGACACGGGGACAAAGGGACCTGAGCCACCCCATAGGGACCCCAAAGGGACCCCACAGGACCCCACAGAGACCCCAAAGGGACCCCATAGTGATCCTATGGAGATCCCATGGAGATCCCATATGGACCCCATAGAGACCCATACAGACCCCATATGGACACCATAAATACCCCATAGGGACCCCATAGAGATCCTATAGAGACCCCACAGAGATCCCATAGTGATCCCATAGATTCCAAAGAGACCCCATAGAGACCCATAACGATCCACAGAGCCCCATAGCACCCCATATGACCCCACATCACCCCCTATCACCCCACACCACCCCATAATGACCCCATATCCCCCCTACGACCCAGTATGCCCCCCCACGACCCCATACCACCCCCCACGACCCCATATCTCCCCCCACAACCCCATATCCCCCCCTACAACCCCATATCCCCCCCTACAGCCCCACATCCCCCCCATGACCCCAAATCCCCCCAACGACCCCATATCCCCCCTCTACGACCCCGTATACCATCCTATGACCCCAAATCCCCCCCACAACCCCATATCCCCCCCCCACGACCCCAAATCCCCCCTATGACCCCAAATCCTCCCCTACGACCCCACATCCCCCCCTACGACCCCATATCCCCCCCCCTATGGCCCCATATCCCATCCTACAACCCCATATCCCACCCTACGACCCCAAATCCCCCCCCTACGACCCCACATCCCCCCCTACGACATCAAATCCCCGCCCCTACGACCCCACATCCCCCCCTATGACCCCATATCCCCCCCCTACGACCCCAAATCCCCCCCTACGACCTCAAATCCCCCCCCCACGACCCCACATCCCCCCCTTCGACCCCATATCCCCCCCCCTGTGGCCCCATATCCCATCCTACAACCCCATATCCCACCCTACGACCCCAAATCCCCCCCCTACGACCCCAAATCCCGGCCCCCCGGACCTGTTTGAAGTAGGCGGTGGTGAAGTTGCCCCCCTCGATGGCCATATCTCCCAGCATCCTCTTCTGATTGGCTTTCTTCAGGATGTTCTCCTCCACCGTGCGCTCGCTGATCAGCCTATGGGGTGAGGGCAGGGGGGGAGGTGTGGGACAAAGCGACCCCAAAGCCCGACCCCATAAAAACAACCCCACGTATCGGACCCGACCCCGTAGGGTGGGCGAGACCCCAAAACCCCAAGGGTTGATAAGGGAAGGGAACGGCGGAGAAGAAATCCTATTGGCTGAGGAGAAATCCCATCGGGTGAGAAGGGACCCCATTGGTTGAGAAGAAACCCCATTGGTTGACAACAGATCCCATTGGTTGAGAAGAAAGACCATTGGTTGACAACAGATCCCATTGGTTGACAACAGATCCCATTGGTTGACAAGAAACCCCATTGGTTGACAAGAGTCCCCACTGGATGAGAACAAACCCCATTGGTTGAGAAAAAACGCCACTGGTTGACAAGAGATCCCATTGGTTGAGAAGAAACCCCATTGGTTGAGAACAAACCCCATTGGTTGAGAAGAAACACCACTGGTTGACAAGAGATCCCATTGGTTGAGAAGAAACCCCATTGGTTGAGAAGAAACCCCATTGGTTGAGAAGAGACCCTATTGGTTGACAATAAACCCATTACTTGACAAGAGACCCCATTGGTTGAGAAGAAACCTCACTGGTTGAGAAGAGACCCCATTGGCTGAGAAGAAACACCATTGGCTGAGAAGAAACCCCATTGGTTGAGAAGAGACCCCATTGGTTGACAATAAACCCATTACTTGACAAGAAACCCCATTGGTTGAGAAGAAACCTCACTGGTTGAGAAGAGACCCCATTGGCTGAGAAGAAACACCATTGGCTGAGAAGAAATGCCACTGGTTGAGAAGAAACCCCATTGGTTGAGAAGAAACCCCATTGGTTGAGAAGAGACCCTATTGGTTGACAATAAACCCATTACTTGACAAGAAACCCCATTGGTTGAGAAGAAACCTCACTGGTTGAGAAGAGACCCCATTGGCTGAGAAGAAACCCAACTGGTTGAGAACAAACCCCATTGGTTGAGAAGAAACCCCATTGGTTGAGAAGAAATCCCACCAGTTGACAAGGGACCCCATTGGTTGAGAAGAGACCCCCATTGGCTGACAAGAAACTCCACTGGTTGACAACAGATCCCATTGGTCAACACGAGACCCCATTGGATGAGAAGAAACCCCACTGGTTGACAAGGAACGCCATTGGTTGACAAGAGTCCCCACTGGATGAGAACAAACCCCATTGGTTGAGAAGAAATGCCATTGGTTGAGAAGAGATCCCATTGGCTGAGAAGAAACCCCATTGGCTGAGAAGGGGCCCAATTGGTTGAGAATAAACTCCATTGGTTTGACAGAAAAATCCACTGGTTGACAAGAGACCCTATTGGTTGACAAGAGACCCCATTGGTTGAGAGGAAACCCAACTGGTTGACAAGAGATCCTATTGGTTGAGAAGAAATGCCACTGGTTGACAAGGAACGCCATTGGTTGACAAGAGTCCCCACTGGATGAGAACAAACCCCATTGGTTGAGAAGAAACCCCATTGGTTGAGAAGAAACCCCATTGGCTGACAGGAAAACCCATCAGTTCACAAGTGTCCCCACTGTCTCCCAAGAGCCCCCATTGGCTGCCAAGAGCCCCCGTTGATCGACAAGAGATCCCATTGGTTGAGGAGAGCCCCCATTGGCTCCCAAGACTCCCATTGGCTCCATAGATCCCCCACGGTCTTCCGTGAGCCCCCATTGGATGCCAAGAGCCTCTATTGCCTCCAAAGACCCCCATTGGCTCCCAAGACCCTCCACTGGCTCCCAAGAGCTCCCATTGGCTCCCAAGACCCCCCATTGGCTCCCAAGACCCCCCATCGGCTCCCAATACCCCCCACAGTCTCTGAAGACCCCCCATCAATTCCCAAGACCCCCCATTGGCTCCCAAGACCCTCCATCGACTCCCAAGACCCCCCATTGGCTCCCAAGACCCCCCATTGGCTCCGCAGACTCTCCCAAGAGCTCCCATTGGCTCCCAAGACCCTCCATCAAATCCCAAGACCCCCCATTGGCTCCATAGAGTCTCCCAAGACCCCCCACCGGCTCCCAAGACCCCCCATTGGCTCCGTAGAGCCCCCATCAACTCCCAAGACCCCCCATTGGCTCCATAGAGTCTCCCAAGAGCTCCCATTGGCTCCCAAGACCCCCCACCGGCTCCCAAGACCCCCCATTGGCCCCGTAGAGCCCCCATCAACTCCCAAGACCCCCCATTGGCTCCATAGAGTCTCCCAAGAGCTCCCATTGGCTCCCAAGACCCTCCATCAACTCCCAAGACCCCTCATTGGCTCCCAAGACCCCCCATCGACTCCCAAGACCCCCCATCAACTCCCACGACCCCCCACCAACTCCCAGGACCCCCCACTGGCTCCCAAGTCCCCCCATTGGCTCCGTAGAGCCCCAATCAACTCCCAAGAGCCCCCATTGGCTCCATAGAGTCTCCCAAGAGCACCCATTGGCTCTCAAGACCCCCCATTGGCCCCGTAGAGCCCCTATCGGCTCCCAAGTCCCCCCATTGTCTCCCAAGACCCCCCATCGGCTCCCAAGAGCTCCCATTGGCTCCCAAGACCCTCCATCGACTCCCAAGACCCCCCACAGTCTCCCAAGACCCCCTACAGTCTCCCAAGACCCCCCATCAACTCCCACGACCCCCCATTGTCTCCCAAGACCCCCCATCGGCTCCCAAGTCCCCCCATTGGCTCCGTAGAGCCCCCATCAACTCCCAAGACCCCCCATTGGCTCCATAGAGTCTCCCGAGAGCTCCCATTGGCTCCCAAGACCCCCCACCGGCTCCCAAGTTCCCCCATTGGCCCTGTAGAGCCCCCATCAACTCCCAAGACCCCCCATTGGCTCCATAGAGTCTCCCAAGAGCTCCCATTGGCTCCCAAGACCCTCCATCAACTCCCAAGACCCCCCATCGGCTCCCATGACCCCCCATCAACTCCCACGACCCCCAACCAACTCCCAAGACCCCCCACTGGCTCCCAAGTCCCCCTATTGGCTCCGTAGAGCCCCCATCGGCTCCCAAGTCCCCCCATTGGCCCCGCAGACTCTCCCAAGAGCTCCCATTGGCTCCCAAAACCCTCCATCAAATCCCAAGACCCCCCATTGGCTCCCAAGACCCCCCATTGGCCCCGTAGAGCCCCCATCAACTCCCAAGGCCCCCCATTGGCTCCCAAGACCCCCCACAGTCTCCCAAGACCCCCCATCAGCTCCCAAGTCCCCCCATTGGCTCCGTAGAGCCCCCATCGGCTCCCAAGTCCCCCCATTGGCTCCGCAGACTCTCCCGCGAGCTGCCATTGGCTGCCCGCTCCCACCTGTAGATGTGGACGTCCCTGGTCTGACCAATGCGGTGGCAGCGATCCTGGGCCTGGGCGTCCATGGTTGGGTTCCAGTCGCTGTCGTAGAAGATGACGGTGTCGGCCCCCGCCAGGTTGACCCCGACGCCGCCGCTGCGCGTCGACAGGATGAAGCAGAAGATCCGCTTGTCCGCGTTGAAGCGCTCCATCAGCGCCTGCGGGGCGGCAACGGGGTCGGCAACGGGGCCGGGGGGTCGGCAATGGGGTCAGCGGGGTCAGGAATGGGGTTGGGGGGGTCAGCGGGGTCAGGAATGGGGTCAGCGGGGTCAGGAATGGGAGCAGGAATGGGGTCAGGAATGGGGTCAGCAGGGTCAGGAATGGGGTCAGCGGGGTCAGGAATGGGGTCGGGGGGGTCAGCAATGGGGTCAGGGGGGTCGGCAATGGGGTTAGGGGGGTCAGCAATGGGGTTGGGGGGTCAGCGGGGTCAGGAATGGGGTCAGCGGGGTCAGGAATGGGAGCAGGAATGGGGTCAGGAATGGGGTCAGCAGGGTCAGGAATGGGGTCAGCGGGGTCAGGAATGGGGTCGGGGGGGTCAGCAATGGGGTCAGGGGGCTCGGCAATGGGGTTAGGGGGGTCAGCAATGGGGTTGGGGGGTCAGCGGGGTCAGGAATGGGGTCAGCGGGGTCAGGAATGGGAGCAGGAATGGGGTCAGGAATGGGGTCAGCAGGGTCAGAAATGGGGTCAGCGGGGTCAGGAATGGGGTCGGGGGGGTCAGCAATGGGGTCAGGGGGGTCGGCAATGGGGTTAGGGGGGTCAGCAATGGGGTTGGGGGGTCAGCGGGGTCAGGAATGGGGTCAGGGGGGTCGGCAATGGGGTCGGCAATGGGGTCAGGAATAGGGTCAGGAATGGGGTCAAGAATGGGGTCAGCGGAGTCAGGAATGGGGTCGGGGGGGGCAGCAATGGGGTCAGCGGGGTCAGGAATGGGGTCAGAGGGGTCAGGAATGGGGTCAGCAGGGTAAGGAATGGGGTCAGGAATGGGGTCAGGAATGGGGTTGGGGGGTCGGCAATGGGGTCAGGGGGGTCGGCAATGGGGTCGGCAATGGGGTCAGGGGGTCAGCAATGGGGTCAGCGGGGTCAGGAATGGGGTCAGGGGGGTCAGCAGGGTCAGGGGGGTCAGCAATGGGGTCAGCGGGGTCAGGAATGGGGTCAGGGGGGTCAGCAATGGGGTCAGGGGGGTCGGCAATGGGGTCAGCGAGGTCAGGAATGGGGTCAGGGGGGTCAGGAATGGTGTCAGCAATGGGGTCAGGAATGGGGTCAGGGGGGTCAGCAATGGGGTCGGGAATAGGGATCAGGAATGGGGTCAGGAATGGGGTCAGCGGAGTCAGGAATGGGGTCAGGGGGGTCAGCAATGGGGTCAGGGGGGTCGGCAATGGGGTTAGGGGGGTCAGCAATGGCGTTGGGGGGTCAGCGGGGTCAGGAATGTGGTCAGGGGGGTCGGCAATGGGGTCGGCAATGGGGTCAGGAATGGGGTCAGGAATGGGGTCAAGAATGGGGTCAGCGGAGTCAGGAATGGGGTCGGGGGGGGCAGCAATGGGGTCAGCGGGGTCAGGAATGGGGTCAGAGGGGTCAGGAATGGGGTTGGGGGGTCGGCAATGGGGTCAGGAATAGGGTCAGGAATGGGGTCAGGAATGGGGTCAGCGGAGTCAGGAATGGGGTCGGGGGGGGCAGCAATGGGGTCAGCGGGGTCAGGAATGGGGTCAGAGGGGTCAGGAATGGGGTCACGGGGGTCGGCAATGGGGTCGGCAATGGGGTCAGCAGGGTCGGGAATGGGGTTGGGGGGTCAGCGGGGTCAGGAATGGGGCCAGGGGGGTCAGGAATGGGGTTGGGGGGTCAGCGGGGTCAGGAATGGGGTCGGGGGGGTCAACGGGGTCAGGAATGGGGTCAGGGGGGGCAGGAATGGGGTCAGCGGGGTCAGGAATGGGAGCAGGAATGGGGTCAGGAATGGGGTCAGCAGGGTAAGGAATGGGGTCAGGAATGGGGTCAGGAATGGGGTTGGGGGGTCGGCAATGGGATCGGGGGGTCAGCAATGGGGTCAGCGGGGTCAGGAATGGGGTCAGGGGGGTCAGCAATGGGGTCGGCAATGGGGCCGGGGGCTCAGCAATGGGGTCAGGGGGTCGGGGGGGTCAGCGGGGTCAGGAATGGGGTCAGCAGGGTCGGGAATGGGGTCGGGGGGGTCAGCGGGGTCAGGAATGGGGTCAGGGGGGTCAGGAATGGGGTCAGCGGGGTCAGGAATGGCGTCAGCGAGGTCGGGAATGGGGTTTGGGGGGCCAGCGGGGTCAGGAATGGGGTCGGGGGGTCAATAGGGTCAGGAATGGGGTCAGAGGGGTCAGGAACGGGGTCGGGGGGGTCAGCGGGGTCAGGAATAGGGTCAGTAGGGACAGCAATAGGGTCAAGGGGGTCAACGTGGTCAAAAAGGTTAATGGGGCCAGTAATAGGGTTAATGGGGTCAGTAATAGGGTCAAGGAGATCAGTAATAGGGTCAAGGTGGTCAATGGTGTCAATGGGGTCAACGCGATCAATGAGGTCAATGGGGCCTGTAATAGGGACAATAGGGTCAGTAATAGGGTCAAGGGGGTCAATGGGGTCAATGTGGTCAATGGGGCCAGTAATAGGGTCAACAGGGTCAGTAATAGGGTCAACGGAGTCAATGTGGTCAATGGCACCAGTAATAGGATCATAGGGTCAGTAATAGGGTCAATGGGGTCAAAGGGGACAATGGGGTCAATATGATCAATAGGGCCAGGAATAGGATCAATAGGGTCAGAAATATGGTCAATGAGGCCAGTAATAGGGTTAATGGGTTCAACGCGATCAACAAGGTCAATGATGCGAGTAATAGGGTCAATAGGGTCAGAAATAGGGTTAAGGGGGTCAACGTGGTCAACGAGGTCAATGGGGCCTGTAATAGGGTCAATAGGGTCCGTGGGGTCAAAGGGGACAATGGGGTCGATGTGGTCAATGGGGCCAGGAATAGGGTCAATAGGGTCAGTAATAGGGTCAATGGGGTCAACGTGATCAACGAGGTCAATGGGGCCAGGAATAGGGTCAATAGGGTCAGTAATAGGGTCAATGGGGTCAATGTGGTCAACGGGGTCAACGTGATCAACAAGGTCAATGGGGCCAGGAATAGAGTCAATAGGGTCAGTAATAGGGTCAATGGGGTCAATGGGGTCAACGGGGTCAACGCGATCAACAAGGTCAATGGGGCCAGGAATAGGGTCAATGGGGTCAGTAAATAGGGTCAATGGGGTCAATGTGGTCAATGGGGTCAACGGGGTCAACGCGATCAACGAGGTCAACGGGGCCAGGAATAGGGTCGGCAACGGAGTCAACGGGGTCGGCTATGGGGTCAGTTGTGGGGTCGGCTATGGGGCCAGCCCCACGACCTGGCGCTGCTCCACGCGGGTGCTGCCGTCCAGCCGCAGGTAGATGCAATGGGGCCAATGGGGCCAGTAATAGGGTCAGTGGGGCCAGTAATAGTCAGTGGGGTCAAGGGGGTCAATGTGGTCAACGGGGCCAGTAATAGGGTCAATAGGGTAATAGGGTCAATAGGGTCAGTAATAGGGTCAAGGGGGGTCACTAATGGAGTCAATGGGTTCAATGGCCTCAACGGGTTGAATGGGGTCGCTAATGGGGTTAATGGGGTCATTAATCGGTTCAATGGGGTCAAAAGGGACAATGGGGTCAATATGGTCAATGGGGCCAGGAATAGGGTCAGTAGGGTCAGGAATAGGTTCAATGGGGTCAATGTGGTCAACAGGGTCAACGCAGTCAATGAGGTCAATTGTACCAGTAATAGGGTCAATAGGGTCAGTAATAGGGTGAAGGGGGTCAACGTGGTCAACGAGGTCAATGGGGCCAGTAATAGGGTCAATAGGGTCAGAAATAGGGTCCGTGGGGTCAAAGGGGACAATGGGGTCGATGTGGTCAATGGGGCCAGGAATAGGGTCAATAGGGTCAGTAATAGGGTCAATGGGGTCAATGTGGTCAACGGGGCCAGGAATAGGGTCAATGGGGTCAGTAATAGGGTCAATGGGGTCAACGTGGTCAATGGGGTCAACGGGGTCAACGCGATCAACGAGGTCAACGGGGCCAGGAATAGGGTCGGCAACGGAGTCAACGGGGTCGGCTATGGGGTCAGTTGTGGGGTCGGCTATGGGGCCAGCCCCCCGACCTGGCGCTGCTCCACGCGGGTGCTGCCGTCCAGCCGCAGGTAGATGCAATGGGGCCAGTGGGGCCAGTAATAGGGTCAGTGGGGCCAGTAATAGGGTCAGTGGAGTCAAGGGGGTCAATGTGGTCAATGGGGCCAGGAATAGGGTCAATAGGGTCAGTAATAGGGTCAATGGGGTCAATGGGGTCAATGTGGTCAATGGGGCCAGGAATAGGGTCAATAGGGTCAGTAATAGGGTCAATGGGGTCAATGTGGTCAATGGGGCCAGGAATAAGGTCAATGGGGTCAGTAATAGGGTCAATGTGGTCAATGTGGTCAATGGGGTCAACGGGGTCAACGTGATCAACGAGGTCAATGGGGCCAGGAATAGGGTCAATAGGGTCAGTAATAGGGTCAATGGGGTCAATGAGGTCAACAGGGCCAGGAATAGGGTCAATATGGTCAGTAATAGGGTCAATGGGGTCAACGTGATCAACGAGGTCAATGGGGCCAGGAATAGGGTCAATAGGGTCAGTAATAGGGTCAATGGGGTCAATGAGGTCAACAGGGCCAGGAATAGGGTCAATAGGGTCAGTAATAGGGTCAATGGGGTCAACGTGGTCAATGGGGTCAACGGGGTCAACGCGATCAACGAGGTCAACGGGGCCAGGAATAGGGCCGGCAACAGAGTCAACGGGGTCGGCTATGGGGTCAGTTGTGGGGTCGGCTATGGGGCCAGCCCCCCGACCTGGCGCTGCTCCACGCGGGTGCTGCCGTCCAGCCGCAGGTAGATGCAATGGGGCCAGTGGGGCCAGTAATAGGGTCAGTGGGGCCAGTAATAGGGTCAGTGGGGTCAAGGGGGTCAATGTGGTCAACGGGGCCAGTAATAGGGTCAATACGGTAATAGGGTCAATAGGGTCAGTAATAGGGTCAAGGGGGTCACTAATGGGGTCAATGGGTTCAATGGCCTCAACGGGTTGAATGGGGTCGCTAATGGGGTTAATGGGGTCATTAATCAGTTCAATGGGGTCAAAAGGGACAATGGGGTCAATATGGTCAATGGGGCCAGGAATAGGGTCAGTAGGGTCAGGAATAGGTTCAATGGGGTCAATGTGGTCAACAGGGTCAACGCAGTCAATGAGGTCAATGGGACCAGTAATAGGGTCAATAGGGTCAATAATAGGGTCAAGGGGGTCAACGTGATCAACGAGGTCAATGGGGCCAGTAATAGGGTCAATAGGGTCAGAAATAGGGTCCGTGGGGTCAAAGGGGACAATGGGGTCGATGTGGTCAATGGGGCCAGGAATAGGGTCAATGGGGTCAGTAATAGGGTCAAGGGGGTCAACGTGGTCAATGGGGTCAACGGGGTCAACGCGATCAACGAGGTCAACGGGGCCAGGAATAGGGTCGGCAACGGAGTCAACGGGGTCGGCTATGGGGTCAGTTGTGGGGTCGGCTATGGGGCCAGCCCCCCGACCTGGCGCTGCTCCACGCGGGTGCTGCCGTCCAGCCGCAGGTAGATGTGGCCGTGGTAGGTGAGGAAACGCTCCAGGACGTCCAACATCCGGGTCATCTGGGTGAAGATGAGCACGCGGTGCGAGCCGGCCTTCAGCCGCCGCAGCAGAACGTCCAGGGTCTGCAGCTTCCCTGTTGGGGGGCAATGGGGGCGGTTATGGGGTCGGCAACGGGGTCGTTGGGGTCATTGGGATCAACGGGAGCACTGGGTTCAGCAGTGGGGGCAGTAATGGAGGCAGTGGGGGCAGTAATGGAGACAATGGGGTCATTGGGGTCAGCAATAGGGCCAGTGGGGTGAATGTGGTCAGCAATGGGGTCAATGGGGGCAGTAATGGGGGCAGTGGGGGCAGTAATGGGGGCAATGGGGTCAATGGGGTCTTCGAACGGGATCAATGGGGTCATCTGGGGCAATGGGGTCTTCAAATGGGGGCAGTGGGGGCAATGGGGCCAATGGGGGCAGTAATGGGTCTGGGTCTGCAGCTTCCCTGTTGGGGGGAAAGAGGGGAGTTATGGGGTCGGCAATGGGGTTGTTGGGGTCATTGGGATCAACGGGAGCACTGGGTTCAGCAATGGGGGCAGTAATGGGGGCAGTGGGGGCAGTAATGGAGGCAATGGGGTCATTGGGGTCAGCAATAGGGCCAGTGGAGTGAATGTGGTCAGCAATGGGGTCAATGGGGGCAGTAATGGGGGCAGTGGGGGCAGTAATGGGGGCAACGGGGTCAATGGGGTCTTCGAACGGGATCAATGGGGTCATCTGGGGCAATGGGGTCTTCAAATGGGGGCAGTGGGGGCAATGGGGCCAATGGGGGCAGTAATGGGGCCAATGGGGGCAGCAATGGGTCTGGGTCTGCAGCTTCCCTGTTGGGGGGCAAAGAGGGGGGTTATGGGGTCGGCAACGGGGTCGTTGGGGTCATCGGGGTCAACGGGAGCACTGGGTTCAGCAATGGGGGCAGTGGGGGCAGTAATGGGGGCAATGGGGACAATGGGGTCTTCAAACGGGATCAATGGGGTCATCTGGGGCAATGGGGTCTTCAAATGGGGGCAATGGGGCCAATGGGGGAAGTAATGGGGTCATTGGGGTCAATGGGATCAGCAATAGAGGCAATGGGGTCATTGGGGTCAGCAATAGGGCCAGTGGGGTGGATGTGGTCAGCAATGGGGTCAATGGGGGCAGTAATGGGGGCAATGGGGACAATGGGGGAAGTAATGGGGTCATTGGGGTCAATGGGGTCAATGGGGTCTTCAAATGGGGGCAGTGGGGGCAATGGGGCCAATGGGGGAAGTAATGGGGTCATTGGGGTCAATGGGGTCACCAATAGAGACAATCAGGGCAATGGGGCCAATGGGGTCTTCAAATAGGGTCAATGGGATCAGCAATAGAGGCAATGGGGTCATTGGGGTCAGCAATAGGGCCAATGGGGTGGATGTGGTCAGCAATGGGGTCAATGGGGGCAGCAATGGGGACAATGGGGGCAGCAATGGGTCTGGGTCTGCAGCTTCCCTGTTGGGGGGCAATGGGGGCAGTTATGGGGTCGGCCATGGGGTCGTTGGGGTCAATGGGGGGGCAATAGGATCATCAATGGGGAAAATAGGGTCAATAGGGTCTCCAAATGGGGTCAATAATTGGTCAGTAATGGGGACAGTAATAGGGTCAATAATGGGGTCAGTAATGGGGTCAGCAATGGGGTCAACTGGATCACCAATGGGATCAATGGGGTCAACCCCTAACCCTAACCCATTCCCCCCACTGACCCCAATTCCCCCCACTGACCCCAATCCCCACATCGACCCCAATTCCCCCAATCCCCCCATTGACCCCAATTCCCCTCACTACCCCCCACTGCCCCATCGACCCCCAATCCCCCCAACCCCCCCAACTCCCCCATTCCCCCCATTGACCCCAATCCCCCCAACCCCCCCAACTCCCCCAATTCCCCCCACTGCCCCCTGACCCCAATCCCCCCACTGACCCCAACCCCCCATCCCCACCACTGCCCCCCATTGACCCCAATCCCCCCATTGACCCCAATTACCCCACTGACCCCAATCCCCCCATTGCCCCCAATTGACCCCAATGCCCCCATTGACCCCAATTCCCCATCCCCACCACTGCCCCCCATTGACCCCAATTCCCCCCACTGCCCCCTGACCCCAATCCCCCCCATAGACCCCAATCCCCCCAACCCCCCCACTGACCCCCAACCCCCCCATTGACCCCAATTCCCCCCATCCCCCCATTGAGCCCAACCCCCCCATCCCCCCCACTGCCCCAACTCCTCCATTCCCCCCATTGACCCCAATCCCCCCATTGCCCCCAATGCCCCCATTGACCCCATTGCCCCCAATTACCCCACTGACCCCAATTCCCCCCACTGTCCCCCACTGCCCCCAACCCCCCTGACTCCCCCAATTCCCCCATTGACCCCAATCCCCCCAACCCCCCCATTGACTCCAAGGCCCCCATTGCCCCCAATGCCCCCACTGACCCCAATTACCCCACTGACCCCAATCCCCCCATCGACCCCAATCCCCCCATTGCCCCCATTGACTCCAAGCCCCCCATTGCCCCCATTGCCCCCAACCCCCCATCCCCACCACTGCCCCCCATTGACCCCAATCCCCCCAACCCCCCCAACTCCCCCATTCCCCCCATTGACCCCAATGCCCCCATTGACCCCAATTGCCCCCACTGTCCCCCACTGCCCCACTGCCCCCAACCCCCCTGACTCCCCCACTCCCCCCATTGACCCCAATCCCCCCAACCCCCCCATTGACTCCAAGCCCCCACTGCCCCCAATGCCCCCATTGACCCCAACCCCCCATCCCCACCACTGCCCCCCATTGACCCCAATCCCCCCAATCCCCCCAACCCCCCCAACTCCCCCATTCCCCCCATTGACCCCAATCCCCCCATTGACCCCATTCCCCCCACTGACCCCAAACCCCCACTGACCCCAATCCCCCCAACCCCCCCATTGACCCCAATCCCCCCATTGACCCCATTCTCCCCATTGACCCCAATCACCCCAACCCCCCCATTGGCCCCAACCCCCCCATTGACCCCAATTACCCCACTGACCCCAATTCCCCCCACTGTCCCCAACTGCCCCACTGACCCCAACCCCCCTGACTCCCCCGATCCCCCCAACCCCCCCAACTCCCCCATTCCCCCCATTGACCCCAATCCCCCCATTGCCCCCAACCCCCCCATTGACCCCATTCTCCCCATTGACCCCAATCCCCCCAACCCCCCCAGCTCCCCCATTTCCCCACTGACCCCAATCCCCCCATTGCCCCCAATCCCCCCATTGCCCCCAATGCCCCCATTGACCCCAACCCCCCATCCCCACCACTGCCCCCCATTGACCCCAATCCCCCCAACTCCCCCAACTCCCACATTCCCCCCACTGACCCCAATCCCCCCATTGACCCCATTCTCCCCATTGACCCCACTGCCCCCCAACCCCCCATTGACTCCAATTCTCCCATTGACCCCATTCTCCCCATTGATCCCAATCCCCCCAACCCCCCCAACTCCCCCATTGTCCCCCCTGACCGCAATCCCCCCACTGACCCCAATCCCCCTATTGACCCCATTCTCCCCATTGACCCCAATCCCCCTATTGACCCCAATCCCCCCATTGACCCCAATCCCCCCATTGCCCCCAATGCCCCCATTGACCCCAACCCCCCATCCCCACCACTGCCCCCCATTGACCCCAATCCCCCCAACCCCCCTGACTCCCCCAATTCCCCCATTGACCCCAAACCCCCCAGTGACCCCAACCCCCCTGACTCCCCCAATTCCCCCATTGACCCCAAACCCCCCCCCTGCCCCACACCACCCCCCGCCCGCCCCCCCCGACGTACCGCAGTCGTACTGGATGAGCCTGAGGTCGGGGAAGTGCGTCCTCATGGCGGCCAGCACGCGGTGCAGGGGGCGGCCATGCGGGGCCAGCTGGGCCTGCAGCTGCTCCTCCAGCAGGGCGCGCTGCCGCTGCCGCCACGGCGCGGGGTGAGACGTGTGCAGGGCCAGGGAGCGGGCCTCCACCGGGGGGAGCACGAAGATGAACCTGGGGGGGGGGAGATGGGGGGTAAGGGAAAGGGTCTCCACCGCAGGGAGGACGGAAATGAAGCTGGGGGGGGGGATATGGGGGGATATGGGGGGGGTATTGGGGGGTAAGGAGGGGGTATGGGGGGGTATTGGGGGGGATATGGGGGGTATGGGGGGGCTGAGGAGGGGGTATTGGGGGTTATTGGGGGGTATTGGGGGGTGAGGAGGGGATATGGGGGGGTATTGGGGGGTAAGGAGGGGATATGGGGGGATGTGGGGGGGTAAGAGGTGGATATGGGGGGGTATTGGGGGGTAAGGAGGGGGTATGGGGTGGTATGGGGGGTAAAGGGGGGGATATCGGGGGGTATTGGGGGGTAAGGAGGGGGTATGGGGGGGATATGGGGGGATGTGGGGGGTAAGGGGTGGATATGGGGGGGTATTGGGGGGTAAAGGGGAGATATGGGGAGAAATGGGGGGGAAATGGGGGGATATGGGGGGTATAGGGGGGTAAGGAAGGGATGGGGGGGGGATATGGGGGGTAAGGGAGCGGGCCTCCACCGGGGGGAGCACGAAGATGAACCTGGGGGGGGGAGATGGGGGGTAAGGGAAAGGGTCTCCAGCGGGGGGAGCACGGAAATGAAGCTGGGGGGGGGGATATGGGGGGGTATTGGGGGGTATTGGGGGGTAAGGAGGGGGTATGGGGGGGATATGGGGGGAAATGGGGGGGATATGGGGGGGTATTGGGGAGTAAGGAGGGGGTATGGGGGGGTATTGGGGGGTAAGGAGGGGGTATGGGGGGGATAAGGGGGGTGAGGAGGGGATATGGGGTGATGTGGGGGGGATATGGGGGGGTATTGGGGGGTATGGGGGGGTATTGGGGGGTGAGGAGGGGGTATGGGGGGGATATGGGGGGATGTGGGGGGGTAAGGAGGGGGTATGGGGGGGTATTGGGGGGTGAGGAGGGGATGTGGGGTGATGTGGGGGGGATGTGGGGGGGATAAGGGGGGATGTGGGGGGGTAAGGAGGGGGTATGGGGGGGTATTGGGGGATAAGGGGGAGATATGGGGAGAAATGGGGGGGAAATGGGGGGATATGGGGGGTATTGGGGGGTAAGGAGGGGATGTGGAGGGGATATGGGGGGGATGTGGGGGGAAATGGGGGGGATATGGGGGGTAAGGGAGCGGGCCTCCACTGGGGGGAGCACGAAGATGAACCTGGGGGGGGGGAGATGGGGGGTAAGGGAGTGAAGCCTCCAGCGGGGGGAGCACGGAAATGAAGCTGGGGGGGGGGATATAAGGGGTAAGGGAAAGGGTCTCCACCGGGGGGAGCACGGAAATGAAGCTGGGGGGGGGATATGGGGGGGTATGGGGGGGTATTGGGGGGTATTGGGGGTGAGGAGGGGGTATGGGGGGGATAAGGGGGGTGAGGAGGGGATATGGGGTGATGTGGGGGGGATATGGGGGGGTATTGGGGGGTATGGGGGGGTATTGGGGGTTATTGGGGGGTAAGGAGGGGATATGGGGGGATATGGGGGGGTAAGGAGGGGGTATGGGGGGGATATGGGGGGATGTGGGGGGGAAGGGGGGGATATGGGGGGGTATTGGGGGGTAAGGAGGGGGTATGTGGTGGTATTGGGGGGGTATGGGGGGTATTGGGGGGATATCGGGGGGTATTGGGGGGTAAGGAGGGGGTATGGGGGGGATATGGGGGGATGTGGGGGGTAAGGGGTGGATATGGGGGGGTATTGGGGGGTAAAGGGGAGATATGGGGAGAAATGGGGGGGAAATGGGGGGATATGGGGGGTATAGGGGGGTAAGGAAGGGATGGGGGGGGGATATGGGGGGTAAGGGAGCGGGTCTCCACCGGGGGGAGCACGAAGATGAACCTGGGGGGGGGAGATGGGGGGTAAGGGAAAGGGTCTCCAGCGGGGGGAGCACGGAAATGAAGCTGGGGGGGGGGGATATGGGGGGTTTTGGGGGGGTAAGGAGGGGGTATGGGGGGGTATTGGGGGGTGAGGAGGGGGTATGGGGGGGATATGGGGGGATGTGGGGGGGTAAGGAGGGGGTATGGGGGGGTATTGGGGGGTGAGGAAGGGGTATGGGGAGAAATGGGGGGGAAATGGGGGGATATGGGGGGTATAGGGGGGTAAGGAAGGGATGTGGACGGGATATGGGGGGATGTGGGGGGAAATGGGGGGGATATGGGGGGTAAGGGAGCGGGCCTCCACCAGGGGGAGCACGAAGATGAACCTGGGGGGGGGGAGATGGGGGGGTATTGGGGGGTAAGGAGGGGGTATGGGGGGGTATGGGGGGGTATTGGGGGGTGAGGAGGTGATATGGGGGGATGTGGGGGGGTAAGGAGGGGGTATGGGGGGTATGGGGGGATATGGGGGGTAAGGAGGGGATATGGGGGGAAATGGGGGGATGTGGGGGGTAAGGGAAAGGGTCTCCACCGGGGGGAGCACGAAGGTGAACCTGGGGGGGGATGTGGGGGGGTATGGGGGGGGATTGGGGGGTGAGGAGGGGATGTGGGGGGGGATTGGGGGGTAATTGGGGGGTGAGGAAGGGATGGGGGGGGATATGGGGGGATATGGGGGGTAAGGGAGCGGGTCTCCACCGGGGGGAGCACGAAAATGGGGGTATGGGGTGTAAGGAGGGGATATGGGGGGGATATGGGGGGTAGGGGGGGGATATGGGGGGATATGGGGGGGTAAGGAGGGGATGTGGGGTGGATATGGGGTATAAGTGGGGGACGTGGGGGGGATATGGGGTGTAAGGGGCGGTGTAAGGCTGTAAGGTGGACCGTGGAAGACCCCCAAGCCCCCCCCCTCGCCCCCCACACACAACCCCCCTATATTCCCCCCCCAAATCCCACCTATATCCCCCCATAACCCCCCCATCCCCTCCCCAAGACCCCCAAATCCCCCACATAACCCCCCCACAACCCCAATATCTCGCCCATAAACCCCACAAATCCCCCCATAACCCCCCCTTAACCCCCCAAGACCCCCAAATCCCCCCATAACCCCCTGAAAGACCCCCGAATCCCCCCCATAACCCTCCCCAAATCACCCCATAACCTCCCCATACCCCCCCCAAGACCCCCATACCCCCCCATAACCCCCCATATCCCCCCTTAACCCCCCCAAGACCCCCAAATCCCCCCATAACCCCCAACATCCCCCCATAACCCCCCCAAAGACCCCCATATCTCCCCCTAAACCCCTAAACACCCCCCTTAACCCCCCCAAATCCCCCCAAAGACCCCCGAATCCCCCCCATATCCCCCCCAAAAACCCCCATAACCCTCCCCATATCCCCCCCGTAACCCCCCCACGACCCCCCAAATCCCCCCATAACCCCCCCAAAACACCCCCAAGACCCCCAACATCCCCCCATAACCCCCCCACAACCTCAATATCTCCCCCATAAACCCCCCGAAATCCCCCCATAACCCCCCCAAAACCCCATAATCCCCCCCATAACCCCCTGATAGACCCCCAAATCTCCCCATAACCCCCCCAAACCTTCCCCAAATCCCCCCATAACCCCCCCCAAAGACCCCCATATCTCCCCCTAAACCCCCCATATCCCCCCAAATCCCCCCCAAGACCCCCAAATCCCCCCATAACCCCCTCAAAGACCCCCATATCTCCCCCTAAACCACCCATAACCCCCCAAGACCCCCCCAAGACCCCCAAATCCCCCCATAACCCCCCCAAACCTTCCTCAAATCCCCCCATAACCCCCCATAATCCCCTCAAAGACCCCCAAATCCCCCCACAACCCCCCCAAGCCCCCCCATAACACCCCATAACCCCCTGAAAGACCCCCAAATCTCCCCATAACCCCCCCAAACCTTTCCCAAATCCCCCCATAACCTCCCCTTACCCCCCCAAAAACCCCCATATCTCCCCCTAAACCCCCCCAAATCCCCCCAAGACCCCCAAATGCCCCCATAACCCCCCCAAAGACCCCCATATCTCCCCCTAAACCCCCCCATAACCCCCCATAATCCCCTCAAAGACCCCCAAATCCCCCCATAACCTCCCCTTACCCCCCCCAAGACCCCCATATTCCCCCTTAACCCCCCCCAAGACCCCCAAAGACCCCCATAACCCCCAGAAAGACCCCCAAATCTCCCCATAACCCCCCCAAACCTTCCCCAAATCCCCCTATAACCCCCCCGTAACCCCCCCCAAAGACCCCCATATCTCCCCATAAACCCCCCATAACCCCCCAAGACCCCCAAATCCCCCCATAACCCCCCCCAAAGACCCCCATATCTCCCCATAAACCCCCCATAACCCCCCAAGACCCCCAAATCCCCCCATAACCCCCCCCAAAGACCCCCATATCTCCCCATAACCCCCCATAATCCCTCAAAGGCCCCCAAATCCCCCCACAACCCCCCCAAAACCCCAAGACCCCCAATATGCCCCCAAGACCCCCAAGTCCCCCCACAACCCCCCCAAACCCCCCCCATAACCCCCCATAATCCCCTCCAAGACCCCCAAATCTCCCCATAACCCCCCCAAACCTTCCCCAAATCCCCCCATAACCTCCCCTTACCCCCCCAAGACCCCCAAATCCCCCCATAACCCCCCATAATCCCCCCAAATCCCCCCATAACCCCCCATAATCCCCCCAAGACCCCCAAATCCCCCCATAAGCCCCCCCAAAGACCCCCATATCTCCCCCTAAACCCCCCATAACCCCCCATAATCCCCTCAAAGACCCCCAAATCCCCCTATAACCCCCCATAACCCCCTCAAAACCCTATAATCCCCCCCATAATCCCCTCAAAGACCCCCAAATCCCCGCACAACCCCCCCAAATCCCCCCATGATCCCCAAATCCCCCCATAACCCCCCCAAAGACCCCCATATCTCCCCCTAACCCCCCCATAACCCCCCATAATCCCCTCAAAGACCCCCAAATCCCCCCATAACCCCCCCAAATCCCCCCAAGACCCCCAAATCCCCCCATAACCCCCCCCAAGACCCCCATATCTCCCCCTAAACCCCCCATAACCCCCCATAATCCCCTCCAAGACCCCCAAATCCCCCCATAACCCCCCCAAACCCCCCCCATAATCCCCCCCAAGACCCCCAAATCCCCCCACAACCCCCCCAAATGCCCCCCATAACCCCCCCAAATCCCCCCAAGACCCCCCCAACCCCCCCCATTACCCCCCATAATCCCCCCCAAGACCCCCAAATCC
Organism: Phasianus colchicus; assembly: GCF_987193195.1. NCBI lineage: Eukaryota > Metazoa > Chordata > Aves > Galliformes > Phasianidae > Phasianus > Phasianus colchicus. The sequence goes on from NC_143475.1 coordinate 732,746, forward strand.
CCCCACAACCCCCACAACCCCCCCCATAACCCCCCATAATCCCCCCAAGACCCCCAAATCCCCCCATAACCCCCCCCAAAGACCCCCATATCTCCCCCTAACCCCCCCATAACCCCCCATAATCCCTCAAAGGCCCCCAAATCCCCCCACAACCCCCCCAAAACCCCAAGACCCCCAATATGCCCCCAAGACCCCCAAATCCCCCCACAACCCCCCCAAACCCCCCCCATAACCCCCCATAATCCCCTCCAAGACCCCCAAATCTCCCCATAACCCCCCCAAACCTTCCCCAAATCCCCCCATAACCTCCCCTTACCCCCCCAAGACCCCCAAATCCCCCCATAACCCCCCATAATCCCCCCAAATCCCCCCATAACCCCCCATAATCCCCCCAAGACCCCCAAATCCCCCCATAAGCCCCCCCAAAGACCCCCATATCTCCCCCTAAACCCCCCATAACCCCCCATAATCCCCTCAAAGACCCCCAAATCCCCCTATAACCCCCCATAACCCCCTCAAAACCCTATAATCCCCCCCATAATCCCCTCAAAGACCCCCAAATCCCCGCACAACCCCCCCAAATCCCCCCATGATCCCCAAATCCCCCCATAACCCCCCCAAAGACCCCCATATCTCCCCCTAACCCCCCCATAACCCCCCATAATCCCCTCAAAGACCCCCAAATCCCCCCATAACCCCCCCAAATCCCCCCAAGACCCCCAAATCCCCCCATAACCCCCCCCAAGACCCCCATATCTCCCCCTAAACCCCCCATAACCCCCCATAATCCCCTCCAAGACCCCCAAATCCCCCCATAACCCCCCCAAACCCCCCCCATAATCCCCCCCAAGACCCCCAAATCCCCCCACAACCCCCCCAAATGCCCCCCATAACCCCCCCAAATCCCCCCAAGACCCCCCCAACCCCCCCCATTACCCCCCATAATCCCCCCCAAGACCCCCAAATCCCCCCACAACCCCCACAACCCCCCCCATAACCCCCCATAATCCCCCCAAGACCCCCAAATCCCCCCATAACCCCCCCCAAAGACCCCCATATCTCCCCCTAAACCCCCCATAACCCCCCATAATCCCCTCAAAGACCCCCAAATCCCCCTATAACCCCCCATAACCCCCTCAAAACCCTATAATCCCCCCCATAATCCCCTCAAAGACCCCCAAATCCCCGCACAACCCCCCCAAATCCCCCCAAGATCCCCAAATCCCCCCATAACCCCCCCAAAGACCCCCATATCTCCCCCTAACCCCCCCATAACCCCCCATAATCCCCTCAAAGACCCCCAAATCCCCCCATAACCCCCCCAAATCCCCCCAAGACCCCCAAATCCCCCCATAACCCCCCCCAAGACCCCCATATCTCCCCCTAAACCCCCCATAACCCCCCATAATCCCCTCCAAGACCCCCAAATCCCCCCATAACCCCCCCAAACCCCCCCATAATCCCCCCCAAGACCCCCAAATCCCCCCACAACCCCCCCAAATCCCCCCCATAACCCCCCCAAGACCCCCCCAGCCCCCCCCCATTACCCCCCATAATCCCCCCCAAGACCCCCAAATCCCCCCACAACCCCCCCCATAACCCCCCCAAGACCCCCAAATCCCCCCATAACCCCCCCCAAAGACCCCCATATCTCCCCCTAAACCCCCCATAACCCCCCATAATCCCCTCCAAGACCCCCAAATCCCCCCATAACCCCCCATAACCCCCCCAAAACCCCATAATCCCCCCCATAACCCCCCCAAAGACCCCCATATCTTCCCCTAAACCCCCCATAACCGCCCATAATCCCCTCAAAGACCCCCAAATCCCCCCCATAACCTCCCCAAAACCCCCCCAAGATCCCCAAATCCCCCCCACAACCCCCCATAACCCCCTGAAAGACCCCCAAATCCCCCCAAGACCCCCCCAAATCCCCCCCAAAGACCCCCCATAATCCCCTCCAAGACCCCCAAATCTCCCCATAACCCCCCCAAACCTTTCCCAAATCCCCCCATAACCTCCCCTTACCCCCCCAAAAACCCCCATATCTCCCCATAAACCCCCCCAAATCCCCCCAAGACCCCCAAATCCCCCATAACCCCCCCAAAGACCCCCATAACCTCCCCCTAACCCCCCCATAACCCCCCATAATCCCCTCCAAGACCCCCAAACCACCCCATAACCCCCCCAAATCCCCCCAAGACCCCCAAATCCCCCCATAACCCACCATAAACCCCCCCAAAACCCCATAATCCCCCCCATAATCCCCTCAAAGACCCCCAAATCCCCCCACAACCCCCCCAAACCCCCCCATAACCCCCCATAATCCCCTCCAAGACCCCCAAATCCCCCCATAACCCCCCCCAAAGACCCCCATATCTTCCCCTAAACCCCCCATAACCCCCCATAATCCCCTCCAAGACCCCCAAATCCCCCCATAACCCCCCATAACCCCCCCAAAACCCCATAATCCCCCCCATATCCCCCCCAAAGACCCCCATATCTTCCCCTAAACCCTCCATAACCCCCCATAATCCCCTCAAAGACCCCCAAATCCCCCCCATAACCTCCCCAAAACCCCCCCAAGATCCCCAAATCCCCCCCACAACCCCCCATAACCCCCTGAAAGACCCCCAAATCCCCCCAAGACCCCCCCAAATCCCCCCCATAATCCCCTCCAAGACCCCCAAATCTCCCCATAACCCCCCCAAACCTTTCCCAAATCCCCCCATAACCTCCCCTTACCCCCCCAAAAACCCCCATATCTCCCCATAAACCCCCCCAAATCCCCCCAAGACCCCCAAATCCCCCCATAACCCCCCCAAAGACCCCCATATCTCCCCCTAACCCCCCCATAACCCCCCATAATCCCCTCCAAGACCCCCAAATCCCCCCATAACCCCCCCAAATCCCCCCAAGACCCCCAAATCCCCCCATAACCCCCCCCAAGACCCCCATATCTCCCCCTAAACCCCCCATAACCCCCATTAATCCCCTCCAAGACCCCCAAATCCCCCCATAACCCCCCATAACCCCCCCAAAACCCCATAATCCCCCCCATATCCCCCCCAAAGACCCCCATATCTTCCCCTAAACCCTCCATAACCCCCCATAATCCCCTCAAAGACCCCCAAATCCCCCCCATAACCTCCCCAAAACCCCCCCAAGATCCCCAAATCCCCCCCACAACCCCCCATAACCCCCTGAAAGACCCCCAAATCCCCCCAAGACCCCCCCAAATCCCCCCCATAATCCCCTCCAAGACCCCCAAATCTCCCCATAACCCCCCCAAACCTTTCCCAAATCCCCCCATAACCTCCCCTTACCCCCCCAAAAACCCCCATATCTCCCCATAAACCCCCCCAAATCCCCCCAAGACCCCCAAATCCCCCCATAACCCCCCCAAAGACCCCCATATCTCCCCCTAACCCCCCCATAACCCCCCATAATCCCCTCCAAGACCCCCAAATCCCCCCATAACCCCCCCAAATCCCCCCAAGACCCCCAAATCCCCCCATAACCCCCCCCAAGACCCCCATATCTCCCCCTAAACCCCCCATAACCCCCCATAATCCCCTCCAAGACCCCCAAATCCCCCCATAACCCCCCCAAACCCCCCCCATAATCCCCCCCATAACCCCCAAATCCCCCCACAACCCCCCCAAATCCCCCCCATAACCCCCCCAAATCCCCCCAAGACCCCCCCAGCCCCCCCCCATTACCCCCCATAATCCCCCCCAAGACCCCCAAATCCCCCCACAACCCCCCCAACCCCCCCCATAACCCCCCATAATCCCCCCAAGACCCCCAAATCCCCCCATAACCCCCCCCAAGGACCCCCATATCTCCCCCTAAACCCCCCATAACCCCCCATAATCCCCTCCAAGACCCCCAAATCTCCCCATAAGCCCCCATAACCCCCCTAAAACCCCATAATCCCCCCCATAACCCCCCCAAAGACCCCCATATCTTCCCCTAAACCCCCCATAACCCCCCATAATCCCCTCAAAGACCCCCAAATCCCCCCCATAACCTCCCCAAAACCCCCCCAAGATCCCCAAATCCCCCCCACAACCCCCCATAACCCCCTGAAAGACCCCCAAATCCCCCCAAGACCCCCCCAAATCCCCCCCATAACCCCCCATAATCCCCTCCAAGACCCCCAAATCTCCCCATAACCCCCCCAAACCTTCCCCAAATCCCCCTATAACCCCCCCGTAACCCCCCCCAAAGACCCCCATATCTCCCCATAAACCCCCCATAACCCCCCAAGACCCCCAAATCCCCCCATAACCCCCCCCAAAGACCCCCATATCTCCCCCTAACCCCCCCATAACCCCCCATAATCCCCTCAAAGACCCCCAAATCCCCCCACAACCCCCCCAAAACCCCAAGACCCCCAATATGCCCCCAAGACCCCCAAATCCCCCCACAACCCCCCCAAACCCCCCCCATAACCCCCCATAATCCCCTCCAAGACCCCCAAATCTCCCCATAACCCCCCCAAACCTTCCCCAAATCCCCCCATAACCTCCCCTTACCCCCCCAAGACCCCCAAATCCCCCCATAACCCCCCATAATCCCCCCAAATCCCCCCATAACCCCCCATAATCCCCCCAAGACCCCCAAATTTTCCCATAAGCCCCCCCAAAGACCCCCATATCTCCCCCTAAACACCCCATAACCCCCCATAATCCCCTCAAAGACCCCCAAATCCCCCCCATAACCTCCCCAAAACCCCCCCAAAACCCCATAAACCCCCATAATCCCCTCCAAGACCCCCAAATCCCCCCAAGATCCCCAAATCCCCCCATAACCCCCCCCAAAGACCCCCATATCTCCCCCTAAACCCCCCATAACCCCCCATAATCCCCTCCAAGACCCCCAAATCCCCCCATAACCCCCCATAACCCCCCCAAAACCCCATAATCCCCCCCATAACCCCCCCAAAGACCCCCATATCTTCCCCTAAACCCCCCATAACCCCCCATAATCCCCTCAAAGACCCCCAAATCCCCCCCATAACCTCCCCAAAACCCCCCCAAGATCCCCCAAATCCCCCCCACAACCCCCCATAACCCCCTGAAAGACCCCCAAATCCCCCCAAGACCCCCCCAAATCCCCCCCATAACCCCCCATAATCCCCTCCAAGACCCCCAAATCTCCCCACAACCCCCCCAAACCCCCCCCATATCCCCCCATAATCCCCTCAAAGACCCCCAAATCCCCCCCCAACCCCCCCAAACCCCCCCCATAACCCCCCATAATCCCCTCAAAGACCCCCAAATCCCCCCACAACCCCCCCAAACCCCCCCCATAACCCCCCATAACCCCCTGAAAGACCCCCAAATCCCCCCATAACCCCCCCAAAGACCCCCATATCTCCCCCTAAACCCCCCATAACCCCCCAAGACCCCCCCAAGACCCCCATATGTCCCCCTAAACCCCCCCATAACCCCCCATAACCCCCTCAAAGACCCCCAAATCCCCCCATAACCCCCTCAAGACCCCCCCAAGACCCCCAATATGCCCCCAAGACCCCCAAATCCCCCCATAACCCCCCCCAAAGACCCCCATATCTCCCCCTAAACCCCCCATAATCCCCCCCAAGACCCCCAAATCCCCCCATAACCCCCCCAAACCCCCGCCAAGACCCCCAATATGCCCCCAAGACCCCCATATCCCCCCATAACCCCCCCCAAGACCCCCAAAGACCCCCATAAGCCCCTGAAAAACCCCTAAATCTCCCCATTACCCCCCCAAACCTTCCCCAAATTCCCCCATAACCCCCCCCAAAGACCCCCATATCTCCCCCTAAACCCCCCATAACCCCCTGAAAGACCCCCCCAAGACCCCCAATCCCCCCCACAACCCCCCCAAACCCCCCCCATTACCCCCCATAATCCCCCCCAAGACCCCCAAATCCCCCCACAACCCCCCCAAATCCCCCCCATAACCCCCCCAAATCCCCCCAAGACCCCCCCAACCCCCCCCATTACCCCCCATAATCCCCCCAAGACCCCCAAATCCCCCCACAACCCCCCCAACACCCCCCATAATCCCCCCAAGACCCCAAATCCCCCCATAACCCCCCCCAAGACCCCCATATCTCCCCCTAAACCCCCCATAACCCCCCATAATCCCCTCCAAGACCCCCAAATCCCCCATAACCCCCCCAAATCCCCCCAAGACCCCCAAATCCCCCCATAACCCACCATAAACCCCCCCAAAACCCCATAATCCCCCCCATAATCCCCTCAAAGACCCCCAAATCCCCCCACAACCCCCCCAAATCCCCCCCATAACCTCCCCAAAACCCCCCCAAGATCCCCAAATCCCCCCCACAACCCCCCCAAACCCCCCCCATAACCCCCCATAACCCCCTCAAAGACCCCCAAATCCCCCCACAACCCCCCCAAATCCCCCCATAACCCCCCATAATCCCCTCCAAGACCCCCAAACCCCCCCATAACCCCCCATAACCCCCCCCAAGACCCCCAAATCCCCCCCACCACCCCCCCAAACCCCCCCCCCCTTACCGATCCAGCACCGCCGCCAGCTGCTCCAACCTCTGGGGGGGCCCCAAGATGGCTCTCCCTAAAGCCCCCCCCCTCTCCCAAAACTCTTCCAATTTCGGGGGTCTGCCCTGCAGCTGCGCCAGCCTGCACCTCTCCAAGCCCGTCCTCGGGGTCCCTTTAGGGTTCCGACTTTTATAGGGTGGCTGATGAGCTTCGGGGTGGGGTAAAAGGGTGCAGAGGTTCAACACTTCGGTGCCATAAATGGGGCTGAGGCCGCAACGAAGTTCGTTAAGTCGCAGCAAACGATCCAAGCGTTCGGCCCGCGCCCGGCAGCGCTTGGCTTCCAGGGATTCCTAAGGGAATTTCGGGGTGGGGGGGGGGGGGGTGGGGGGGCAACGGGGAGACAGGGTCAGAGGGGTCTTATGGGGTCCCTATGGGGTCTTATGGGGTCTTATGGGGTCTTATGGGGTGTCTATGGGGTCTTATGGGGTCCCTATGGGGTCTTATGCGGTGTCTATGGGGTCTTAAGGGGCTCTATGGGGTCTTATGGGGTGTCTATGGGGTCTTATGGGGCTCTACGGGGTCTTATGGGGTGTCTATGGGGTCTTATGGGGTCTATGGGGCTCTATGGGGTCTTATGGGGTGTCTATGGGGTCTTATGGGGTCTATGGGGTCTTAAGGGGTCTTATGGGGTCTTATGGGTCCCTATGGGGTCTTATGGGGTCTTATGGGGTGTCTATGGGGTCTTATGGGGTCTATGGGGTCTTATGGGGTCTTATGGGGTCCCTATGGGGTCTTATGAGGTCCCTATGGGGTCTTATGGGGTCCCTATGGGGTCGTATGGGGTCTATGGGTCTCTATGGGGTCCTATGGGGCTCTATGCAGTCTCTATTTGGTTTCATGGGGTCTATGGGTCTCTATGGGGTCTTATGGGGTGTCTATGGGGTCTCTATGGGGTCTTATGAGGTCCCTCTGGGGTCCCTATGGGGTCTTATGGGGTGTCTATGGGGTCTTATGGGGTCTATGGGGTCTCTATGGGGTCTTATGAGGTCCCTCTGGGGTCCCTATGGGGTCTTATGGGGTCTATGGGGCTCTATGGGGTCTTATGGGGTCCCTATGGGGTCTTATGGGGCTCTATGGGGTCTTATGGGGTGTCTATGGGGTCTTATGGGTCCCTATGGGGTCTTATGGGGTCTTATGGGGTCCCTATGGGGTCTTATGGGGTCTTATGGGGTGTCTATGGGGTCTTATGGGGTCTATGGGGTCTTATGGGGTCTTATGGGGTCCCTATGGGGTCTTATGGGGTCTTATGGGGTGTCTATGGGGTCTTATGGGGTCTATGGGGTCTTATGGGGTCTTATGGGGTCCCTATGGGGTCTTATGCGGTGTCTATGGGGTCTTATGGGTCCCTATGGGGTCTTATGGGGTCTTATGGGGTGTCTTTGGGGTCTTATGGGGTCTATGGGGTCTTATGGGGTCTTATGGGGTCTATGGGGCTCTATGGGGTCTTATGGGGTCTATGGGTCCCTATGGGGTCTTATGGGGTCCCTATGGGGTCTTATGGGGTCCCTATGGGGTCGTATGGGGTCTATGGGTCTCTATGGGGTCCTATGGGGCTCTATGCAGTCTCTATTTGGTTTCATGGGGTCTATGGGTCTCTATGGGGTCTTATGGGGTGTCTATGGGGTCTTATGGGTCCCTATGGGGTCTTATGAGGTCCCTATGGTGTCTTATGGGGTCTATGGGGCTCTATGGGGTCTTATGGGGTCTTATGAGGTCCCTATGGGGTCTTATGGGGTCTATGGGGCTCTATGGGGTCTCTATGGGGTCTCTATGGAGCTCTATGGGGTCTTATGAGTCTCTATGGGGTCTTATGGGTCTCTATGGGGTCTCATGGGGTCTATGGGTCTCTATGGGGTCTTATGGGGTCTGGGGGTCGCTATGGGGTCTCTATGGGGCTGTAGGGGGGCTCTATGGGGCTCTATGGGGTCTATGGGTCTCTATGGGGTCTTATGGGTCCCTATGGGGTCTTATGAGGTCCCTATGGTGTCTTATGGGGTCTATGGGGCTCTATGGGGTCCCTATGGGGTCTTATGAGGTCCCTATGGGGTCTTATGGGGTCCCTATGGGGTCGTATGGGGTCTATGGGTCTCTATGGGGTCCTATGGGGCTCTATGCAGTCTCTATTTGGTTTCATGGGGTCTATGGGTCTCTATGGGGTCTTATGGGGTGTCTATGGGGTCTTATGGGGTGTCTATGGGGTCTTATGGGGTCTATGGGGTCTCTATGGGGTCTTATGAGGTCCCTCTGGGGTCCCTATGGGGTCTTATGGGGTCTATGGGGCTCTATGGGGTCTTATGGGGTCCCTATGGGGTCTTATGGGGTGTCTATGGGGTCTTATGGGGCTCTATGGGGTCTTATGGGGTGTCTATGGGGTCTTATGGGGTCTATGGGGCTCTATGGGGTCCCTATGGGGTCTTATGGGGTCCCTATGGGGTCGTATGGGGTCTATGGGTCTCTATGGGGTCCTATGGGGTCTCTATGGGGCTCTATGCAGTCTCTATTTGGTTTCATGGGGTCTATGGGTCTCTATGGGGTCTTATGGGGTGTCTATGGGGTCTCTATGGGGTCCCTATGGGGTCTTATGGGGTCTATGGGGCTCTATGGGGCTCTATGGGGTCTCGACAGGGCTCTATGGGGTCTCTATTTGGTTTCACGGGGTCTATGGGTCTCTATGGGGTCTTATGGGGTCTGGGGGTCACTATGCGGTCTCTATGGGGTCCCTATGGGGTCTTATGAGGTCCCTATGGGGTCTTATGGGGTCTATGGGGCTCTATGGGGTCTTATGGGGTCCCTATGGGGTCGTATGGGGTCTATGGGGCTCTATGGGGTCTATGGGTCTCTATGGGGTCTCTATTTGGTTTCATGGGGTCTATGGGTCTCTATGGGGTCTTATGAGTCTCTATGGGGTCTTATGGGGCCCCTATGGGGTCTTATGAGGTCCCTATGGGGTCTTATGGGGTCCCTATGGGGTCTTATGGGGTCTATGGGTCTCTATGGGGTCCCTATGGGGTCTATGGGGTCTTATGAGGTCCCTATGGGGTCTTATGGGGTCTATGGGGTCTTATGGGGTCTTATGGGGTCCCTATGGGGTCTTATGAGGTCCCTATGGGGTCTTATGGGGTCCCTATGGGGTCGTATGGGGTCTATGGGTCTCTATGGGGTCCTATGGGGCTCTATGCAGTCTCTATTTGGTTTCATGGGGTCTATGGGGCTCTATGGGGTCTTATGGGGTCTGATGGGGTGTCTATGGGGTCTTATGGGGTGTCTATGGGGTCTTATGGGGTCTATGGGGTCTCTATGGGGTCTTATGAGGTCCCTCTGGGGTGTCTATGGGGTCTTATGGGGTGTCTATGGGGTCTTATGGGGTCTATGGGGCTCTATGGGTCTCTATGGGGTCTCTATTTGGTTTCATGGGGTCTATGGGTCTCTATGGGGTCTTATGGGGTCTATGGGGCTCTATGGGGTCTCTATGGGACTCTATGGGCCTCTATGGGGTCTTATGGGGTCTAGGGGTCGCTATGGGGTCTGTACGGGACTCTATGGGGGCTCTATGGGTCTCTATGGGTCTCTATGGGTCCCTATGGGGCTCTATGGGGTCTCTATGGGGCTCTATGGGGTCTCTATTTGGTTTCATGGGGTCTATGGGTCTCTATGGGGTCTTATGAGTCTCTATGGGGTCTTATGAGGTCCCTATGGGGTCGTATGGGGTCTATGGGGCTCTATGGGGTCCCTATGGGGTCTATGGGTCTCTATGGGGTCTCTATGGGGTCTCGACAGGGCTCTATGGGGTCTCTATGGGGCTCTATGGGGCTCTATGGGGTCTTATGAGGTCCCTATGGGGTCTTATGGGGTCTATGGGGTCTCTATGGGGTCTATGGGGTCTTATGGGGCTCTATGGGGTCTCGACAGGGCTCTATGGGGTCTCTATGGGGCTCTATGGGGCTCTATGGGGTCTTATGAGGTCCCTATGGGGTCGTATGGGGTCTATGGGTCTCTATGGGGTCCCTATGGGGTCTATGGGGTCTCTATGGGGTCTCTATGGGGCTCAATGGGGTCTTATGGGGTCTATGGGGCTCTATGGGGTCTCTATGGGGTCTCTATTTGGTCTCATGGGGTCTATGAGTCTCTATGGGGTCTTATGGGGTCTGGGGGTCGCTATGGGGTCTCTATGGGGTTTGTATGGGGGCTCTATGGGGTCTTACGGGGTCTATGGGTCTCTATGGGGTCTTATGGGGTCTATGGGGTCTCTATGGGGTCTCTATGGGGTCTCTATGGGGTCTCAACAGGGCTCTATGGGGTCTCTATGGGGCTCTATGGGGTCTTATGGGGTCCCTATGGGGTCTTATGGGGTCTATAGGGCTCTATGGGGTCTTATGGGGTCCCTATGGGGTCTCTATGGGGTCTATGGGTCTCTATGGGGCTCTATGCGGTCTCTATTTGGTTTCATGGGGTCTATAGGTCTCTATAGGGTCTTATGGGGCACTATGGGGCTCTATGGGGTCTTATGGGGTCCCTATGGGGTCTTATGTGGTCTATGGGTCTCTATGGGGTCTTATGGGGTCTATGGGGTCTCTATGGGGTCTCTATGGGGCTCAATGAGGTCTTATGGGGTCTATGGGGCTCTATGGGGTCTTATGAGGTCCCTATGGGGTCGTATGGGGTCTATGGGTCTCTATGGAGTCTTATGGGGTCTGCAGGTCGCTATGGGGTCTCTATGGGGTCTCTATGGGGTCTATGGGGCTCTATGGGTCTCTATGGGGTCTCTATTTGGTTTCATGGGGTCTATGGGCCTCTATGGGGTCTTATGGGGTCTATGGGGCTCTATGGGGTCTCTATGGGACTCTATGGGCCTCTACGGGGTCTTATGGGGTCTGTGGGTCGCTATGGGGTCTGTACGGGACTCTATGGGGGCTCTATGGGGTCTGTATGGGCCTCTATGGGGTCCTATGGGGTCTTATGGGGTCTATGGGGCTCTATGGGGTCTTATGGGGTCTGGGGGTCGCTATGGGGTCTTATGGGGTCTGGGGGTCACTATGGGGTCTTATGGGGCACTATGGGGTCTTATGAGGTCCCTATGGGGTCTTCTGGGGTCTATGGGGCTCTATGGGGTCTTATGAGGTCCCTATGGGGTCGTATGGGGTCTATGGGTCTCTATGGGCTCTATGGTTCTCTATGGGGTCTCTATTTGGTCTCATGGGGTCTGTGGGTCTCTATGGGGTCTTGTGGGCTCTGGGGTTCGCTATGGGGTCTCTATGGGGCTGTATGGGGGCTCTATGGGGTCCCTATGGGGTCTTATGGGGTCTATGGGGCTCTATGGGGTCCCTATGGGGTCTATGGGGTCTCTATGGGGTCTCGACAGGGCTCTATGGGGTCTCTATGGGTCTCTATGGGGTCTTATGGGGTCTGGGGGTCGCTATGGGGTCTCTATGGGGCTGTAGGGGGGCTCTATGGGGCCTTATGGGGTCTATGGGTCTCTATGGGGTCTTATGGGGCTCAATGGGGTCTTATGGGGTCCCTATGGGGTCTTATGGGGTCTATGGGGCTCTATGGGGTCTTATGGGTCCCTATGGGGTCTTATGAGGTCCCTATAGTGTCTTATGGGGTCTATGGGGCTCTATGGGGTCTTATGGGGTCCCTATGGGGTCTTATGGGGTCTATGGGTCTCTATGGGGTCCCTATGGGGTCTATGGGGTCTCTATGGGGTCTCTATGGGGTCTCGACAGGGCTCTATGGGGTCTTATGGGGTCCCTATGGGGTCTTATGGGGTCTATGGGGCTCAATGGGGTCTTATGGGGTCCCTATGGGGTCTTATGGGGTCTATGGGGCTCTATGGGGTCCCTATGGGGTCTTATGGGGTCTATGCCGCTCTATGGGGTCTTATGGTGTCCCTATGGGGTCGTATGGGGTCTATGGGGTCTATGGGGCTCTATGGGTCTCTATGGGGTCTCTATTTGGTTTCATGGGGTCTATGGGTCTCTATGGGGTCTTATGAGTCTCTATGGGGTCTTATAAGGTCCCTATGGGGTCTTATGGGGTCCCTATGGGGTCTTATGGGGTCTATGGGTCTCTATGGGGTCCCTATGGGGTCTATGGGGTCTCTATGGGGTCTTATGGGTCTCTATAGGGTCTTATGGGGTCTGGGGGTCGCTATGGGGTCTTATGGGGCACTATGGGGTCTTATGGGGCACTATGGGGTCTTCTGGGGTCTATGGGTCTCTATGGGGTCTCTATGGGTCTCTATTTGGTCTCATGGGGTCTATGGGTCTCTATGAGGTCTTATGGGTCTCTATGGGGTCTTATGGGGTCTCTGTGGGGATGTATGGGGGCTCTATGGGGTCCCTATGGGGTCTTATGGGGTCTGGGGGGCGCTATGGGGTCTCAATGGGGCTCTATGGGGTCTCTATGGGGCTCTATGGGGTCTTATGGGTCTTTATAGGGTCTTATGGGGTCTGCAGGTCGCTATGGGGTCTCTATGGGGCCCTATGGGGTTTCTATGGGGTTTCTATAGGTTTCTATGGGGCCCTATGGGGTTTCTATGGGTCTCTATGGGGCCCTATGGGGTTTCTATGGGGTCTCTATGGGTCTCTATGGGGCCCTATGGGGTTTCCCACACCCACTGCCCACATCCCCCCCCTTCATTAAATTCCCCCCCAATTAATTCCCCCCCCCAATTAATTAATTAACCCTCCATTAAGTAACCCCCTTTAATTACCCCCCCCAAACAAACCCCCCATTAATTACCCCCCATAAATCACCCCCCCATCGTAACACCCAATTAATTACCCCCCCACAACCCCCGCAGTTAATTACCCCCCCCATTGATTACCCCCCCCAATTGATTACCCCCCCATTAATTAACCCCCCCATCAACCCCCCTCCATCACCCCCCCCACCCTACTAATTACCCCCCCCCCCCCCCAATTAACCCCCTCCCAATTAACCCCCCGCCCCCCCATTAACCCACCCAACCCCCCCCCCCACATTAATTAACAATGAACTAATTAAGCACTCACCAAATAAAAGGGGGAGCGCGGGGGGGGCGGCGGCTGCCGGCGGAGGGGGGGGGGCCGAGGGGGGGGGCTGGGGGGGGTGTCTGGGGGCTCCTCCTTATGGGGGCCTGAAATGAAACGGGGGGGGGGGGGGGCGGCCCTATAAGTGTGGGGCAGCCCCATAAGTGTGGGGCAGCCCCATAGGATGTGGGGGGGGGGGAGGCCTATAAGTGTGGGGCAGACCCATAAGTGTGGGGCAGACCCATAGAATGTAGGGGGGGGCAGCCCCAGAAGTGTGGGGCAGCCCCATAGGATGGGGGGGGGGGGCAGCCCTATAAGTGTGGGGCAGCCCCATAAGTGTGGGGCAGCCCCATAGGATGGGGGGGGGGGCAGCCCTATATGTGTAGGGCAGCTCCATAGAATGTAGGGGGGGGCAGCCCTATAAGTGTGGGGCAGCCCCATAAGTGTGGGGCAGCCCCATAGGATGGGGGGGGGGGCAGCCCTATATGTGTAGGGCAGCTCCATAGAATGTAGGGGGGGGCAGCCCTATAAGTGTGGGGCAGACCCATAAGTGTGGGGCAGCCCCATAGGATGTGGGGGGGGGGAGGCCTACAAGTGTGGGGCAGCCCCATAGGATGTGGGGGGGGGGGAGGCCTATAAGTGTGGGGCAGACCCATAGGATGTGGGGCCGCCCTATAAGTGTGGGGCAGACCCATAGAATGTAGGGGGGGGCAGCCCTATAAGTGTGGGGCAGACCCATAAGTGTGGGGCAGACCCATAGAATGTAGGGGGGGGCAGCCCTATAAGTGTGGGGCAGACCCATAAGTGTGGGGCAGCCCCATAGGATGTGGGGGGGGGGGAGGCCTATAAGTGTGGGGCAGACCCATAGAATGTAGGGGGGGGCAGCCCCAGAAGTGTGGGGCAGCCCCATAAGTGTGGGGCAGACCCATAGGATGTGGGGGGGGGGAGGGCAGCCCCATAAGTGTGGGGCAGACCCATAAGTGTGGGGCAGCCCCATAGGATGGGGGGGGGGGTGGGGAGGCCTATAAGTGTGGGGCAGCCCCATAAGTGTGGGGCAGCCCCATAAGTGTGGGGCAGACCCATAAGTGTGGGGCAGACCCATAGGATGGGGGGGGGGCAGCCCTATATGTGTGGGGCAGACCCATAAGTGTGGGGCAGACCCATAGGATGTGGGGCAGCCCCATAATTGTGGGGCAGCCCTATAAGTGTGGGGCAGACCCATAGGATGTGGGGGGTGGGAGGGCAGCCCCATAAGTGTGGGGCAGACCCACAGGATGTGGGGGGGTGGGCACAGCCCCATACATGTGGGGCAGACCCATAGGATGTGGGGGGGGGGCAGCCCCATAAGTGTGGGGCAGACCCATAGAATGTAGGGGGGGGCAGCCCCATAAGTGTGGGGCAGACCCATAGAATGTAGGGGGGGGCAGCCCTATAAGTGTGGGGCAGCCCCATAAGTGTGGGGTAAGTTATGGCTCAGCCCCCCCCCCCCCCAACTTATGGGTCTGACCCCCCCCAACCCCCCCAAATTATGGATGCCCCCCCCCAAATTATGGCTCAGCCCCCCCCCCCAAATTATTGGTCCAACCCCCCCCCCCAAGATCCCCCCCCAGTCCCCCAAATTACGCCCCCCCCCCAAATTTATGGCCCTGACCCCTCCCAACCCCCCCAAATTATGGGTGCCCCCCCCCCAACTTATGGGTCTGACCCCCCCCAACCCCCCCAAATTATGGGTGCCCCCCCCCCAAATTTATGGGTCTGACCCCCCCCCAAATTATTGGTCCAACCGCCCCCCCCCAAGATCCCCCCCCAGTCCCCCAAATTACGCCCCCCCCCAAATTTATGGGTCTGACCCCCCCCAACCCCCCCAAATTATGGGTGCCCCCCCCCCCAAACTTATGGTTCTGACCCCCCCCAACCCCCCCAACTTATGACCCAGCCCCCCCCCCAAATTATGTGTGCCCCCCCCCCAAATTATTGGTCCAACCCCCCCCCAAGATCCCCCCCCAGTCCCCCAAATTACGCCCCCCCCCCCCAAATTTATGGCCCTGACCCCCACCCAACCCCCCCAAATGATGGGTGCCCCCCTCCCCAAATTTATGGGTCTGACCCCCCCCAACCCCCCCAAATTATGGCCCAGCCCCCCCCCCAAATTTATGGCCCTGACCCCCCCCAGCCCCCCCAACTTATGGGTGCCCCCCCCCCCAAATTTATGGGTCTGACCCCCCCAACCCCCCAACTTATGACCCAGCCCCCCCCCCCAAATTATGGGTGCTCCCCCCCCACATTTATGGCCCTGCCCCCCCCCAAATTATGGGTGCCCCCCTCCCCAAACTTATGGCCCTGACCCCCCCCAACCCCCCAAATTATGGGTGCCCCCCCCCCAACTTATGGGTCTGACCCCCCCCCAACCCCCTCAACCTATGACCCAGCCCCCCCCCCAAATTATGGGTGCCCCCCCCCAACTTATGGTTCTGACCCCCCCCAACCCCCCCAACTTATGGCCCAGCCCCCCCCCCAAATTATGGGTGCCCCCGCCCCAAATTATTGGTCCAATCCCCCCCCAAGATTCCCCCCCCAGTCCCCCAAATTACGCCCCCCCCCCCCAAATTTATGGGTCTGACCCCCCCCCAACCCCCCCAACTTATGACACAGCCCCCCCCCCCAAATTATGGGTGCTCCCCCCCCACATTTATGGCCCTGACCCCCCCCAAATTATGGGTGCCCCCCCCCCAAACTTATGGCCCTGACCCCCCCCCCAACCCCCCCAACTTATGGGTGCCCCCCCCCCAAATTTATGGGTCTGACCCCCCCAACCCCCCAACTTATGACCCAGCCCCCCCCCCAAATTATGGGTGCCCCCCCCAAACTTATGGCCCTGACCCCCCCCCAACCCCCCCAACTTATGACCCAGCCCCCCCCCCAAATTATGGGTGCCCCCCCTCCAAATTTATGGATCTGACCCCCCCCCAACCCCCCCAAATTATGGGTGCCCCCCCCCCCCAAACTTATGGTTCTGACCCCCCCCAACCCCCTCAACTTATGACCCAGCCCCCCCCCCAAATTATGGGTGCCCCCCCCCCCCAAAAAAATCACTCACCCATCCCCTCAGCCCCCCCGGGGGGGGGCAGCACCCTCAGCACCGGCCGCGTCGTCGTGGTGGTGGTTGTGGGGGGGGGGGGGGGGGGGAAGGAGCGGGGCTCCGGCGGCGTTTTGGGTCTGGGGGGGGTTTTGGGGAGGGGGGGTCACCGTGGGGGGGGCGGCGGTGGTGATGGGGGGGGGGTCCGTCCCGCTGTTGGGGGGGGGATGGGGTTGGGGGGGGGGCTTGGCGGACCACGATTTTCACCACCCCGCCGCTGTTGACCAAGGGGGGGGGCACTGCAAAAAGATGAAAAAAGGGGGGGGGGAGAAATTAATTAGTGGGGGTTGTAAATTGGGGAAGGGGGGGGGGTTGTTAATGAGTGGGGAGGAGGAGGAGGGGGGGGGGGTGGCTTGGGGGGGGCCTGAAGTGGGCTGGGGGGGGGAATTGGGGGGGATCTGGGGGTCTTAATTGGATCTGGGGGGGTCAGGGAGGGGCTGGGGGGGGGGACTGGGGGGTCAGAAATGGGTCTGGGGGGGGTTGTGGGTCCTAATTGGGTCTGGGGGCTCTGGGGGGGGGGTCTTAGGGGTCCTAAATGGGTCTGGGGGCGTTAGAAATGGGTCTGGGGGCTCTGGGGGGGGGGTCTTAGGGGTCCTAAATGGGTCTGGGGGCGTTAGAAATGGGTCTGGGGGCTCTGGGGGGGGGACTGGGGGGTCAGAAATGGGTTTGGGGGGGGGATTTGGGGGTCCTAAATGGGTCTGGGGGGGTTTGGGGGGGTCCTGGGGGGGTCTTAAGGGTCAGAAATGGGTCTGGGAGGGGTCAGGGGTGGGGACTTGGGGGTCTAAAATGCGTCTGGGGGGGGGATTTGGGGGTCTTCTATGGGGGCTGGGGGGGTCCTGGGGGGGTCCTAGAGGGATCTGGGGGGATCCGAAATGGGTCTGGGGGCTCTGGGGGGGTCCTGGGGGGGTCTTAAGGGTCTGAAATGGATCTGAGGGCTCTGGGGGGGGGACAGGGGGTCCGAAATGGGTTTGGGGGGGGGATTTGGGGGTCCTAATTGGGTCTGGGGGCTCTGGGGGGGGGGGTCTTAGGGGTCCTAAATGGGTCTGGGGGGGTTAGAAATGGGTCTGGGGGCTCTGGGGGGGGGACTGGGGGGTCAGAAATGGGTTTTGGGGGGGGATTTGGGGATCCTAAATGGGTCTGGGGGCTCTGGGGGGGTCCTGGGGGGGTCTTAAGAGTCAGAAATGGGTCTGGGGGGGTCTGGGGTGGGGACTTGGGGGTCAAAATGGGTCTGGGGGGGGGATTTGGGGGTCTTCTATGGGGGCCCTGGGGGGGTCCTAAATGGGTCTGGGGGGGTCAGAAATGGGTTTGGGGGGGGGATTTGGGGGTCAGAAATGGGTCTGGGGGCTCTGGGGGGGGACTGGGGGGTCAGAAATGGGTTTGGGGGGGGGAATTGGGGGTCAGAAATGGGTCTGGGGGGGTCCTGGGGGGTCTTAAGGGTCAGAAATGGGTCTGGGGGGGGGCAGGAGGGGGGGATTTGGGGGTCCTAGATGGCTGTGGGGGGGGTCACATATGAGTCTGGGGGGGTCAAAATGGGTCTGGGGGGGGGATTTGGGGGTCCTAAATGGGTCTGGGGGGGTCAGAAATGGGTCTGGGGGGGGGACTTGGGGGTCTGAAATGGGTCTGGGGGGGGTGTGGGGGGGTCCTAAAGGGATCTGGGGGGGTCAGAAATGGGTCTGGGGGGTCCAAAATGGGTTTGGGGGGGGGATTTGGGGGTCTTCTATGGGTCTGGGGGGTCCTGGGGGGGTCTTAAGGGTCTGAAATGGGTCTGGGGGCGTCGGGGGGGGGGGATTTGGGGGTCCTAAATGGGTCTGGGGGGGTCCTGGGGGGGTCTTAAGGGTCAGAAATGGGTCTGGGGGGGTCGGAGGGGGGGGGTCAGAAATGGGTCTGGGGGATTTGAGGGTCTTATATGGGGTCTGGGGGGGGGGTCTGGGGGGGCCAGAAATGGGTCTGGGGGCTCTGGGGGGGGGACTGGGGGGTCAGAAATGGGTCTGGGGGGGACCTGGGGGGGTCTTAAGGTCCAAAATGGGTCTGGGGGGTTCAGGGAGGGGCCCCCCCAATTTTGCCCCCCCCCCATTTTGCGCCCCCCCCCCCCAATTTTAGGACCCCCCCCATTTTTAGGACCCCCCCCCACATTTTTATGACCCCCCCCCATCTCAGCCCCCCACCCCCCAATTTACGACCCCCTCCCTCGCCCCCCATTTTCAACCCCCCCCATTTCTATGACCCCCCCCCCAATTTTTAGGACCCCCATTTTTAGGACCCCCCCCCCCCATTTTCAAACCCCCCCATTTCTATGACCCCCCCCCCCCAATTTTTAGGACCCCCCCCCAATTTTTAGGACCCCCCCCCCATTTTCAAACCCCCCCATTTCTATGACCCCCCCCCCATTTTTAGGACCCCCCCCCCCCCCAATTTTTAGGACCCCCCCCCCCATTTTCAAACCCCCCCATTTCTATGACCCCCCCCCAATTTTTAGGACCCCCCCCCCATTTTCAAACCCCCCCATTTCTATGACCCCCCCCCCCATTTTTAGGACCCCCCCCCCCCCAATTTTTAGGACCCCCCCCCCCATTTTCAAACCCCCCCATTTCTATGACCCCCCCCCAATTTTTAGGACCCCCCCCCCATTTTCTAAACCCCCCCATTTTTATGAGCCCCCCCCATTTTCAGGACCCCCCCATTTTTATGACCCCCCCACATTTTTAGGACCCCCCCCCTTTTTCAAACCCCCCCATTTTTATGACCCCTCCCAATTTTTAGGACCCCCATTTTTAGGACCCCCCCCCATTTTTATGACCCCCCCTCCCGTTTTCAAACCCCCCCATTTTCATGACCCCCCCCCCAATTTTTAGGACCCTCCCCCCATTTTTATGACCCCCCCCATTTTCAAACCCCCCCATTTCTATGACCCCCCCCCCAATTTTTAGGACCCCCATTTTTATGACCCCCCCCCATTTTTTTAACCCCCCCCCCATTTTCTAAACCCCCCCATTTCTACGACCCCCCCCCAATTTTTATGACCCCCATTTTTATGACCCCCCCCCATCTCAGTCTCCCCCCCCAATTTACGCCCCCCCCCCTCCCCCCCTTTTCTCAACCCCCCCATTTTTACGACCCCCCCCCCCCCAATTTTTAGGACCCCCATTTTTATGACCCCCCCCCATTTTTTTAACCCCCCCCCCCCCCCAATTTTATGACCCCCCCCCCCCAAATCTCACCTTGTGCCAACGGCAGCCCCAATGCGGCGGGGGGGGCGGCGGGGGGGGCGGCGACGTTGCCTGGATTCACATTGGGGGGGGGGCCGGAATTTTGGGGGGGGGGCAACGGTGCCAAAAGAGCCACTTGTGCGGGGGGGGCCAGCAGGTGCAGCACATTGCCTGGGGGGGGGCGGGGGGGGGGCACATCAATATTGGGGGGGGGGGGTCTTACTAAAGCCCCCCCCCCACAAAGCGCCCCCCCCCCACAGCCCAATTAACCCACCTCCCCTTAATTAACCCCCCTAATTAACCCCTATTAACCCCCCCGAAGCGCTGCCCCCCCCCGAAAATCCCCCCCCCCAAATCCCTTTCAACCCCCCCCCTCCCCAAAGCCCCTTTAATTAACCCCCCCCCTCTAATTAATCCCAATTAACTCTGCCTAATTGATCCCCCCCCACACCCTCGTTAACCCCCCAATCACTAATTAACCTCCCCACCCGCTAATTAACCCCCCCAATTAACGATTTCAGACTCCCCCGCCCCCCAACCCCCCTCGAAAACCCCCTTAATTAACCCCCCCAAACCCCCTTAATTAGCCTCCCCCCACTAATTAACCCCAATTAACCCCCCCAATTAACCCACCTCCCCTTAATTAACCCCCCCACCCCCATAATTAACCCCAATTAACCCCCCCACGCTGCCCCCCCCCAAAATCCCCCAAACGCCCCCTTAATTAGCCTCCCCCCACTAATTAACCCCAATTAACTCCCCCACAATTAACCTACCTCCCCTTAATTGACCCCCCCATGCCCTAATTAACCCCCCAACCCACTAATTAACCCCCCCAATTAACAATTTCGGACCCCCCCACCCCCCAACTCTCCCCCAAACTCCCTTAATTAACTCCCCCCAAACCCCCTTAATTGACCTCCCCCCACTAATTAACCCCAATTAACCCCCCCAATTAACCCACCTCCCATTAATTAACCCCCCCACCCCCATAATTAACCCCAATTAACCCCCCCACGCTGCCTCCCCTCCCCAAAATCCCCGCCAAAATCCCCCAATCCCCCAAACGCCCCCTTAATTAACCCCCCTAATTAACCCCAATTAACCCCCCCGAAGCGTTGCCCCCCCCCGAAAATCCCCCCCCCCAAATCCCTTTCAACCCCCCCCCTCCCCAAAGCCCCTTTAATTAACCCCCCCCCTCTAATTAATCCCAATTAACTCTGCCTAATTGATCCCCCCCCACACCCTCGTTAACCCCCCAATCACTAATTAACCTCCCCACCCGCTAATCAACCCCCCTCAATTACCAATTTCGGACCCCCCCACCCCCCAACTCTCCCCCAAACTCCCTTAATTAACTCCCCCCAAACCCCCTTAATTAGCCTCCCCCACTAATTAACCCCCCCAATTAACCCACCTCCCCTTAATTAACCCCCCCACCCCCATAATTAACCCCAATTAACCCCCCCACGCTGCCTCCCCCCCCCCAAAATCCCCGCCAAAATCCCCCAATCCCCCAAATGCCCCCTTAATTAACCCCCCTAATTAACCCCAATTAATCCCCCCGAAGCGCTGCCCCCCTCCCCAAACCCCCCCCCCAAATCCCTTTCAACCCCCCCCTCCCCAAAGCCCCTTTAATTAATCCCCCCCCAATCAATCCCAATTAACTCCGCCTAATTCATCCCCCCCCACACCCTCGTTAACCCCCCAATCACTAATTAACCCCCCCACCCGCTAATTAACCCCCCCAATTAACAATTTTAGACCCCCCCCTTCCCCAAACCTTCTCCCCAAACCCCCCTTAATTAACCCCCCCACCCCCCTAATTAACCCCAATTAACCCCCCACCCCCTAATTAACACCAATTATCCCCCCTACCCAATAATTAACCCCCCCACCCCCAATTAACCCCAATTAACCCCCCCCACGCTGCCTCCCCCCCCAAAATCCCCGCCAAAATCCCCCAAACGCCCCCTTAATTAACCTCATCCCCACTAATTAACCCCAATTAACCCCCCCAATTAACCCACTTCCCCTTAATTAACCCCCCTAATTAACCCCAATTAACCCCCCCGAAGCGATGCCCCCCTCCCCAAAATCCCCCCCCCCAAATCCCTTTCAACCCCCCCCCACCCCAAAGCCCCTTTAATTAACCCCCCCCCTCTAAATAATCCCAATTAACTCCGCCTAATTCATCCCCCCCCCACACCCTCGTTAACCCCCCAATCACTAATTAACCCCCCCACCCGCTAATTAACCCCCCCAATTAACAATTTTAGACCCCCCCCCTTCCCCAAACCTTCCCCCCAAACCCCCCTTAATTAACCCCCCCACCCCCCTAATTAACCCCAATTAACCCCCCACCCCCTAATTAACACCAATTATCCCCCCTACCCCATAATTAACCCCCCCACCCCCTAATTAACACCAATTAACCGCCCCGAAGCGCTGCCCCCCCCCCCAAAATCGCCCCCACCCCCAAATCCCTTTCAACCCCCCTTCTCCCCAAAGCCCCTTTAATTAACCCCCCCCCTCTAATTAATCCCAATTAACTCCGCCTAATTCATCCCCCCCCACACCCTCGTTAACCCCCCAATCACTAATTAACCTCCCCACCCGCTAATTAACCCCCCCAATTAACAATTTTAGACCCTCCCCTTCCCCAAACCTTCCCCCCAAACCCCCCTTAATTAACCCCCCCACCCCCCTAATTAACCCCAATTAACCCCCCACCGCCTAATTAACCCCAATTATCCCCCCTACCCCATAATTAACCCCCCACCCCCTAATTAACCCCAATTAACCCCCCCGAAGCGCTGCCCCCTCCCCAAAACCCCCCCCAAATCCCTTTCAAACCCCCCCCTCCCCAAAGCCCCTTTAATTAACCCCCCCCTCTAATTAATCCCAATTAACTCCGCCTAATTGATCCCCCCCACACCCTCATTAACCCCCCTATCACTAATTAACCCCCCACCCGCTAATTAACCCCCCAAATAACAATTTTAGACTCCCCCCTTCCCCAAACCTTCCCCCCAAACTCCCTTAATTAACTCCCCCCAAACCCCCTTAATTAGCCTCCCCCACTAATTAACCCCCCCAATTAACCCACCTCCCCTTAATTAACCCCCCCACCCCCATAATTAACCCCAATTAACCCCCCCACGCTGCCTCCCCCCCCCAAAATCCCCACCAAAATCCCCCAAACGCCCCCTTAATTAACCTCATCCCCACTAATTAACCCCAATTAACCCCCCCGAAGCGCTGCCCCCCTCCCCAAAATCCCCCCCCCCAAATCCCTTTCAACCCCCCCCCCTCACCCCAAAGCCCCTTTAATTAACCCCCCCTCTAATCAATCCCAATTAACTCCGCCTAATTGATCCCCCCCCACACCCTCGTTAACCCCCCAATCACTAATTAACCCCCCAACCCGCTAATTAACCCCCCCAATTAACAATTACGGACACCCCCACCCCCCAACTCTCCCTGAAACTCCCTTAATTAACTCCCCCCAAACCCCCTTAATTAGCCTCCCCCCACTAATTAACCCCAATTAACCCCCCCAATTAACCCACCTCCCCTTAATTAACCCCCCCACCCCCATAATTAACCCCCCCACCCCAAAATCTCCCCCCAATCCTCCCCCTAACCCTCCCCCCTCCCCTTAATTAACTCCCCCCCCCCTCCCCCCCTTATTAATTAACCCTAATTAAACCCCCCCCCCCCCAAACTCACGTGGCAGCCCCCTGAGCGGGGGGGTCCCCAACACTTTGCCCCCCCCCGGAAGTTGAAGGGTCAAAGCTTTTTGTTGGGGGGGGGGAGGAGGAGGAGGAAGAGGAGGAGGAGGAAGAGGAGGAGGAAGTGGGGGTGGGGGGGGGGGCGGCGGCGGCCGGAAGTTGGGGGGGGGGGGCCACGGAATTTCCGCCCCCCCCCAGTGGAGGTCTGTGCTGAGCCAGGGCTGCCAGCTGGGAGATGGAGAGCAGCTCCCCTGCTGGGGGGGGGGGGGATTTTGGGGGGAAAAAAGGAGATTTCGGTAAATTTTTGTGTTGGGGGGGGAAGTGGGAGGAAATGGGGGGGAAGTGGGGGGGAAATGGGGGGGAAAAGGGGGGGAAATGGGGATTTGGGGGTGAAAAAAGGAGATTTTGGTGAATTTTTGTGTTGGGGGGGGAAGTGGGAGGAAATGGGGGGGAAATGGGGGGGAAATGGGGGGAAATGGGGGTAAATAGGGGGAAAGGGGGGTAAATAGGGGGAAAGGGGGGGAAATGGGGGGAAATAGGAGGGAAATGGGGGGAAAGGGGGGGAAATGGGGGGGAAATGGGGATTTGGGGGTGAAAAAAGGAGATTTTGGTGATTTTTTTTGTTGGGGGGGGAAGTGGGAGGAAATGGGGGGGAAATGGGGGGAAATGGGGGTAAATGGGGGGAAATGGGGGTAAATAGGGGGAAAGGGGGGGAAATGGAGGGGAAATGGGGGGGAAATGGGGGTAAATAGGGGGGAAATGGGGGTAAATAGGGGGAAAGGGGGTGGAAATGGGGGGGAAATAGGGATTTTGGGGTGAAAAAAGGAGATTTCGGTAAATTTTTTTGTTGGGGGACGGGAAATGGGAGGAAATGGGGGGGAAATGGGGGGAAAATGGGGGAAATGGGGGGGGAAATGGGGGGGAAATAGGGGAAATGGTGGGAAATGGGGGGAAAGGAGGGGGAAATGGGGGGGAAATGGGGATTTGGGGGTGAAAAAGGAGATTTTGGTGAATTTTTTTGTTGGGGGGGGAAGTGGGAGGAAATGGGGGGGAAATGGGGGGAAATGGGGGGGAAACGGGGGAAATGGGGGGGGAAATGGGGATTTGGGGGGAAAAAAGGAGATTTTGGTGAATTTTTTTGTTGGGGGGGGAAATGGGAGGAAATGGGGGGGAAATGGGGGGGAAATGGAAGTAAATAGGGGGAAAGGGGGGGAAATGGGGGGGAAATGGGGATTTTGGGGGTGAAAAAAAGAGATTTTGGTAAATTTTTTTGTAGGGGGAGGGGAAATGGGAGGAAATGGGGGGGAAATGGGGGGGAAATGGGGGAAAATGGGGGAAATGGGGGAAATGTGGGGGAAATGGGGATTTGGGGGTGAAAAAAGGAGATTTTGGTGAATTTTTTTGTTGGGGGGGAAAATGGGAGGAAATGGGGGGGAAATGGGGGGAAATAGGGGGGAAATGGGGGAAAATGGGGGGGAAATGGGGGGGAAATGGGGGTAAATAGGGGGAAAGGGGGGGAAATGGGGGGGAAATGGGGATTTTGGGGGTGAAAAAAAGAGATTTTGGTAAATTTTTTTGTAGGGGGAGGGGAAATAGGAGGAAATAGGGGGGAAATGGGGGGGAAATGGGGGAAAATGGGGGAAATGGGGGAAATGTGGGGGAAATGAGGGGGGAAATGGGGATTTGGGGGTGAAAAAAGGAGATTTTGGTGAATTTTTTTGTTGGGGGGGAAAATGGGAGGATATGGGGGGGAAATGGGGGGGAAATGGGGGTAAATAGGGGGAAAGGGGGGGAAATGGGGGGGAAATGGGGATTTTGGGGGTGAAAAAAAGAGATTTTGGTAAATTTTTTTGTAGGGGGAGGGGAAATAGGAGGAAATAGGGGGGAAATGGGGGGGAAATGGGGGAAAATGGGGGAAATGGGGGAAATGTGGGGGAAATGAGGGGGGAAATGGGGATTTGGGGGTGAAAAAAGGAGATTTTGGTGAATTTTTTTGTTGGGGGGGAAAATGGGAGGATATGGGGGGGAAATGGGGGGGAAAATGGGGGGGAAATGGGCGTTTTGAGATGAAAAAGGGAGACCTTGGTGAATTTTTTTGTTGGGGGGTGAAATGGGAGGAAATAGGAAGGAAATGCGGGGAGAATGGGGGAAAAGGGGGGGGGTGAAATGTGGAAATGGGGAGGAAATGGGGGGGGAATAGGATTTTGGGGTGAAAAAAGGAGATTTCGGTGATTTTTTTTGTTGGGGGTAGGAAATAAGAAGCAATAGAGGGGAAATGGGGGACATGAGGGGCGGAAATAGGGGGAAAATAGGAGGAAAGAAGAGGGAAATGGGGGGAAAATGGAGGGAAAGGGGGGATAATGGGGGAAATGGGGGGGTAATGGGATTTTGGGGTGAAAAAAGGAGATTTTGGTGAATTTGGTGAATTGTTGGGGGGCGGAAATAAGAGGCATCAGGGGGGAAATGGGGGGGAAATAGGGGGAAATTGGGGGAGAATAGGAGGAAATAAGGGGGAAATGGGGGGAAAATGGGGGGAAAGAAGGGATAATGGGGGAAATGGGAGGGGGGAATTGTGATTTTGGGGTGAAAAGAGGAGATTTTGGTGAATTTTTTTTGTTGGGGGGGTGGAAGAAGCATCAGGGGGGAAATGGGGGGGGAAATGGAGGAAATAAAGGGAAAATGGGGGGAAATGGGGGATTTTTTGGAGGGAAACGGGGAGGCGGGGGGGGGGGGTTGGAGGCTGGGGGGGGGGGTAATGGGTAATGCGATTTTGGGGTGAAAAAGGGCGATTTTGGGACTCACAGGGCAGGCGGGCCGTGAGCTCGGGGGCCAGCAGGAGGCGCTGCGCTCCGGGAACAGGAAGAGCAAAGGCGGCCAAAGGGGCGGAGCCTGGCTTCGAGGGGGCGGGGCTCGGAGCCGGGGGGCGGGGCTGAGAGCCTGGGGGCGGGGCTACGACAGGAGACACGCCCCACTTTTCAGGTCGAGGCCACGCCCCTCCTTTTAACCACGCCCACTTGTACGTGGCCACGCCCCACCACGTTAGGCCACGCCCCCCAACATGCGATGCCCCGCCCCCTTTCATTCAAGGCCCAGGCCACGCCCCTACTTTAAGCCACGCCCCTTACCTTCAAGGCCACGCCCCCATGGCCCAAGACCCCAGACCACGCCCCCTTAATATGCATACCCACGCCCCCAGCGCGGAAGCCACGCCCCCTATCAATCACTTCTTAGGCTGCTGTGAGTCAAACCACGCCCCCTTCCGCCGGTAGCCACGCCCACATCTTTAAGGCCCGCCCTCCTGCCACAAGCCAATCAATGCCATCGGACAAGACACGCCCCCACCGCCGAAGCCACGCCC
This sequence comes from Phasianus colchicus, assembly GCF_987193195.1. Taxonomy (NCBI): domain Eukaryota; kingdom Metazoa; phylum Chordata; class Aves; order Galliformes; family Phasianidae; genus Phasianus; species Phasianus colchicus. The sequence continues at coordinate 759,771 of NC_143475.1, forward strand.
CCCTCTTTGCCCTCCCATTGGCTCCCGTCCATCAAGCTCCGCCCTCCCCAGCCCTAACCACGCCCCCTTCGAGCGTGAAACCCCGCCCCTCATTCAACAGGACTGGACAAACTACGCGGCCCCCAGCATAAAGCCACGCCCTCCTCCATGCTCACAGGGCCGCTCATTCTTCAAGCCACGCCCCCTTCATCCTTAGCCCCGCCCCCAGCATGTAGCCACACCCCCTTGCATTCACTCGAAGCTGCTCATTCATCAAGCCACGCCCCCAGCAATAAGCCACGCCCCCCTCCTGTCACTGAGGGCCATACATTCAACAAGCCACGCCCCTTTCGGGCTAAGCCCCGCCCCCAGCATGAAGCCACGCCCCTTTCCATTTAATCGAAGCTGCTCATTCATCAAGCCACGCCCCCTTTCAAGCTCAGTCCCGCCCCCAGCACGAAGCCACGCCCCCTGCCATTCACTCCCAGCTGCTCATTCATCAAGCCACGCCCCTTCGTTCTTAGCCCCGCCCCCAGCCTGAAGCCACGCCCCCTCCATTCACTGAGGGCCACTCATTCAACAAGCCACACCCCTTTCGGACTTAGCCCCGCCCCCAGCACGAAGTCCCGCCCCTTCCCCCCCACTCTTTACTCACCGTGGGCGGGGCCAGAAGCAGGCGTAGCCAATAGAGTCGCAGGGGGCGTGGCCCGGGGCGGGGCCAACGTCAATCCCAACCCCAAGCCCAGCGCCTGCGGGGCCGTGGGGGTCACCGTCACCGCCGTGGGGGTCACCGTCACCCCGGGCGCCGCCAGGGTGACCCCGGTGGGCGTCATGGGGGTCACCGTCACCCCCTGGGTGCCCAAGGTCAAGCCTTGGCTGGTCAGGGCCACCCCCACCGGCGTCACCGTCAGGCCTTGGCTGCTCATGGCCACCCCCTGGGGGGTCACCGTCACCCCTTGTGCCGCCCCCGTCACCCCCTGGGGGGTCAGGGTCACCCCCTGAGGGGTCACCGCCACCCCTTGGGGGGTCACCGTCACCGGGGTCACCCCTTGCCCCGGCAAAGCCACCCCCTGATTGGTCAGCGTCACCCCCTGGGGGGTCAACGTCACCCCTTGGTTGGTCAGCGTCACCCCCTGCGGGGTCAGCGTCACCCCCTGCGGGGTCACCGTCACCCCCTGGGTGTTGCTCGTCACCCCCTGCCCTCCCCCGGGGTTCCCCACAGCCACGCCGGCCGTCGCCACGGTGATGGCGGAGGGGGCGGGGCTCGAAGCGGAAGGGGCGGGGCTAACGAGGAGGGGGGCGGGGCCGAGGGGCAGCCCCCCATGCGTGGGGCGGGGGGTGTTGAGGAGGAGGACGGCGCGGGGCTCCGCCTTCGGCACGGGCTGCAGCATGCTGGGGGAAGAGAAACGCTAATTAGAACAGCGGCACATTTGCATAGCCACGCCAACCACGCCAAGGCCACGCCTGCGGAGCCGTAGGCACCGTCCCTGCAGCATAAGCTCCGCCCACATCCCTGTAGCCCCGCCCACAGATCAGATGCACCGCCCACAACCCTGTAGCCCCGCCCACAGATCACAAGCACCGCCCACAAGCCTGTAGCCCCGCCCACAGGTCAGAAGCACCGCCCACATCCCTGTAGCCCCGCCCACAGATCACAAGCACCGCCCACAAGCCTGTAGCCCCGCCACAGATCAGAAGCCCCGCCCACAGGTCTGAAGCACCGCCCACAACCCCGTGGCCCCGCCCACAGATCACAAGCACCGCCCACATCCCTGTAGCCCCACCCACAGATCAGATGCACTGCCCACAACCCTGTAGCCCCGCCCACAGGTCTGAAGCACCGCCCACATCCCTGTAGCCCCGCCCACAGATCTGAAGCACCGCTCACAAGCCTGTAGCCCCGCCCACAGGTCTGTAGCACCGCCCACTACACTGTAGCCCCGCCCACAGGTCAGAAGCACGGACCAAATCCCTGCAGCCCCGCCCACAGGTCTGAAGCACCGCCCACTTCCCTGTAGCCCCGCCCACAGATCTGAAGCACCGCCCACATCCCTGTAGCCCCGCCCACAGGTCTGAAGCACCGCCCACATCCCTGTAGCCCCGCCCACAGATCTGAAGCCCCGCCCACACCCCTGTAGCCCCGCCCACAGGTCTGAAGCACCGCCCACATCCCTGTAGCCCCGCCCACAGATCTGAAGCACCGCCCACATCCCCGTAGCCCCGCCCACAGATCAGATGCAACGCCCACAAACCCGTGGCCCCGCCCACAGGTCTGAAGCACCGCCCACATCCCTGTAGCCCCGCCCACAGGTCTGAAGCACCGCCCACATCCCTGTAGCCCCGCCCACAGATCAGATGCAACGCCCACTACACTGTAGCCCCGCCCACAGGTCTGAAGCCCCGCCCACACCCCTGTAGCCCCGCCCACAGGTCTGAAGCACCGCCCACATCCCTGTAGCCCCGCCCACAGATCAGATGCAACGCCCACTACACTGTAGCCCCGCCCACAGGTCTGAAGCCCCGCCCACACCCCTGTAGCCCCGCCCACAGGTCAGAAGCACGGCCCACATCCCTGCAGCCCCGCCCACAGATCACAAGCACCGCCCACATTCCTGTAGCCCCGCCCACAGGTCTGAAGCACCGCCCACATCCCTGTAGCCCCGCCCACAGGTCTGAAGCACCGCCCACATCCCTGTAGCCCCGCCCACATCCCTGTAGCCCCGCCCACAGGTTAGAAGCACCGCCCACAAGCCTATAGCCCCGCCCACAGGTCTGAAGCACCGCCCACAACCCCGTGGCCCCACCCACAGATCAGAAGCACCGCCCACAAGCCTGTAGCCCCACCCACAGATCATAAGCTCCACCCACAACGCAATGGCCCCGCCCACCATAAGCTCCGCCCACCACCCCAATGACCCCATGGCCACCCCAACGACCCCATTGACCCCATGGCCACCCCAAGGGCCCCATAGCCCCCCCATTGACCCCAAGACCACCCCAATGACCCCATAACCACCCCAATGACCCCATGGCCACCCCATAGCCCCCACTGACCCCAAGACCACCCCAATGACCCCATGGCCACCCCAAGGACCCCAAAACCACCCCAATGACCCCACAAGCCCACCCACTGCCCCCCCGGCAACCCCAATGACCCCAAAACCACCCCAATGATCCCGTGGCCACCCCACTGACCCCATAACTATCCCAATGACCCCAAGACCACCCCATAGCCCCCAGTGACCCCACATCCACCCCACTGACCCCATAACCACCCCCATGACCCCGTGGCCACCCCATAGCCCCCAATGACCCCAAGACCAACCCAACGACCCCACAGCCCCCCCATTGCCCCCATGGCCACCCCAATGACCCCAAGACCACCCCCATGACACCATGGCCACCCCAAGGACCCCATAACCACCCCAATGACCCCGTGGCCACCCCATAGCCCCCAATGACCCCATGGCCACCCCACTGACCCCATAACCACCCGAATGACCCCATGGCCACCCCAATGACCCCAAGACCACCCCAATGACCCCATGACCACACCAAGGACCCCATAACCACCCCAATGACCCCGTGGCCACCCCATAGCCCCTAACGACCCCAACACCACCCCAATGACACCATGGCCGCCCCACTGACCCCATAACCACCTCAATGACCCCATGGCCACCTCAACGACCCCATAACCATCCCAATGACCCCAAGACCACCCCATAGCCCCCAGTGACCCCACATCTACCCCACTGACCCCATAACCACCCCCATGACCCCGTGGCCACCCCATAGCCCCCAATGACCCCAAGACCACCCCAACGACCCCACAGCCCCCCCATTGCCCCCATGGTCACCCCAAGGACCCCATAACCATCCCAAAGACCCCGTGGCCACCCCATAGCCCCCATTCCCCCCAAGACTACCCCACAGCCCCCCCATTGACCCCAAGACCACCCCAATGATCCCGTGGCCACCCCAATGCCCCCATGACCACACCAATGACCCCATGGCCACCCCATAGCCCCCATATATCCCAAGACCACTCCAATGACCCCATAACCATCCCAACGACCCCAAGACCACCCCAATGACCCCATGGCCACCCCAAGGACCCCATAACCACCCCAATGACCCCGTTGCCACCCCATAACCCCCACTGACCCCATGGCCACCCCAATGACCCCATAACCATCCCACTTCCCCCAAGACCACCCCAAGGACCCCATAACCACCCCCATGACCCCGTGGCCACCCCATAGCCCCCAATGACCCCAAGACCACGCCAATGACCCTGTGGCCACCCCAATGTCCCCATAACCACCCCAATGACCCCGTGGCCACCCCATAGCCCCCAACGACCCCAAGACCACCCCAATGACCCCAAGGCCACCCCAATGACCCCATGGCCACCCCATAGCCCCCATATATCCCAAGACCACTCCAATGACCCCATAACCATCCCAACGACCCCAAGACCACCCCACTGACCCCATGGCCACCCCAAGGACCCCATAACCAGCCCAATGACCCCGTGGCCACCCCATAGCCCCCAACGACGCCAAGACCACCCCAATGACCCCATAACCACCCCAATGACCCCGTGGCCACCCCATAGCCCCCAATGACCCCATAACCACCCCAACGACCCCACAGCCCCCCCATTGACCCCAAGACCACCCCAATGATCCCGTGGCCACCCCAATGACCCCATAACCAGCCCAATGACCCCGTTGCCACCCCATAACCCCCACTGACCCCATGGCCACCCCAATGACCCCATAACCATCCCACTTCCCCCAAGACCACCCCAATGACCCCATAACCACCCCCATGACCCCGTGGCCACCCCATAGCCCCCAATGACCCCAAGACCACGCCAATGACCCTGTGGCCACCCCAAGGACCCCAAGACCACCCCAATGACCCCATAACCACCCCAATGACCCCATGGCCACCCCATAGCCCCCAATGACCCCAAGACCACCCCAAAGACCCCACAGCCCCCCCATTGCCCCCATGGCCACCCCAATGACCCCATAACCACCCCAATGACACCATGGCCACCCCAATGACCCCATAACCACCCCAATGACCCCGTGGCCACCCCATAGCCCCCATTGCCCTCACAGCCACCCCACTGACCCCATAACCATCCCAATGACCCCGTTGCCACCCCAAGGACCCCAAGACCACCCCAATGACACCATGGCCACCCCAATGACCCCATAACCACCCCAATGACCCCATGGCCACCCCAATGACCCCATAACCAGCCCAATGACCCCGTGGCCACCCCATAACCCCCACTGACCCCAAGACCACCCCAAGGACCCCATAACCACCCCAATGACCCCGTGGCCACCCCATAGCCCCCAATGACCCCAAGACCACCCCAACGACCCCACAGCCCCCCCATTGCCCCCATGGCCACCCCAATGACCCCAAGACCACCCCAATGACCCCAAGGCCACCCCAATGACCCCATAACCATCCCAATGACCCCATGGCCACCCCAATGACCCCATAACCACCCCAATGACCCCGTGGCCACCCCATAGCCCCCATATATCGCAAGACCACTCCAATGACCCCATAACCATCCCAACGACCCCAAGACCACCCCACTGACCCCATGGCCACCCCAATGACCCCATAACCAGCCCAATGACCCCGTGGCCACCCCATAACCCCCACTGACCCCAAGACCACCCCACTGACCCCATAACCACCCCAATGACCCCATGGCCACCCCATAGCCCCCATTGCCCTCACAGCCACCCCAATGACCCCATAACCACCCCAATGACCCCATGGCCACCCCAATGACCCCATGGCCACCCCATAGCCCCCAAGACCACCCCAATGACCCCATGGCCACCCCATAGCCCCCATTGCCCTCACAGCCACCCCAAGGACCCCATAACCACCCCAATGACCCCATGGCCACCTCAATGACCCCATAACCAGCCCAATGACCCCGTGGCCACCCCATAGCCCCCACTTCCCCCAAGACCACCCCAAGGACCCCATAACCACCCCAATGACCCCGTTGCCACCCCATAACCCCCACTGACTCCATGGCCACCCCAATGACCCCATAACCATCCCACTTCCCCCAAGACCACCCCAATGACCCCATAACCACCCCCATGACCCCGTGGCCACCCCATAGCCCCCAATGACCCCAAGACCACGCCAATGACCCTGTGGCCACCCCAAGGACCCCAAGACCACCCCAATGACACCATGGCCACCCCATAGCCCCCAATGACCCCAAGACCACCCCACTGACCCCATAACCATCCCAATGACCCCATGGCCACCCCATAGCCCCAACTGCCCCCACAGCCACCCCAATGACCCCACAGCCACCCCAAAGACCCCATGGCCATCCCACTTCCCCCAAGACCACCCCAAGGACCCCCTGGCCACCCCAAGGACCCCATAACCACCCCAATGACCCCGTGGCCACCCCATAGCCCCCAACGACGCCAAGACCACCCCAATGACCCCAAGGCCAGCCCATTGACCCCATAACCACCCCAATGACCCCATAACCACCCCAAGGACCCCATAACCACCCCAATGACCCCGTGGCCACCCCATAGCCCCCATTGACCCCATAACCACCCCAATGACCCCATAACCACCCCAAGGACCCCATAACCACCCCAATGACCCTGTGGCCTCCCCATAGCCCCCAATGATCCCATAACCACCCCAACGACCCCACAGCCCCCCCATTGACCCCAAGACCACCCCAATGATCCCGTGGCCACCCCAATGACCCCATAACCAGCCCGATGACCCCGTGGCCACCCCATAACCCCCACTGACCCCATGGCCACCCCACTTCCCCCAAGACCACCCCAATGACCCCATGGCCACCCCATAGCCCCCATTGCCCTCACAGCCACCCCACTGACCTCATAACCATCCCAATGACCCCGTGGCCACCCCAAGGACCCCAAGACCACCCCAATGACACCATGGCTACCCCATAACCACCCCAATGACACCATGGCCACCCCAAGGACCCCATAACCACCCCAATGACCCCATGGCCACCCCATAGCCCCCAATGACCCCAAGACCACCCCAACGACCCCACAGCCTCCCCGTTGCCCCCATGGCCACCCCAATGACCCCAAGACCACCCCAATGACACCATGGCTACCCCATAACCACCCCAATGACCCCGTGGCCACCCCAATGACCCCATAACCAGCCCAATGACCCTGTTGCCACCCCATAACCCCCACTGACCCCATGGCCACCCCAGTGACCCCATAACCACCCCAATGACCCCATAACCACCCCCATGACCCCGTGGCCACCCCATAGCCCCCAATGACCCCATGGCCACCCCAATGACCCCGTGGCCACCCCATAGCCCCCATTGCCCCCATGGCCACCCCAATGACCCCGTGGCCACCCCATAGCCCCCAACGACCCCAAGACCACCCCAATGACCCCAAGGCCACCCCAAGGACCCCATAACCACCCCAATGACCCCATGGCCACCCCAATGACCCTGTTGCCACCCCATAACCCCCACTGACCCCATGGCCACCCCAATGACCCCATAACCATCCCACTTCCCCCAAGACCACCCCAAGGACCCCATAACCACCCCAATGACCCCGTGGCCACCCCAATGACCCCATAACCACCCCAATGACCCCATGGCCACCCGAAGGACCCCGTGGCCACCCCACAGCCCCCATACGTACCGGTTGACCTTCATCCGGACGGGTTTGGGGCGCGGGGGGGGGTCGGGGGCGGCGGCGATGTCCTCGATGAGGCGCCGGGTGACCCGGAAACGGGGCAGGAAGGAATCGGCCTCGTAACGGGAAACGCGGCCCTCCAGGGCCAGCAGGTCAAATAGGGCCATGTCCACGTGCTGGGGGGGGGACAAAGGGGGGCAATGGGTCAGTTGTGGGGCTGGAGGAGCTGAAAGCCTACAGTTGTGGGGCTGGAGGAGCTCAAATCCCGTGGCTGTGGGGCTGGAGAAGCTCAGATTGAGGGGTTAGGGGGCAGGAGGAGCTCAGATGTGGGGCTGGAGGAGCTTAAACCCCGTGGTTGTGGGGTTGGAGGACCTGAAAGCCCATGGTTGTGGGGCTGGAGGAGCTCAAATCCCATAGATGTGGGGCTGGAGGAGCTCAGTTGTGGGGCTGGAGGAGCTGAAAGCCCACGGTTGTGGGGCTGGAGGAGCTCAAATCCCGTGGTTGTGGGGCTGGAGGAGCTCAAATCCCGTGGTTGTGGGGCGGGAGGAGCTCAGATGTGGGGCTGGAGGACCTTAAGCCCCGTGGTTGTGGGGTTGGAGGAGCTGAAAGCCCATGGATGTGGGGCTGGAGGAGCTCAGATGTGGGGCTGGAGGAGCCCAAATCCCGTGGTTGTGGGGCGGGAGGAGCTCAGATGTGGGGCTGGAGGACCTTAAACCCTGTGGTTGTGGGGTCGGAGGAGCTGAAAGCCCATGAATGTGGGGCTGGAGGAGCTCAGATTGAGGGGTTAGGGGGCAGGAGGAGCTCAGATGTGGGGCTGGAGGAGCCCAAATCCCATGGATGTGGGGCTGGAAGAGCTCAGTTGTGGGGCTGGAGGACCTCAAACCCTGTGGATGTGGGGCTGGAGGAGCTGAAAGCCCATGGATGTGGGGCTGGAGGAGTTCAGTTGTGGGGCTGGAGGACCTGAAAGCCCACGGTTGTGGGGCTGGAGGAGCTCAAATTCTATGGATGTGGGGCTGGAGGAGCTCAGTTGTGGGGCTGGAGGACCTGAAAGCCCACGGTTGTGGGGCTGGAGGAGCTCAAATCCCATGGATGTGGGGCTGGAAGAGCTCAGATGTGGGGCTGGAGGAGCTCAAACCCCGTGGTTGTGGGGCTGGAGGATCTGAAAGCCCGTGGTTGTGGCTTTTCCCAAAGACTTCCCCGAAAATTTCCCCCAAAATGCTCCACTTTCACCCCATATGGCTCCATTTTCTCCCAAAATTGGACCCCGAATTTCAAAGTTCACCCCATATGTGTCCATTTTCACCCCATACAAGACCCCTTTCACCCCAAATGTCCCCACTTTCACCCCAAAATGGACCCCCTTCACCCCATACAGGGCAAATTTCACCCCATACGAGACCCCTTTCCCCCTAAACGTCTGCATTTCACCCCAAATCGGACCCCTTTCACCCCATATGTGTCCACTTTCACCCCATATGAGACCCTCTTTCACCCCACCTGTCCCCACTTTCACCCCAAATTGGACCAATTTTACCCCATATGGGACCAATTTCCCCCAAAATGCTCCACTTTCACCCCATATGGCTCCATTTTCCCCCCAAAATGGACCGATTTCACCCCATATGAGATCCCTTTCACCCCAAATGTCCCCATTTTCCCCCAAAATTGGACCAATTTCACCCCATACGAGACCCCTTTCCCCCCAAACGTCTCCATTTCCCACCAAATCAGACCCTTTTCACCCCATATGGGGCAAATTTCACCCCATAAGACCCCTTTCACCCCATATGAGACCCCTTTCACCCCAAATGTCCCCACTTTCTCCCCAAATTGGACCAATTTTACCCCATATGGGGCAAATTTCCCCAAAAATGCTCCACTTTCACCCCATATGGCTCCATTTTCCCCAAAATGTTCCACTTTCACCCCAAATGTCCCCATTTTTCCCCAAAATTGGACCAATTTCACCCCATATGAGACCCCTTTCCCCCCAAATGTCCCCATTTCCCCCTAGATCGGACCCCTTTCACCCCACATGGGGCAAATTTCACCCCATATGAGACCCCTTTCACCCCCAATGTCTCCATTTTCCCCCCAAATTGGACCAATTTCACCCCAAATGTCTCCATTTCCCCACCAAATCGGACCCCTTTCACCCCAAATGGGTCAAATTTTACCCATATGAGACCCCTTTGCCCCCAAATCGGACCATTTTCACCCCATATGGGGCAAATTTCACCCCATGAGACCCCTTTCACCCCATATGAGACCCCTTTCACCCCAAATGTCCCCATTTTCCCCAAAATGTTCCACTTTCACCCCAAATGTCCCCATTTTTCCCCAAAATTGGACCAATTTCACCCCATATGAGACCCCTTTCACCCCAAATCGGACCATTTTCACCCCATATGGGGCAAATTTCACCCCATATGAGACCCCTTTCACCCCATATGAGACCCCTTTCACCCCAAATCGGACCCCTTTCACCCCATATGGGGCAAATTTCACCCCATACGAGACCCCTTTCACCCCAAACGTCTCCATTTTCCCCCAAAATGCTCCACTTTCACCCCAAATGTCCCCATTTTCCCCCCAAATTGGACCCCTTTCACCCCATATGAGATCCCTTTCACACCAAATGTCCCCACTTTTCCCCAAATGTCTCCATTTCATCCCAAATCGGACCTCTTTCACCCCATACGGGGCAAATTTCACCCCATATGAGACCCCTTTCACCCCAAATGTCTCCATTTTCCCCCCAAATTGGACCCCTTTCACCCCATATGGGTCAAATTTCACCCCATACGAGACTCCTTTCACCCCAAATGTCCCCATTTTCCCCCAAAATTGGAGCAACTTCACCCCATACGAGACCCATTTCCCCCCAAATGTCTCCATTTCCCCCCAAATTGGACCCCTTTCACCCCATATGGGTCAAATTTCACCGCATGAGACCCCTTTCACCCCAAATGTCCCCATTTTCTCCCAAAATTGGACCAATTTCACCCCATATGAGACCCCTTTCACCCCCCAAATTGGCCCCCTTTCACCCCATATGGGGCAAATTTCACCCCATGTGAGACCCCTTTCACCCCAAATGTCTCCATTTTCACCCCATACGAGACCCCTTTCACCCCATATGGGGCAAATTTCACCCCATACGAGACCCCTTTCACCCCAAATGTCCCCATTTTTCCCCAAAATTGGACCAATTTCACCCCATACAAGACCCCTTTCACCCCATATGGCTCCATTTTCCCCCCAAATCGGACCCCTTTCACCCCATATGGGGCAAATTTCACCCCATATGAGACCCCTTTCACCCCAAATTGGTCCATTTTCACCCCATATGAGACCCCTTTCACCCCAAATGTCCCCATTTTCTCCCAAAATCGGACCAATTTCACCCCATATGAGACCCCTTTCACCCCAAATCGGACCATTTTCACCCCATATGGGTCAAATTTCACCCCATATGAAACCCCTTTCACCCCAAATTTCCCCTTTTCCCCCAAAATTGGACCAATTTCACGCCATACGAGACTCCTTTCACCCCAAATGGGTCAAATTTCACCGCATATGAGACCCCTTTGCCCCCAAATCGGATCATTTTCACCCCATATGAGTCAAATTTCACCCCATGAGACCCCTTTCACCCCAAATGTCTCCATTTTCCCCCCATATGAGACCCCTTTCACCCCAAATGTCCCCATTTTCCCCCAAAATTGCACCCCTTTCACCCCAAATGTCTCCATTTTCACCCCATACGAGACCCCTTTCACCCCAAATTGGTCCATTTTCACCCCATATGAGACCCCTTTCACCCCAAATTGGCCCATTTTCACCCCATATGGGGCAAATTTCACCCCATAAGAGACCCCTTTCACCCCAAATGTCTCCATTTTTCCCCAAAATTGGACCAATTTCACCCCATACAAGACCCCCTTTGAGCCCATATGGGGCAAATTTCACCCCATATGAGACCCCTTTCACCCCAAATTGGCCCATTTTCACCCCATATGGGGCAAATTTCACCCCATGAGACCCCTTTCACCCCATATGAGACCCCTTTCACCCCATATGGGTCAAATTTCACCCCATATGAGACCCCTTTCACCCCAAATGTCCCCATTTTTCCCCAAAATTGGACCAATTTCACCCCATACAAGACCCCTTTCAGCCCATATGGGGCAAATTTCACCCCATATGAGACCCCTTTCACCCCAAATTGGCCCATTTTCACCCCATATGGGGCAAATTTTACCCCATATGAGACCACTTTGCCCCCAAATCGGACCCCTTTCACCCCATACGGGGCAAATTTCACCCCATACGAGACCCCTTTCACCCCAAATGTCTCCATTTTTCCCCAAAATTGGACCAATTTCACCCCATACGAGACCCCTTTCAGCCCATATGGGGCAAATTTCACCCCATATGAGACCCCTTTCACCCCAAATTGGCCCATTTTCACCCCATATGGGGCAAATTTCACCCCATGAGACCCCTTTCACCCCATATGAGACCCCTTTCACCCCAAATTTCCCCTTTTCCCCCAAAATTGGACATATTTCACCCCATATGGGACACCTTTCACCCCAAATGTCTCCATTTTCACCCCATATGAGACCCCTTTCACCCCAAATTGGTCCATTTTCACCCCATATGGGGCAAATTTCACCCCATATGAGACCCCTTTCACCCCAAATGTCTCCATTTTCCCCCCAAATGTCCCCATTTTTCCCTAAAATCGTACCATTTTCACCCCATATGGGGCAAATTTCACCCCATACGAGATCCCTTTCACCCCAAATTGGACCCCTTTCACCCCATATGAGACCCCTGTCACCCCAAATGTCCCCATTTTCCCCCAAAATTGCACCCCTTTCACCCCAAATGTCCCCATTTTCCCCCCAAATCGGACCCCTTTCACCCCATACGGGTCAAATTCCACCCCATACGAGACCCGTTTCCCCCCCAAGCCCCCCCTACCTTAAAGGGGTCGGGGTCCAGGGCCCTGATGACGAGGGAGGCGGTGACGAAGCAGATGCCCTCGGTGACGAAGGGGGAGTGGATGGGGCGGGGGTCGAACAGGTCGGGGTGGTTGCAAACCTTGCGCAGCTGCATCAGCACGTTGATGACGCTCATGAAGTGGCCGCTGGCCAGCGTGGCTTTGGTGCTGCGGGGGGGGGGACAAGGGGGGGGAAACGTAAAGAATGGGGTCGGATTTGGGGGTGGGGGGTGGGAAATGTAAAGAATGGGGTCGGATTTGGGGGTGGGGGGGAGGGAATGGGGAAATGGGGGGGAAATGTAAAGAACGGGGTCGGATTTGGGGGTGTGGGGGGGGGAATGTAAAGAATGGGGTTGGATTTGGGGGGGTGGGGGGGGGAAATGTAAAGAATGGGGTCGGATTTGGGGGAAATGGGGAATATTGGGGGGGGGAATGGGGAAATGGGGGGGAATGGGGAAATGGGGGGGGGGGAATGGGGGGGAAATGTAAAGAATGGGGTCGGATTTGGGGGAAATGGAAAATATTGGGGGGGGGGATGGGGAAATGGGGGCAATGGGGCAATGGGGGGAATGGGGAAATGGGGGGGGAAATGTAAAGAATGGGGTCGGATTTGGGGGAAATGGGGAATATTGGGGGGGGGGGATGGGGAAATGGGGGGGGAATGGGGGGGAAAGGGGGGGAATAGGGAAATAGGGGGGGAAATGTGAAGAATGGGGTCGGATTTGGGGGTGGGGGGGGGAATGTAAAGAACGGGGTCGGATTTCGGGGTTGGGGGGGGGGAAATGTAAAGAATGGGGTCGGATTTGGGGGAAATGGGGAATATTGGGGGGGGGAAGGGGAAATGGGGGTAATGGGGAAATGGGGGTAATAGGGAAATGGGGGGGGAATGGGGGGGGAAATGTAAAGAATGGGGTCGGATTTGGGGGTGGGGGAGGGGAAATGTAAAGAATGGGGTCAGATTTGGGGGAAATGGGGAATATTGGGAAGGGGAATGGGGAAATGGGGGGGGGAGATGTAAAGAACGGGGTCGGATTTAGGTGAAATGGGGAATATTGGGGGGGGGGGGATGGGGAAATGGGGGGAATGGGGAAATAGGGGGGGGAAATGGGGGGGGAAATGTAAAGAACGGGGTCGGATTTGGGGGTGGGGGGGGAAAAGTAAAGAAAAAGGTCGGATTTGGGGGAAATGGGGAATATTGGGGGGGGAAACGGGGGTTGGGGGGGGGAAGTAAAGAACGGGGTCAGATTTGGGGGTGGGGGGGGAATGTAAAGAATGGGGTTGGATTTGGGGGTGGGGGGGGGAAATGTAAAGAATGGGGTCGGAATTGGGGGAAATGGGGAATATTGGGGGGGGGATGGGGAAATGGGGGTAATGGGGAAATGGGGGGGGAATGGGGGGGGAAATGTAAAGAACGGGGTCGGATTTGGGGGTGGGGGGGGGAAATGTAAAGAATGGGGTTGGATTTGGGGGAAATGGGGAATATTGGGGGGGGGGAGAAATAGGGGGGCGAATGGGGAAATGGGGGGGGAAATGGGGGGGTGGGGGGGGAAATGTAAAGAACGGGGTCGGATTTGGGGTTGGGGGGGGGGAATGTAAAGAATGGGGTCGGATTTGGGGGTGGGGGGGGGGAAATGTAAAGAATGGGGTCGGATTTGGGGGTGGGGGGGGAAGGTAAAGAATGGGGTTGGATTTGGGGGAAATGGGGAATATTGGGGGGGGAATGGGGAAATGGGGGGGGAATGGGGGGGAATGTAAAGAATGGGGGTCGGATTTGGGGGAAATGGGGAATATTGGGGGGGGGAATGGGGAAATGGGGGGGGGAATGGGGAAATGGGGGGTTGGGGGGGGAAATGTAAAGAATGGGGTCGGATTTGGGGGTGGGGGGGGGGAAGTAAAGAATGGGGTTGGATTTGGGGGAAATGGGGAATATTGGGGGGGGGGATGGGGAAATGGGGTGGAAACGGGGGGGTGGGGGGGGAGATGTAAAGAACGGGGTCGGATTTAGGGGTGGGGGGGGGAAATGTAAAGAATGGGGTCGGATTTAGGGGAAATGGAGAATATTGGGGGGGAGGGATGGGGGAATGGGGGGGGGAATGTAAAGAACGGGGTCGGATTTGCGGGTGGGGGGGGGAAAGTAAAGAAAAAGGTCGGATTGGGGTGGGACCATTTGCACCCCCTATATGACCCCTTTCACCCCATATGGGACCCCTTTCACCCCATATAGGACCATTAACCCCCATATAGGACCACTTTCGCCCCATACGGCTCCACTTTCACCCCATATGGGACCACTTTTACCCCATACAGGACCATATGGCTCCACTTTCACCCCATATAGGACCACTTCCACCCCCTATATGACCCCTTTCACCCCATATGGGACCCCTTTCACCCCATATGGGACCACTTTCCTCCCATATTGGACCCCTTTCCCCCCATATGGCTCCACTTTCACCCCATAAAGGACCATTTTCACCCCATATGGCTCCACTTCCACCCCATATAGGACCTCTTTCCCCCAATATGGCTCCACTTTCACCCCATAAGGGACCATTTCCACCCCATATGGCCCCATTTCCACCCCATATGGCCCCATTTCCCCCCCATATGGCCCCATTTCCCCCCCATATGGCCACATTTCCACCCCATATGGCCCCATTTCCCCCCCATAAGGGACCATTTCCCCCCCATATGGGACCATTTCCACCCCATATGGCCCCATTTCCCCCCCATATGGCCCCATTTCCACCCCATAAGGGACCATTTCCCCCCCCATATGGCCCCATTTCCACCCCATATGGCCCCATTTCCCCCCCATAAGGGACCATTTCCACCCCATATGGCCCCATTTCCACCCCATGTGGCCCCATTTCCCCCCCATAAGGGACCATTTCCCCCCCATATGGGACCATTTCCCCCACATATGGGACCATTTCCACCCCATAAGGCCCCATTTCCCCCCCATATGGCCCCATTTCCACCCCATATGACCCCATTTCCACCCCATATGGCCCCATTTCCACCCCATAAGGGACCATTTCCCCCCCATATGGGACCATTTCCACCCCATATGGCCCCATTTCCACCCCATATGGCCCCATTTCCCCCCATAAGGGACCATTTCCACCCCATATGGCCCCATTTCCACCCCATATGGCCCCATTTCCCCCCCATAAGGGACCATTTCCCCCCCATATGGGACCATTTCCACCCCATATGGCCCCATTTCCCCCCCATATGGCCCCATTTCCACCCCATAAGGGACCATTTCCCCCCCCATATGGCCCCATTTCCACCCCATATGGCCCCATTTCCCCCCCATAAGGGACCATTTCCACCCCATATGGCCCCATTTCCACCCCATGTGGCCCCATTTCCCCCCCATAAGGGACCATTTCCCCCCCATATGGGACCATTTCCCCCACATATGGGACCATTTCCACCCCATAAGGCCCCATTTCCCCCCCATATGGCCCCATTTCCACCCCATATGACCCCATTTCCACCCCATATGGCCCCATTTCCACCCCATAAGGGACCATTTCCCCCCCATATGGGACCATTTCCACCCCATATGGCCCCATTTCCACCCCATATGGCCCCATTTCCCCCCATAAGGGACCATTTCCACCCCATATGGCCCCATTTCCACCCCATATGGCCCCATTTCCCCCCCATGTGGCCCCATTTCCACCCCATAAGGGACCATTTCCCCCCCATATGGGACCATTTCCACCCCATATGGGACCATTTCCACCCCATATGGCCCCATTTCCCCCCCATATGGCCCCATTTCCCCCCCATAAGGGACCATTTCCACCCCATATGGCCCCATTTCCACCCCATATGGCCCCATTTCCCCCGCATAAGGGACCACTTTCACCCCATGTGGCCCCATTTCCCCCCCATAAGGGACCATTTCCCCCCCATATGGGACCATTTCCACCCCATATGGGACCATTTCCCCCCCATATGGGACCATTTCCACCCCATATGGCCCCATTTCTCCGCCATAAGGGACCATTTCCACCCCATATGGCCCCATTTCCCCCCCATATGGCCCCATTTCCACCCCATAAGGGACCATTTCCCCCCCATATGGCCCCATTTCCCCCCCATATGGCCCCATTTCCACCCCATATGACCCCATTTCCACCCCATATGGCCCCATTTCCCCCCCATATGGCCCCATTTCCACCCCATATGGCCCCATTTCTACCCCATATGGCCCCATTTCCACCCCATATGGCCCCATTTCCCCCCCATAAGGGACCATTTCCCCCCCATATGGCCCCATTTCCCCCCCATAAGGGACCATTTCCACCCCATGTGGCCCCATTTCCCCCCCATATGGCCCCATTTCCCCCCCATATGGCCCCATTTCTACCCCATATGGCCCCATTTCCACCCCATATGGCCCCATTTCCCCCCCATAAGGGACCATTTCCACCCCATATGGCCCCATTTCCCCCCCATAAGGGACCATTTCCACCCCATGTGGCCCCATTTCCCCCCCATAAGGGACCATTTCCCCCCCATAAGGGCCCATTTCCCCCCCATATGGCCCCATTTCCCCCCCATATGGCCCCATTTCCACCCCATAAGGGACCACTTTCACCCCATATGGCCCCATTTCCCCCCCATATGGCCCCATTTCCACCCCATAAGGGACCATTTCCCCACCATATGGCCCCATTTCCCCCCCATATGGCCCCATTTCCCCCCCATATGGCCCCATTTCCACCCCATATGACCCCATTTCCACCCCATATGGCCCCATTTCCCCCCCATATGGCCCCATTTCCACCCCATATGGCCCCATTTCTACCCCATATGGCCCCATTTCCACCCCATATGGCCCCATTTCCCCCCCATAAGGGACCATTTCCCCCCCATATGGCCCCATTTCCCCCCCATAAGGGACCATTTCCACCCCATGTGGCCCCATTTCCCCCCCATATGGCCCCATTTCCCCCCCATATGGCCCCATTTCTACCCCATATGGCCCCATTTCCACCCCATATGGCCCCATTTCCCCCCCATAAGGGACCATTTCCACCCCATATGGCCCCATTTCCCCCCCATAAGGGACCATTTCCACCCCATGTGGCCCCATTTCCCCCCCATAAGGGACCATTTCCCCCCCATAAGGGCCCATTTCCCCCCCATATGGCCCCATTTCCCCCCCATATGGCCCCATTTCCACCCCATAAGGGACCACTTTCACCCCATATGGCCCCATTTCCCCCCCATATGGCCCCATTTCCACCCCATAAGGGACCATTTCCCCACCATATGGCCCCATTTCCCCCCCATATGGCCCCATTTCCACCCCATATGACCCCATTTCCACCCCATATGGCCCCATTTCCCCCCCATATGGCCCCATTTCCCCCCTATAAGGGACCATTTCCCCCCCATATGGCCCCATTTCCCCCCCATAGGGGCCGAGGTTGTGGGGCAGCACCTGGCCTGGCCCATGAAGTCGTCGTAGAGGAACCTCTGGCGTTTGGACAGACGGCATTTGAGGACATGCTCGTATTTTTTGGGCATCTGCTTCTCCACGTCCACCTTCAGGCGGCGCAGCAGGAAGGGCCGGAGCACCTGGGGGGGAAATGGGGGGGAAATGGGGGGGAAATTGGGTCAAAATGGGGGGAAATGGGGAAGAAATGGGGGGAAAAGGGTAAAAATTAGGAGAAATTGGGGGAAAATGGGGGGAATTGGGGTGAAAATGGGGGGAAATTGGGTCAAAATGTGGGGAAATGGGGGGAAAAGGGTAAAAATTAGGAGGAAATGGGGGGAAATGGGGAAGAAATGGGGGGAAATGGGGAGAAATTAGGAGAAATTGGGGAAAATGGGGGAAATTGGGTGAAAACGAGGGGAAATGGAGGGAAATTGGGTCAAAATGGGGGGAAAAGGGGAAGAAATGGGGGGAAAAGGGTAAAAATTAGGAGAAAATGGGGGGAAATGGGGAAGAAATGGAGGGAGAAGGGTAAAAATTAGGAGAAATTGGGGGAAAATGGGGGAAATTGGGGTGAAAATGGGGGGAAATTGGGGGAAAATGGGGGGAAATGGGGGGAAAAGGGTAAAAATTAGGAGGAAATGGGGGGAAATGGGGAGGAAATGGGAAGAAATGAGGAGAAATGGGGAGGAAATGGGGGAAAATGGGTAAAAATTAGGAGAAATTGGGGGAAAATGGGGGGAAATGGGGGGGAAAGGGTAAAAATTAGGAGGAAATGGGGGGAAATGGGGGAAATTGGGGTCAAAATGGGAGGAAATGGGGGGAAAAGTGTAAAAATTAGGAGGAAATGGGGGGAAATGGGGAGGAAATGGGAAGAAATGGGGAGAAATGGGGAGGAAATGGGGGAAAATGGGTAAAAATTAGGAGAAATTGGGGGAAAATGGGGGGAAATGGGGGGAAAAGGGTAAAAATTAGGAGGAAATGGGGGAAAATGGGTAAAAATTAGGAGAAATTGGGGGAAATTGGGGGAAATTGGGGTGAAAATGGGGGGAAATGGGGGGAAAAGGGTAAAAATTAGGAGAAATTGGGGGGAAATGGGGAGGAAATGGGAAGAAATGGGGAGAAATGGGGAGGAAATGGGGGAAAATGGGGGAAAATGGGGGAAAATGGGGGGGGAAATTAGGAGAAATTGGGGGAAATTCGGGGAAATTGGGGTGAAATGGGGAAGAAATGGGGGGAAATGGGTAAAAATTAGGAGAAATCGGGGGAAAATGGGGGAAATTGGGGTGAAAACGGGGGGAAACGAGGGGAAATTGGGTCAAAATGGGGGGAAATGGGGAAGAAATGGGGGGAAATTGGGTCAAAATGGGAGAAAATGGGGAAGAAATGGGGAGGAAATGGGAAGAAATAAGAAGTAATGGGGGGAAATGGGGAGGAAAGGGGGGAAATGGGAGGAAATGGGGGGGAAATGGGGGGAAATTAGGATAAATTGGGGGGAAATGGGGGGAAATTGGGAGGAAATCGGGTGGAAATCGGGGAGGAATGGTGGGAAATGAGGAGGAATGGGGAGGAATGGAGAGAAAAGGGTAAAAATTAGGAGAAATTAGGGAAAAACGGGAAAATTTGGGGGAAATGGGGGGGAAAGGGGGGCAAAGGGTAAAAATTAGGAGACATTGTGGGAAAATGAGGAAAAATTGGGTGAAAATGGGAGGAAATGGGGAGGAAATGGAAGGAACCCCCAAAGGCATCCATTTTCCCCTAAAATTGGACCATTTTCACCCCAGATGTCTCCATTTTCACCCTATATGAGACCCCTTTCACCCCAAATGTCTCCATTTTCACCCCATATGGGACCACTTTCACCCCATACGGCTCCATTTTCACCCCCAGATTGGACCCCTTTCACCCCACATGGGACCAATTTCACCCCAAATGTGCCCATTTTCCCCCAAAATTGGACCATTTTCATCCCATATGGGACCAATTTCACCCCATATAGGATCAATTTCCCCCAAAATGCTCCACTTTCAACCCATATGGCTCCATTTTCCCCCCAAATTGTACCCCTTTCGCCCCATATGGGGCCAATTTCACCCCATATGAAACCCCTTTCACCCCAAATGAGCCCATTTTCCCCCAAATTGTACCAATTTCACCCCAAAACTGGACCCCTTTCACCCCATATGGGGCCAATTTCACCCCATATAGGACCAATTTCCCCCAAAATGCTCCACTTTCATCCCCTATGGCTTCATTTTCCCCCAGAATTGGACCCCTTTCACCCCATATGGGGCAAATTTCACCCCATATGAAACCCCTTTCACCCCAAATGTGCCCATTTATCCCCCAAATTGGACCATTTTCACCCCATATGGGACCAATTTCACCCCATATGGGACCAATTTCGCCCAAAATGTTCCACTTTCACCCCAAATGTCCCCATTTTCCCCCCAATTTGGACCCCTTTCACCCCATATGAGACCCCTTTCACCCCAAATGTCCCCATTTTCCCCCCAAATTGGACCATTTTCACCCCAAATGTCTCTACTTTCACCCCATATGGCTCCATTTTCCCCCAAATTCGACAAATTTCACCCCGTATGGGTCAAATTTCACCCCATATGAGACCCCTTTCACCCCAAATGTCTCCATTTTCTCCCTAAATCGGACCATTTTCACCCCATATGGGACCCCTTTCACCCCAAACGTGCCCATTTTTCCCCCAAATGTCCCCATTTTCCCCCAAAATTGGACCAATTTCACCCCATATGGGGCAAATTTCACCCCATACGAGACCCCTGTCACCCCCAATGTCTCCATTTTCCCCCAAAATTGGACCCCTTTCACCCCAAATGTCTCCATTTTCCCCCAAAATTGGACCATTTACACCCCATATGGGATCCCTTTCACCCCAAATTGGCCCATTTTCCCCCCAAATGTCCCCATTTTCCCCCAAAATGGGACCCCTTTCACCCCATATGGGGCAAATTTCACCCCATATGAGACCCCTTTCACCCCAAATGTCTCCATTTTCCCCCCAAATTGGACCAATTTCACCCCAAATGTCTCCATTTCCCCCCCAAATTGGACCCCTTTCACCCCATATGGGGCAAATTTCACCCCATATGAGACCCCTTTCACCCCCAATGTCTCCATTTTCCCCCCAAATTGGACCCCTTTCACCCCATATGTGACCCCTTTCACCCCAAATGTCTCCATTTTCCCCCCAAACGAGATCAACTCCCCCCCAAACCCCCCCAAACATCCCCCCCCCCCCCATATCAATACCTTATGCAGCCGTTTGACCAGGCTCTCGTTGTACTCCTGGCTGCCTTCAATCATCCCAGTCAGGGGGTTGGAAAACCATTCCTTGAACTCTCGGTGGGACTGGAAGACGTGGGGCATCAGGAAGTGCATCAGGGACCAAAGTTCCATCAGGCTGTTCTGCAGCGGGGTCCCAGTCAGCAGCAAACGTCGTTGGCTGGAAGGAGGGCAGGGTGAGAAACAGGACCCCAAAATGGGGGAGGGAGGAGGGGGGAATGGGAACCAAAATGGGAACAAAGAACCCCAAAACGGGAACCAAAATGGGAACCAAAATGGGATCAAAGAACCCAAAAATGGGAACCAAAATGGGAACCAAAATGGGATCAAAGAACCCCAAAATGGGAACCAAAATGGGACCAAAGAACCCAAAAATGGGACCCAAAATGGGACCCAAAATGGGACACAAAGTGGGACACAAAGTGGGACCCAAAGTGGGAACCAAAATGGGAACCAAAATGGGAACCAAAATGGGAACCAAAATGGGACCAAAGAACCCAAAAATGGGACCCAAAATGGGAACCAAAATGGGACACAAAATGGGAACCAAAATGGGACACAAAATGGGAACCAAAATGGAATCAAAGAACCCCAAAATGGGACCCAAAATGGGATCAAAGAACCCAAAAATGGGACCCAAAATGGGACCCAAAATGGAATCAAAGAACCCAAAAATGGGACCCAAAATGGGAACCAAAATGGGAACCAAAATGGGATCAAAGAACCCAAAAATGGGACCCAAAATGGGACCAAAGAACCCAAAAATGGGACCCAAAATGGGACCCAAAATGGGAACCAAAATGGGACACAAAATGGGACCCAAAATGGAATCAAAGAACCCCAAAATGGGACCCAAAATGGGACCCAAAATGGGAACCAAAATGGAATCAAAGAACCCCAAAATGGGACCCAAAATGGGACAAAAGAACCCAAAAATGGGACCCAAAATGGGACCCAAAATGGGACACAAAGTGGGACACAAAATGGGACCCAAAGTGGGAACCAAAATGGGAACCAAAATGGGAACCAAAATGGGAACCAAAATGGAATCAAAGAACCCCAAAATGGGACCCAAAATGGGACAAAAGAACCCAAAAATGGGACCCAAAATGGGACCCAAAATGGGACACAAAGTGGGACACAAAATGGGACCCAAAGTGGGAACCAAAATGGGAACCAAAATGGGAACCAAAATGGGAACCAAAATGGGACCAAAGAACCCAAAAATGGGACCCAAAATGGGAACCAAAATGGGACACAAAATGGGAACCAAAATGGGACACAAAATGGGAACCAAAATGGAATCAAAGAACCCCAAAATGGGACCCAAAATGGGATCAAAGAACCCAAAAATGGGACCCAAAATGGGACCCAAAATGGAATCAAAGAACCCAAAAATGGGACCCAAAATGGGAACCAAAATGGGAACCAAAATGGGATCAAAGAACCCAAAAATGGGACCCAAAATGGGACCAAAGAACCCAAAAATGGGACCCAAAATGGGACCCAAAATGGGAACCAAAATGGGACACAAAATGGGACCCAAAATGGAATCAAAGAACCCCAAAATGGGACCCAAAATGGGACAAAAGAACCCAAAAATGGGACCCAAAAAGGGACCCAAAGTGCGAACCAAAATGGGAACCAAAATGGAATCAAAGAACCCCAAAATGGGACCCAAAATGGGAACCAAAGAACCCAAAAATGGGACCCAAAATGGGACAAAAGAACCCCAAAATGGGACCCAAAATGGGACCCAAAATGGGAACCAAAGAACCCAAAAATGGGACCCAAAATGGGACAAAAGAACCCCAAAATGGGACCAAATTGGGAACCAAAGAACACAAAAATGGGACCCAAAATGGGACAAAAGAACCCCAAAATGGGACCCAAATTGGGAACCAAAATGGGACCCAAAATGGGACCCAAAATGGGAACCAAAGAACCCCAAAATGGGACCCAAAATGGGAACCAAAATGGAAACAAAGAGCCACAAAATGGGACACAAAATGGGTCCCAAAATGGGAACCAAAGAACCCAAAAATGGGACCCAAAATGGGATCAAAGAACCCCAAAACGGGACCCAAAATGGGACCCAAAATGGGAACCAAAGTGGGAACCAAAATGGGAACCAAAATGGAATCAAAGAACCCCAAAATGGAACCCAAAATGGGACCAAAGAACCCCAAAACGGGACCCAAAATGGGAACCAAAATGGAATCAAAGAACCGCAAAATGGGACCCAAAATTGGAACCAAGGAACCCAAAAATGGGACCCAAAATGGGACCCAAAATGGGAACCAAAATGGAATCAAAGAACCCCAAAATGGGACCCAAAGTGGGACCCAAAGAACCCAAAAATGGGACCCAAAATGGGACCCAAAATGGGAACCAAAGAACCCCAAAATGGGACCCAAAGTGGGACCCAAAATGGGAACCAAAGAACCCCAAAATGGGACCCAAAGTGGGACCCAAAATGGGAACCAAAGAACCCCAAAATGGGACCCAAAATGGGACCAAAGAACCCCAAAATGAGACCCAAAACGGGAACCCAAAATTGGAACCAAGGAACCCCAAAATGGGACCCAAAATGGGACCAAAGAGCCCCAAATTGAGACCCAAAAAACCCCAACCCCCCCCCCAAAACGACCCCCAAAAGCCCCCCCAAGGACCTGTTGAAGTTGAGCAGCGATTGCCAGCGTTGGGATTTGAAGTTTTTGATGTTTTGGGCTTCATCCAGGATCAAATATTTCCAGTTCTTCCTACGGAACGCCTGGTGGTCCTGCAGGACCAGCTTGTAGGACGTGATGCACACGTGGAAGGCGTTGGGTTTGGTCCAGCCCTATAAGAGGGGAGGGGGATTTGGGGTCAGTGTGGGGGATTTGGGGTCAGTGTGAGAGGATTTGGGGTCAGTAGACGGGGATTGGGGGTCAGTGTGGGGGATTTGGGGTCAGTTTGGGGGATTTGGGGTCAGTGTGGGGGATTTGGGGGGAGTTTGGGGGATTTGGGCTCAGTGTGGAGGATTTGGGGTCAGTTTGGGGGATTTGGGGTCAGTGTGGGGGATTTGGGGTCAGTTTGGGGGATTTGGGGTCAGTGTGGGAGGATTTGGGGAGAGTTTGGGGGATTTGGGCTCAGTGTGGAGGATTTGGGGTCAGTGTGAGAGGATTTCGGGTCAGTATGGGGGATTTGGGGTCAGTGTGAGAGGATTTGGGGTCAGTTTGGGGGATTTGGGGTCAGTGGAAGGGGATTGGGGGTCAGTTTCGGAGGATTTGGGGTCAGTGTGGGGGATTTGGGGTCAGTTTGGGGGATTTGGGGTCAGTGTGGGGGATTTGGGGTCAGTGTGGGAGGATTTGGGCTCAGTGTGGGGGATTTGGGGTCAGTGTGAGAGGATTTCGGGTCAGTTTGGGGGATTTGGGGTCAGTAGAAGGGGACTGGGGGTCAGTGTGAGAGGATTGGGGGTCAGTGTGGAGGATTTGGGGTCAGTTTGGGGGATTTGGGGTCAGTAGACGGGGATTGGGGGTCAGTGTGGGAGGATTTGGGGTCAGTTTGGGGGATTTGGGGTCAGTAGAAGGGGATTTGGGGTCAGTGTGGGGGGATTTGGGGGGAAATTGGGGTAAGTGTGGGGGATTTGGGGCCAGTGTGAGAGGATTTGGGGTCAGTGTGGGAGGATTTGGGGTCAGTCTGGGGGATTTGGGGTCAGTGTGAGAGGATTTAGGGTCAGTGTGGAGGATTTGGGGTCAGTTTGGGGGATTTGGGGTCAGTAGACGGGGATTGGGGGTCAGTGTGGGAGGATTTGGGGTCAGTTTGGGGGATTTGGGGTCAGTAGAAGGGGATTTGGGGTCAGTGTGGGGGGATTTGGGGGGAAATTGGGGTAAGTGTGGGGGATTTGGGGCCAGTGTGAGAGGATTTGGGGTCAGTGTGGGAGGATTTGGGGTCAGTCTGGGGGATTTGGGGTCAGTGTGAGAGGATTTAGGGTCAGTGTGGAGGATTTGGGGTCAGTGTGGGAGGATTTGGGGGGAGTTTGGGGGATTTGGGGTCAGTGTGGGGGGATTTGGGGGGAAACTGGGGTCAGTAGGGGGGATTTGGGGTCAGTAGACGGGGATTGGGGGTCAGTGTGGGAGGATTTGGGGTCAGTTTGGGGGATCTGGGGTCAGTGTGGAGGATTTGGGGTCAGTTTGGGGGATTTGGGGTCAGTGTGGGAAGATTTGGGGGGAAATTGGGGTCAGTAGGGGGGATTTGGGGTCAGTACACGGGGATTGGGGGTCAGTGTGGAGGATTTGGGGTCAGTATGGGGGATTGGGGGTCAGTGTGGGAGGATTTGGGGGGAGTTTGGAAGATTTGGGGTCAGTGTGGGGGATTTGGGGTCAGTGTGAGAGGATTTGGGGTCATTCTGGGGGATTTGGGGTCAGTTTGGGAGGATTTGGGGGGAGTTTGGGGGATTTGGGGTCAGTGTGGGAGGATTTGGGGTCAGTGTGGGGGATTTGGGGTCAGTAGACGGGGATTGGGGTCAGTGTGGGAGGATTTGGGGGCAGTGTGGGGGATTTGGGGTCAGTTTGAGGGATTTGGGGTCAGTAGACGGGGATTGGGGGTCAGTGTGGGAGGATTTGGGGTCAGTGTGGGGGATTTGGGGTCAGTGTGGGAGGATTTGGGGTCATTCTGGGGGATTTGGGGTCAGTGTGAGAGGATTTAGGGTCAGTGTGGAGGATTTGGGGTCAGTTTGGGGGATTTGGGGTCAGTAGACGGGGATTGGGGGTCAGTTTCGGACGATTTGGGGTCAGTGTGGAGGATTTGGGGTCAGTTTGGGGGATTTGGGGTCAGTGTGGGGGGATTTGGGGGAAAACTGGGGTCAGTGTGGAGGATTTGGGGTCAGTTTGGGGGATTTGGGGTCAGTGTGAGAGGATTTGGGGTCAGTTTGGGGGATTTGGGGTCAGTGAGAGAGGATTTAGGGTCAGTGTGGAGGATTTGGGGTCAGTTTGGGGGATTTCGGGTCAGTTTGGGGAGATTTGGGGTCAGTGTGGAGGATTTGGGGTCAGTCTGGGGTACCTGGTGATGATTTGGGGTTGTTTGGGGTGGATTTGGGACTTTGTGTTTGACATGGGGGGATTTGGGGTGGATCTGTTGGTACTTGGGGTGGATTTGGGGTCAGTTTGGGGGGATTTGGGGTCCGTTTGGAGGGATTTGAGGTGGATTTGGGGTCAGTTTGGGTTGGATTTGGGGTCAGTTTGGGGTGGATTTGTGGCTTTGTGTTTGAGGTGGGGGATTCGGGGTGGATTTGGGGTCAGTTTGGGGGGATTTGGGGTCAGTTTGGAGGGATTTGAGGTGGATTTGGGGTCAGTTTAAGGTGGATTTGGGGTCAGTTTAAGGTGGATTTGGGGTCAGTTTGGGGTGGATTTGTGGCTTTGTGTTTGAGGTGGGGGATTCGGGGTGGATTTGGGGTCAGTTTGGGGGGATTTGGGGTCAGTTTGGAGGGATTTGAGGTGGATTTGGGGTCAGTTTAAGGTGGATTTGGGGTCAGTTTAAGGTGGATTTGGGGTCAGTTTGGGGTGGATTTGTGGCTTTGTGTTTGAGGTGGGGGATTCAGGGTGGATTTGGGGTCAGTTTGGGGGGATTTGGGGTCAGTTTGGAGGGATTTGAGGTGGATTTGGGGTCAGTTTAAGGTGGATTTGGGGTCAGTTTAAGGTGGATTTGGGGTCAGTTTGGGGTGGATTTGTGGCTTTGTGTTTGAGGTGGGGGATTCGGGGTGGATTTGGGGTCAGTTTGGGGGGATTTGGGGTCAGTTTGGAGGGATTTGAGGTGGATTTGGGGTCAGTTTAAGGTGGATTTGGGGTCAGTTTGGGGTGGATTTGTGGCTTTGTGTTTGAGGTGGGGGATTCGGGGTGGATCTGGGGGCAGTTTAAGGTGGATTTGGGGTCAGTTTAAGGTGGATTTGGGGTCAGTTTGGTGGGCATTTGTGGCTTTGTGTTTGAGGTGTGGGATTCAGGGTGGATTTGGCATCAGTTTAAGGTGGATTTGGGGTCAGTTTAAGGTGGATTTGGGGTCAGTTTGGGGTGGATTTGTGGCTTTGTGTTTGAGGTGGGGGATTCGGGGTGGATTTGGGATCAGTTTAAGGTGGATTTGGTTTCATTTTGGTGTGGATTTGTGGCTTTGTGTTTGAGGTGGGGGATTCGGGGTCTCTCTGGGGTCTTTGGGGTGGATTTAGGGCCGTACCTGGCGCTTGAGGCGCCGCTCCTTCTGCGCCCCATAGTAGGTGAGGATCTTGAAGGCCGGGCACCAGCGCTTCAGCTCCATCTCCCAGTTGAGCATCACGCTGGTGGGCACGATGATGAGGTGGGGGCCCCAGCTGCCTGCGTTCCAAGAAGGGGGGGGTTGGGGGGGGGGAGTTGGGGGTCTTGTGGGAGGTTTGGGGGGGCTGCTGTTGGGGGCAATGGGGGGCTTCTATGGGGGGATTGAGGGTTGTATGGGGGAGATTTGGGGTCCTGGGGGGGCATTGGAGGCTTCTATGGGGGGGATTTAGGGTCCTATGGGGGGATTTAGGGTCCTGGGGGGGCATTTCAGGCTTCTATGGGGGGATTTAGGGTCTTAGGGGGCCACTGGAGGCTTCTATGGGGGGGATTTAGGGTCCTAGGGGGGTATTGGAGGCTTCTATGGGGGGGCTGGGGGCTTCTATGGGGGGATTGAGGGTTGTATGGGGGAGATTTGGGGTCCTGGGGGGCCATTGGAAGCTTCTATGGGGTTCTGGGCGCTTCTATGGGGGGGATTTAGGGTCTTATGGGGGAGATTTGGGGTCCTGGGGGGGCATTGGAGACTTCTATGGGGGGATTTAGGGTCCTATAGGGCGGATTTAGGGTCCTGGGAGGGCATTCGAGGCTTCTATAGGGGGACTGGGGGCTTCTATGGGGGATTTAGGGTCTTAGGGGGCCACTGGAGGCTTCTATGGGGGGATTTAGGGTCCTAGGGGGGTATTGGAGGCTTCTATGGGGGGGCTGGGGGCTTCTATGGGGGGATTTAGGGTCCTATGGGGGAGATTTGGGGTCCTGGGGGGCACTGGAGGCTTCTATGGGGGCGCTGGGGGCTTCTATGGGGGGATTTAGGGTTGTATGGGGGAGATTTGGGGTCCTGGGGGGGCATTGGAAGCTTCTATGGGGTTCTGGGCGCTTCTATGGGGGGATTTAGGGTTGTATGGGGGAGATTTGGGGTCCTGGGGAGCACTGGAGGCTTCTATGGGGGGGCTGGGGGCTTCTATGGGGGGATTTAGGGTTGTATGGGGGAGATTTGGGGTCCTGGGGGGCCATTGGAAGTTTCTATGGGGTTCTGGGCGCTTCTATAGGGGGATTTAGGGTCTTATGGGGGAGATTTGGGGTCCTGGGGGGGCATTGGAGACTTCTATGGGGGGATTTAGGGTCCTATAGGGTGGATTTAGGGTCCTGGGAGGGCATTCGAGGCTTCTATAGGGGGACTGGGGGCTTCTATGGGGAGATTTAGGGTCCTAGGGGGGTATTGGAGGCTTCTATGGGGGGGCTGGGGCTTCTATGGGGGGATTTAGAGTCCTATAGGGCAGATTTAGGTCCTGGGGGAGCATTGGAGGCTTCTATGAGGGGCTGGGGGCTTCTATGGGGGGATTGAGGGTTGTATGGGGGAGATTTGGGGTCCTGGGGGGGCATTGGAAGTTTCTATGGGGTTCTGGGCGCTTCTATGGGGGGATTTAGAGTCCTATGGGGGATTTAGGGTCCTGGGGGGCACTGGAGGCTTCTATGGGGGGGCTGGGGGCTTCTATGGGGGGATTGAGGGTTGTATGGGGGAGATTTGGGGTCCTGGGGGGGCATTGGAGACTTCTATGGGGGGATTTAGGGTCCTATAGGGCAGATTTAGGGTCCTGGGAGGGCATTCGAGGCTTCTATAGGGGGACTGGGGGCTCCTATGGGGGGGATTTAGGGTTCTATGGGGGGGTTATAGGGTCCTGGGGGGGCACTGGAGGCTTCTATGGGGGGTGTGGGGGCTTCTGTGGGGGGGATTTAGGGTCCTATGGGGGTATGGGGGTTTGGGCTGACCCCAAGACACCCTAAAGACCCCACAGACCCCCTAAAGATCCCCTAAAGACCCATCAGACCCCCTAAAAACCCCACAGACCCCCTAAAGACCCCACAGACTCCTTATACCCCCACAGAGCCCCTTAAGACCCCACAGATCCCCCACAGACCCCCACAGAGCCTCTAAAGACCCCACAGACCCCCTAAAAACCCCCTAAAGACCCCCCATACCCCATAAAGACCCCCTAAAGACACCCTAAAGACCCCACAGACCCCCTAAAGACCCCACAGCCCCCCTAAAAACCCCCTAAAGACCCCTTAAAGACTCCCTAAAGACTCCCTAAAGACCCCACAGACCACTTAAAGACCCCTTATACCCCCACAGAGCCCCTAAAGACCCCACAGACTTCCTAAAGACCCCCTAAAAAGCCCCTAAAGACCCCCACAGAGCCCCTAAATACCCCACAGACCCCCTAACAACCCCCTAAAGACCCCCTAAAGACCCCCCATACCCCATAAAGACACTCTAAAGACCCCACAGAGCCCCTAAAGTCCCCCTAAAGACCCCTTAGACCCCCACAGAGCCCCCAAAGACCCCACAGACCCCCTAAAAGCCCCATAAAGAGCCCTTAAAGACCCCACAAACCCCCTAAATACCCCCTGAAAACCCCCTAAAAAGACCCCCTAAAGACCCCACAGACCCGACAAAGACCCCCTAAAGACCCCACAGACCCCCTAAAGACCCCCTAAAGACGTCACAGACCCCCTAAAGACCCCACAGACCCGCTAAATACCCCCTAAAGACTCCCTAAAAACCCCCTAAAGACCCCACAGACCCCCTAAAGACCCCCCATATCCCCATAAAGACCCCCTAAAGACCCCTCATACCCCATAAAGACCCCATAAAGACCCCACAGACCCCCTAAAGACCCCCTAAAAACCCCCTAAAGACCCCCTAAAGACCCCATAAAGACCCCAAAAACCCCCAAAAGACCCCCCATATCCCCTAAAGACCCCCTAAAGACCCCTAAAGATCCCTTATACCCCCACAGAGCACCTAAAGACCCCAAAGAGCCCCTAAAGACCCCTCATACCCCATAGAGACCCCCTAAAGACCGCTAAAGACCCCCTAAAAACCCCCTAAAGACCCCACAGACCCCATAAAGACCCCATAAAGACCGCACAGACCCCCTAAAGACCCCCCATATCCCCCCTAAAGACCCCCTAAAGACCCCTCATACCCCATAAAGACCCCACAGACCCCCTATAGACCCCCCATACCCCATAAAGACCCCTTAAAGACCCCCTAAAGACCCCTTACAGCCCCACAGAGCCCCTAAAGACCCCCAAAAGACCCCCTAAAGACCCCACAGACCCCCAAAAGACCCCCTAAGGACCCCATAAAGACCCCACAGATCCCCAAAAGACCACCAAAAGACCTTCCATATCCCCTAAAGACCCCCTAAAAACCCTTTAAAGACCCCCTAAAGACCCCTTATAGCCCCACACAGCCCCTAAAGACCCCACAGACCCCCTAAAGACCCCCTAAAGACCCCTTAAAGACCCCCTAAAGACCCCTTATAGCCCCACAGAGCCCCTAAAGACCCCACAGACCCCCTAAAGACCCCCTAAAGATCCCGTAAAGACCCCACAGACCCCCAAAAGACTCCCTAAAGAACCCCCATATCCCCTAAAGACCCCCTAAAGACCCCCTAAAGACCCCCTAAAGACCCCCCATATCCCCTAAAGACCCCCTAAAAAACCCCTAAAGACCCCTTAAAGACCCCCTAAGGACCCCGTAAAGACCCCAGAGACCCCCAAAAGACCCCCTAAAAACCCCCTAAAGACCCCATAAAGACCCCCTAAGGACCCCACAGACCCCCTAAAGATCCCCTAAAAACGCCCTAAAGACCCCTTAAAGACCCCATAAGGACCCCGTAAAGACCCCACAGACTCCCAAAAGACCCCCTAAAGACCCTCTAAAAACCCCCTAAGGGCCCCTTCAAGACCCCCTAAAAACCCCCTAAGGACCCGGTAAAGACCCCCTAATGACCCCTTATAACCCCACTGAGCCCCTAAAGACCCCACAGAACCCCAAAAGACCCCCTAAGGACCCCCTAAAGACCCCCCATATCCCCGAAAGACCCCCGAAAGACCCCCTAAAGACCCCCTAAACACCCCACAGACCCCCAAAAGACCCCCTAAAGACCCCCTAAAGACCCCCTAAAAACCCCCTAAAGACCCCTTAAAGACCCCCTAAAAACCCCCTAAGGACCCCACAGACCCCCTAAAGACCCCCTAAAAACCCCCTAAAGACCCCACAGACCCCCAAAAGACCCCCAAAAGACCCCCCATATCCCCTAAAGACCCCCTAAAAACCCTTTAAAGACCCCCTAAAGACCCCTTAGAGCCCCACAGAGCCCCTAAAGACCCCACAGACCCCCAAAAGACCCCCTAAAGACCCCCCATATCCCCTAAAGACCCCCAAAAGACCCCCTAAAGACCCCACAGACCCCCAAAAGACTCCCTAAAGACCCCCCATATCCCCTAAAGACCCCCTAAAGATCCCTAAAGTCCCCCTAAAAACCCCCCATATCCCCTAAAGACCCCCTAAAAACCCACAAAAGACCCCCTAAAGACCCCCCATATCCCCTAAAGACCCCACAGAACCCCTAAGGACCCCCTAAAGACCCCACAGACCCCCCATAAGACCCCCTAAAAACCCCCTAAAGACCCCCCATATCCCCAAAAGACCCCCTAAAGACCCCACAGACCCCCAAAAGACCCCCTAAAGACCCCTAAAGACCCCTCATACCCCATAAAGACCGCTAAAGACCCCACAGACCCCCAAAAGACCCCCTAAAGACCCCCCATATCCCCAAAAAACCCCCTAAAGACCCCCTAAAGACCCCCCAGACCCCCAAAAAACCCCCTAAAGACCCCCCATATCCCCTAAAGACCCCCTAAAAACCCTTTAAAGATCCCCTAAAGACACCTTAAAGCCCCCCTAAAGACCCCTTAGAGCCCCACAGAGCCCCTAAAGACCCCACAGACCCCCAAAAGACTCCCTAAAGACCCCCCATATCCCCTAAAGACCCCCTAAAGACCCCTAAAGTCCCCCTAAAGACCCCCCATATCCCCTAAAAACCCCCTAAAGACCCCTTAAAGACCTCCTAAGGACCCCGTAAAGACCCCACAGACCCCCAAAAGACCCCCTAAAAACCCCCTTAGGACCCCCTAAAGACCCCCTAAAGACCCCACAGACCCCATAAAGACCGCTAAAGACCCCTCATATCCCCTAAAGACCCCCCATACCCCATAAAGACCCCCTAAAGACCCCTATAGACCCCTTATACCCCATAAAGACCGCTAAAGACCCCACAGACCCCATAAAGACCCCATAAAGACCCCACAGGCCCCCCATAAGACCCCCTAAAAACCCCCTAAAGACCCCACAGACCCCCAAAGGCCCCCTAAAGACCCCCTAAAGACCCCCTAAGGACCCCTTAAAGACCCCCTAAAAACCCCCTAAGGACCCCCTAAAAACCCCCTAAGGACCCCACAGACCCCCTAAAGACCCCCTAAAAACCCCCTAAAGACCCCACAGACCCCCACAAGACCCCCAAAAGATCCCCCATATCCCCTAAAGAACCCCTAAAGACCCCATAAAGACCCCACAGATCCCCAAAAGACGCCCAAAAGATCCCCCATATCCCCTAAAGAACCCCTAAAAACCCCTTAAAGACCCCCTAAGGACCCCGTAAAGACCCCACAGACCCCATAAAGACCCCCTAAGGACCCCCAAAAGACCCCCTAAAGACCCCACAGACCCCCAAAAGACCCACTAAAGACCCCCTAAAAACCCCCTAAAGACCCCACAGACCCCATAAAGACCCCCTAAAGACCCCATATCCCCCCCCCCGCCCCCCGCAGCCCCTCACCCTTCTCGCAGGCCAGGTGTGCCAGCAGGGAGATGGTCTGGATGGTTTTGCCCAGCCCCATTTCGTCGGCCAGGATCCCGTTCAGCTTCTTCTCATACATGGTGACCAGCCAGTCCAGGCCGATGTGCTGGTACTCACGCAGCGTGCCGCGCAGCAGGTGTGGGATCGGGGTCTTCACCTGTAGGGTTTTGGGGTTTTTGGGGTTTTTGGGGTGGGGGGGCGTCGGTCAGCTTCAATATATGGGGACCGGTCTTATAGGACTGGCTTAGATCTATGGGAAAGGGTGTTTTGGGGAGGGGTCTCTTCGGGAGGGGTCTTCATGCAGTGAACCCTGCAGGAGGTGTGGGATTGGGGTCTTCACCTGTAGGGTTTGGGGTTTTTGGGGTTTTTGGGGTGGGGGGGGGTCGGTCAGCTTCAATATATGGGGACAGGTCTAATAGCGTTAGATTAGATCTGTGGGAAAAGGGTGTTTTGGGGAGGGGTCTTTTGGGGAGGGGTCTTCATGCAGAGTGAAACGCAGCAGGTGTGGGATCGGGGTCTTCACCCGCGGGGTTTTGGGGTTTTTGGGGTTTTTGGGGTGGGGGGGGGTCGGTCAGCTTCAATATAGGGGGACAGCGCTTAAAGGGCTGGCTTACATCTATGGGAAAAGGCCTTTTCCCAAATTTGGGGAGGGGTCTTTTGGGGAGGGGTCTTCCCACAGAATGAAACGCAGCAGGTGTGGGATCGGGGTCTTCACCTGTGGGTTTTGGGGTTTTTGGGGTTTTTGGGGTGGGGGGGGGTCGGTCAGCTTCAATATATGGGGACCGGTCATATAGGACTGGCTTACATCTATGGGAAAGGGTGTTTTGGGGAGGGGTCTCTTGGGGAGGGGTCTTCATGCACTGAAGCCTGCAGCAGGTGTGGGATCGGGGTCTTCACCTGTAGGGTTTGGGGTTTTGGGGGTTTTTGGGGTGGGGGGGGGGTCGGTCAGCTTCAATACATGGGGTCAGGTCTTATAGCGTTAGATTAGATCTGTGGGAAAGGGTGTTTTGGGGAGGGGTCTCGTGGGGAGGGGTCTTCAGGCAGTGAACCCTGCAGGAGGTGTGGGATCGGGGTCTTCACCTGTAGGGTTTGGGGTTTTTGGGGTTTTTGGGGTGGGGGGGGGTCGGTCAGCTTCAATATATGGGGATGGGACTTATAGCGTTAGATTAGATCTGTGGGAAAGAGTGTTTTGGGGAGGGGTCTCTTGGGGAGGGGTCTTCATGCAGTGAATCCTGCAGGAGGTGTGGGATCGGGGTCTTCACCTGTAGGGTTTTGGGGTTTTGGGGGTTTTTGGGGTGGGGGGGGGGTCGGTCAGCTTCAATATATGGGGAGGGGGCTTATAGGGTTAGATTAGATCTATGGGAAAGGGTGTTTTGGGGAGGGGTCTCTTGGGGAGGGGTCTTCATGCAGAGTGAAACGCGGGAGGTGTGGGATCGGGGTCTTCACCTGTAGGGTTTGGGGTTTTTGGGGTTTTGGGGTGGGAGGGTGTCGGTCAGCTTTAATATAGGGGGACAGCGCTTATAGGACTGGCTTACATCTATGGGAAAAGGTCTTTTGGGGAGGGGTCTCTTGGGGAGGGGTCTTCATGCAGTGAACCCTGCAGGAGGTGTGGGATTGGGGTCTTCACCTGTGGGTTTTGGGGTTTTTGGGGTTTTTGGGGTGGGGGAAGGTCGGTCAGCTTCAATATATGGGGACCGGTCATATAGGACTGGCTTACATCTATGGGAAAGGGTGTTTTGGGGAGGGGTCTCTTGGGGAGGGGTCTTCATGCAGAGTGAAATGCAGCAGGTGTGGGATCGGGGTCTTCACCTGTAGGGTTTTGGGGTTTTGGGGGTTTTTCGGGTGGGGGGGGGGTCAGTCAGCTTCAATATATGGGGACCGGTCATATAGCGTTAGATTAGATCTGTGGGAAAAGGGCTTTTGGGGAGGGGTCTCTTGGGGAGGGGTCTTCATGCAGAGTGAAACGCAGCAGGTGTGGGATCGGGGTCTTCACCTGTGGGTTTTGGGTTTTTGGGGTTTTTGGGGTGGGGGAAGGTCGGTCAGCTTCAATATATGGGGATGGGACTTATAGCGTTAGATTAGATCTGTGGGAAAGGGTGTTTTGGGGAGGGGTCTCTTGGGGAGGGGTCTTCATGCACTGAAGCCTGCAGCAGGTGTGGGATCGGGGTCTTCACCTGTAGGGTTTTGGGGTTTTGGGGGATTTGGGGTGGGGGGGGGTCGGTCAGCTTCAATATATGGGGACCGGTCTTATAGGACTGGCTTAAATCTATGGGAAAGGGTGTTTTGGGGAGGGGTCTTTTGGGGAGGGGTCTTCCTGCAGAGTGAAACACAGCAGTTGTGGGATCGGGGTCTTCACCTGTGGGTTTTGGGGTTTTTGGGGTTTTTTTGGGGGGGGGGGTTGGTCAGCTTCAACATATGGGGACGGGTCTTATAGGACTGGCTTACATCTATGGGAAAAGGTCTTTTGGGGAGGGGTCTCTTGGGGAGGGGTCTTCATGCAGTGAATCCTGCAGCAGGTGTGGGATCGGGGTCTTCACCTGTAGGGTTTGGGGTTTTTGGGGTTTTTGGGGTGGGGGGGCGTCAGGCAGCTTCAATATATGGGGATGGGACTTATAGCGTTAGATTAGATCTGTGGGAAAAGGTGTTTTGGGGAGGGGTCTTTTGGGGAGGGGTCTTCACGCAGTGAGAAACACAGGAGATGTGGGATCGGGGTCTTTACCTGCGGGGTTTTGGGGTTTTTGGGGTGGGGGGGGCTTGGTTAGCTTCAGGAGGTGGGCAGGGGGCTTATAGGGTCAGATTAGATCTATGGGGTGGGGTCTTTTGGGGGGGGTCTTTTGGGGTTAGATTAAATCTTTTGGGGGGGGTCTTTTGGGGGGGGGTCTTTTGGGGTTAGATTAAATCTTTTTGGGGGGGGTCTCTTCGGGGTGGGTCTTTTGGGGAGGGGTCTTTTGGGGTTAGTTTAAATTTATGGGGTGGGGTCTTTTTGGGGGGGGTCTTTTGGGGTTAGCTTAAATCTTTTAGGGGAGGTCTTTTCGGGGGGGGTCTTTTGGGGAGGGGTCTTTGGAGGGGGTCTTTGGGGGGTGTCATTAGAGGGGGCTTTTTGGGGGTTAGCTTGAATCTATGGGGTGGGGTCTTTTGGGGGGGTGTCTTTTGGGGAGGGGGCTTTTGGGGTTAGATTAAGTCTATGGGGGGGGTCTTTTGGGGGGGGTCTTTTGGGGAGGTCTTTTGGGGTTACATTAGGTCTACAGGGTGGGGTCTTTGGGGAGGGGTCTTTTGGGGTTAGCTAAAATCTATGGGGGGGTTTTTTTGGGGGGGGGTCTTTTGGGGAGGGTGCTTTTGGGGAGGGGTCTTTTGGGGTTAGATTAAGTCTATGGGGTGGGTTCTTTTGGGGTGGGGTCTTTTGGGGGGGTTTACCTGTGTAAACCTTGGGTTGGAGAATTAGCTTATATCTGTGGGGAGGGGTCTTTTGGGGGGGGGGTCTTTTGGGGTTAGATTAAACCTTTTGGGGGGGGGTCTTTTTGGGGGGGGGGTTTTGGGGGGGGGGGGTTTGGGGGTCTCACCTGCGTGGTGGCCAAGGTGTAACCCTTGGGCTGGAGCATTAACTTACATCTATGGGGAGGGGTCTTTTGGGGGGGGGTCTTTTGGGGTTAGATTAAATCTATGGGGTGGGGTCTTTTGGGGGGGGTCTTTGGAGGGGCCTCTTTTGGGGTTAGCTTACATCTATGGGGAGGGGTCTTTTGGGGGGGGGTCTTTTGGGGTTAGATTAAACCTTTTGGGGGGGGGGTCTTTTCGGGGGGGGTCATTTGGGGAGGGGTCTTTTGGGGAGGGGTCTTTTGGGGGTCTCACCTGCGTGGTGGCCAAGGTGTAACCCTTGGGCTGGAGCATTAACTTACATCTATGGGGAGGGGTCTTTTGGGGGGGGGTCTTTTGGGGTTAGATTAAATCTTTTGGGGGGGGGTCTTTTGGGGAGGGGTCTTTTGGGGTTAGATTAAGTCTATGGGGGGGGTCTTTTGGGGGGGGTCTTTTGGGGCCTCTTTTGGGGTTAGCTTACATCTATGGCGTGGGGTCTTTTGGGGGGGGGTCTTTTGGGGTTACCTTAAATCTATGGGGTGGGGTCTTTTGGGGGGGGTCTTTGGAGGGGCCTCTTTTGGGGTTAGCTTACATCTATGGGGAGGGGTCTTTTGGGGGGGGGTCTTTTGGGGTTAGATTAAACCTTTTGGGGGGGGGGGTCTTTTCGGGGGGGGGTCATTTGGGGAGGGGTCTTTTGGGGAGGGGTCTTTTGGGGGTCTCACCTGCGTGGTGGCCAAGGTGTAACCCTTGGGCTGGAGCATTAACTTACATCTATGGGGAGGGGTCTTTTGGGGGGGGGTCTTTTGGGGTTAGATTAAACCTTTTTGGGGGGGGGTCTTTTCGGGGGGGGGTCTTTTGGGGAGGGGTCTTTTGGGGAGGGGCCTTTCCGGGGGGGGGGGGTCTTTTGGGGAGGGGTCTTTTGGGGGTCTCACCTGCGTGGTGGCCAAGGTGTAACCCTTGGGCTGGAGCATTAACTTACATCTATGGGGAGGGGTCTTTTGGGGTTAGATTAAACCTTTTGGGGGGGGGGTCTCTTCGGGGGGGGGGGTCTTTTGAGGAGGGGTCTTTTGGGGGTCTCACCTGCGTGGTGGCCAAGGTGTAACCCTTGGGCTGGAGGCTCTCGGCGGCGGCGGCGATGTCGCTGATCTCCTTTTTTGGGGGGGGGGAGGAAGAGGAAGAGGAGGAGGAGGAGGAGGAGGGGGAGGAGGAGGGACGGAAGGGGGGGGGAGGGGGGGCTGAGGGGCGCTGGGGGTCTCCGGGGGTGGGGGGAGGGGAGAGGGGGGTGGGGGAGGGGCTTCGGCGTCTTCTTCTTCTTCTTCCTCTTCGTCGTCGTCGTCGTCGTCTTCGTCCTCCTCTTCTTCCTCTTCGTCTTCCTCTTCCTCCTCCTCTTCTTCCTCCTCCTCCTCCTCGTCGTCGTCGTCGTCGCTGTCGGTCGCCGGGGAGTCTGAAAGGGGAGGGGGCACCCATGGGTGGTCCTATAGGGGCTGGGAGACCATAGTGGGGCCCTATAGCACCCATGGGTGGCCCTATAGGGGCAGGGAGGCCATAGCGGGGCCCTATAGCACCCATGGGTGGCCCTATAGGGGTGGGAGGCCCCAGTAATATCCTATAGCACCCATCAGTGGCCCTACAGGGGCAGGGAGACCATTATGGGGCCCTATAGCACCCATGGGCGGCCCTATAGGGGCTGGGAGACCCCAGTAAGACCCCATAGCACCCATGGGTGGCCCTATAGGAGCTGGGAAACCCCAGTAATATCCTATAGCACCCATGGGTGGCCCTATAGGGGCTGGGAAACCCTCATGTGGCCCTATAGCACCCATGGGTGGCCCTATAGGGGCAGGGAAACCCCAGTAATATCCTATAGCACCCATGGGTGGCCCTATAGGGGCTGGGAGACCAGAATGTGGCACTATAGCACCCATAGGTGGACCTATAGGGGCTGGGAAACCCCAGTAATATCCTATAGCACCCATGAGTGACCCTATAGATGGAAAACCCTAATAAATCCTACAGAGACCCCTACAGACACCCCCCAGCCCCACAGACCCCACACAGACCCCACACAGACCCCATTCTGACCCCCCCTGACCCTACAGGCCCCATTACGACCCCCCCTGACCCCACAGCCCCCACCCCGCCCCCATTCTGACCCCCCCTGACCCCACAGCCCCCATTCTAACCCCCCTGACCCCACAGACCCCATTACGACCCCCTCCAACCCCACAGACCCCATTCTGACCCCCCCCGCCCCCCCCGCCCCCGTTCTGACCCCCCTGACCCCACAGCCCCCACCCAGCCCGCATTCTGACCCCCCCTGACCCCCCAGCCCCCACCCCACCCCCATTCTGACCCCCCCTCACCCTACAGCCGCCATTACGACCCCCCAGCCCCCACCCAGACCCCCCCTGACCCCACCCGACCCCCCAGCCCCCACCCAGCCCCCATCCTGACCCCCCCTGACCCCCCAGCCCCCATTACAACCCCCCCAACCCAACAGAGCCCACAGACCCCATCCTGACCCCCCCTGACCCCACAGCCCCCACCCAGCCCCCGTTCTGACCCCCTGACCCCACAGACTGCACCCAGCCCCCATTCTGACCCCCCTGACCCTACAGCCCCCATTACGACCCCCCCAACCCCACACACCCCACACACCCCATTCTGACCCCTCCCGACCCCACAGCCCCCATTACGACCCCCTCCGACCCCACAGACCCCATTCTGACCCCCCCTGACCCCACAGCCCCCACCCAGCCCCCATCCTGACCCCCCCTGACCCCCCAGCCCCCATTTCGACCCCCCCTGACCCCCCAGCCCCCACCCCAGCCCCATTCTGACCCCCCCCTGACCCTACAGGCCCCCCCAGCCCCCATTCTGATCCCCCCCTGACCCTACAGCCCCCATTACGACCCCCCAGCCCCCACCCAGACTCCCCCTGACCCCACAGCCCCCACCCAGCCCCCATTCTGACCCCCCCCTGACCCCACAGCCTCCACCCAGCCCCCATTCTGACCCCCCCTGACCCTACAGGCCCCATTACAACCCCCCAGCCCCCACCCAGACCCCCCCTGACCACCCCTGACCCTACAGCCCCCATTATGAGCCCCCCAACCCCACAGACCCCACACACCCCATTCTGACCCCCCTGACCCCACAGCCCCCACCCCACCCCCATTCTGACCCCCCCTGACCCTACAGGCCCCATTACGACCCCCCAGCCCCCACCCAGACCCCATTCTGACCCCCCCCGACCCCACAGCCCCCACCCAGCCCCATTCTGACCCCCCCTGACCCCACAGCCCCCATTCTAACCCCCCTGACCCCACAGACCCCATTCTGACCCCCCCTGACCCCACAGATTGCAACCAGACCCCATTCTAACCCCCCTGACCCCACACACCCCATCCTGACCCCCCCTGACCCCCCAGCCCCCATTAGGACCCCCTCTGCCCCCCCCTGGCCCCATACCGGATCTGCTGGCC
The DNA here is from genome assembly GCF_987193195.1 of Phasianus colchicus. Lineage (NCBI taxonomy): Eukaryota > Metazoa > Chordata > Aves > Galliformes > Phasianidae > Phasianus > Phasianus colchicus. The sequence continues at coordinate 800,320 of NC_143475.1, forward strand.
CCGCGCGCAGACTCGCAGTCGGAGTCGGCGAAGGCTCCGGCGTAGCGCTGCAGCAGCTCCTCCATGGGCAGCTCGCCTGCGCCACACGCGTGTGCAAGGGTCACGCGTGTGCACATGTGTGGGGCCTGCACCCACCCCCCCCCCTTCACATACCTCCTCTCTCTCCCCCCCCCCCCCCGCACACCCCCTACCCCCATCTCCACCCCACATCCCCTCTCCCACCCCCCCATTCCCTCTCCCCCCCCCCATCTCCCACCTTCCCATCTCCCCCCCCATTTCCCCCCCCCCGCTCCCTCTCCCCCCCCCCCACATCCCCTCTACCCCCCCTCACCCCTCTGCCCGCACCCCCTTCCCTCCCCCCACACCTCTCTCCCCCCACATCCCCCCCTCATTTCCCCCCATCCCCCCCCAACCCCCCCATTCCCCCCTACATCCCCCCACCCCCCCCACATCCCCCCCACACCCCCTCTCCCCCCCCATTTCACCCCAATTTCCCCTCTCCCCCCCATCTCCCCCCATCTCCTCTCTCACCCCCATTTCTCCCCCCATCTCCCCTCTCCCCCCCCATTTCACCCCCATTTCCTCTCTCCCCCATTTCCCCCCCATCACTCCCCCCCACATCCCCCCCCCCATTCCCACCCCCCCCATTTCCACATCTCCCCCCATTCCCACCCCCCCACCCCCCCCATTCCCTCACTCCCCCCCCATTCCCCCACTCCCCCCCATTTCCACATCCCCCCCCCATTTCCACAACCCCCCACCCCCCCCATTCCCACACCCCCCCATTCCTCCCCACCTGCCCCATTCCCACACCCCCCCACTCCCACATTCCCCCCCCATTCCCACCCCCCCCATTTCCACATCCCCCCCCATTCCCACCCCCCCCCATTTCTACATCCCCCCCACACCCCCAATTCCTACATCCCCCCCATTTCCACATCTCCCCCCATTCCCACCCCCCCACCCCCCCATTCCCCCACTTCTCCCCCATTCCCACATCCCCCCCCCCATTCCCCCACTCCCCCCCCATTCCCACATCTCCCCCCCATTCCCACCCCCCCCACTCCCACATCCCCCCTCCCCCTTCCCACCCCCCCCCCCACATCCCCCCTCCCCCTTCCCACCCCCCCCCCCCACATCCCCCCTCCCCCTTCCCACCCCCCCCCCCACATCCCCCCTCCCCATTCCCACCCCCCCCCATTTCCACATCCCCCCCCCATTCCCCCACTCCCCCCCATTTCCACCTCCCCCCCCATTCCTACATCCCCCCCCCCCCCCCACCCCGTGTCTCTGTGCCCCCCCGTGCCGCTGCCCCCATCCCTCACAGCCGGCCGTCGGGGGGGGGTCTCACAGCCCTTTGCTGTCCGCACTGCTACCAAACCCCCACCCATGGGTGCGGGGTGGGGGTCTGTGTGGGTGCGGGGAGGGGAGGGGGTGTGGGTGCTTATTTTGGGGGGGGGGTCTCTGCATTCTGTACCCTCTCTCGCCAGCTCATCCAGCTCCTGCTGGTGGTCCACGTCCCCCTCCAGGCGCTCCTGGGCGGCGATGGTTTCCTCCTCATCCTCACCTGGGGGGGGGGGGACGAAGAGGGGAAGGGGGGGGGACGACAGAAGGGGATGATGGGTGGCAACGGGGACAACAGGGGGTGTTAAGGGACGTGGGGGGGGGCGGCAATGGGGGACAAAGGGGGATAAGGGGGGGCGATGGGGGGATAAAAGGGGGACGGAAGGGGACGGGGGGGCAATGGGGGGCAATGGGGGATACGGGGGGGAAGTGGGGGGCAAAGGGGGGCAATGGGGGGACAATGGGGGGACAATGGGGGAAATAGGGGGCAATGGAGACAATGGGGGGACAGAAGGGGGGCAATGGGGGGACAATGGGGGGCAATGGGGGAAATAGGGGGCAATGGGGACAATGGGGGGACAGAAGGGGACATGGGGGGGCAATGGGGGGACATGGGGACAAAAGGGGGACGGAAGGGGACAGGGGGGCAATGGGGGGTATTGGGGGATATGGGGGGCAATGCGGGGCAATGGGGGATAAGGGGGGACAGAAGGGGGGCAATGGGGGAAATGGGGGGGCAATGGGGACAATGGGGGGACAGAAGGGGATAAGGGGGGCGATGGGGGGACAAAGGGGGACGGAAGGGGATGGGGGGGCAATGGGGGGGCAGTGGGGGGCAAAGGGGGGACATGGGGGGACAGAAGGGGATAAGGGGGGGCAATGGGGGGACATGGGGACAAAAGGGGGATGGAAGGGGACGGGGGGGCAATGGGGGGACATGGGGACCATGGGGAACATGGGGAACATAGGGGAGGCAATGGGGACAATGGAGAACAAAGGGGACAAAGTGGGGACAGAAGGGGATAAGGGGGGACAATGGGGGGCATGGGGGGGGCAATGGCAGGACAATGGGGGATATGGGGGGGATATGGGGGGGACAATGGGGGATATGGGGGGCAATGGGGGCAATGGGGGGACAGAAGGGGTAAAGGGGGGACAATGGGGGAACAATGGAGAACAGAAGGGCATAAGGGGGGACAATGGGGGCAATGGGGACAATGGGGGAACAATGGGGGAACAAAGGGGAACAATGGGGAACAGAAGGGCATAAGGGAGGACAATGGGGAACAAAGGGGGACGAGGAGGGGCAATGGGGACAATGGGGGAGGTGACAACAAATGGGGATGGGTGACAGAGGGACCTACAGGGGGTGACAGCACCCTGGGGTGGGTGACAAAGGTGGGAGGGGTGACAGAGGGACGTGGGGGGGGTGACAAAGAGACGTAGGGGGGGTGACAAAGGTGGGATGGGTGACATGGGAGGGGTGACAGGGGGAGGTGGGGTGGGTGACAGCACCCTGGGGTGGGTGACAGAGGTGGGATGGGTGACAAAAAGACATGGGATGGGTGACAGAGGTGGGAGGGGTGACATGGGAGGGGTGACAGGGGGACATGGGGTGGGTGACAGCACCCTAGGGGGGGTGACAGAGGAGGGAGGGGTGACAGAGGGACATGGGAGGGGTGACAAAGGGACGTGGGGTGGGTGACAGGTGGAATGGGTGACAAAGGGACATAGGGTGGGTGACAAAGGTGGGATGGGTGACATGGGAAGGGTGACAAAGGGACACAGGGTGGGTGACAGAGGTGGGAGGGGTGGATGACAAAGGTGGGAGGGGTGACAGAGGAACATGGGGTGGGTGACAGGGGTGGGACGGGTGACAGGGGTGGGATGGGGGACAAAGGGACACGGGAGGGGTGACAAAGGGACACGGGAGGGGTGACAGCCCTCACTCACCCTCTTCCTCCTCAGCAGCGAACTCCTCATCCTCCTCGCGGGGCTCCCACGGCCGCAGCACCGCCTGGGGGTGACAGCAGGTGACAATGGGTGCCCAGAGGTGACAGTGGGTGACAGTAAGCGACAATGGGTGCCCAGAGGTGACAATGGGTGACAATGGGTGCCCAGACGTGACAGTGGGTGACAGTAGGCGACAATAGGTGCCCAGAGGTGACACCAGGTGATAACGGGTGACAATGGGTGCCCAGAGGTGACAATGGGTGACAATGGGTGCCCAGAGGTGACAGTGGGTGACAGTAGGCGACAATGGGTGCCCAGAGGTGACACCAGGTGATAACGGGTGACAATGGGTGCCCAGAGGTGACAATAGGTGACAATGGGTGCCCAGAGGTGACAGTGGGTGACAGTAGGCGACAATGGGTGCCCAGAGGTGACACCAGGTGACAACGGGTGACAATGGGTGCCCAGAGGTGACAATAGGTGACAATGGGTGCCCAGAGGTGACAGTGGGTGACAGTAGGCGACAATGGGTGCCCAGAGGTGACACCAGGTGACAACGGGTGACAATGGGTGCCCAGAGGTGACAATGGGTGACAATGGGTGCCCAGAGGTGACAGTGGGTGACAGTAGGCGACAATGGGTGCCCAGAGGTGACACCAGGTGACAACGGGTGACAATGGGTGCCCAGAGGTGACAATGGGTGACAATGGGTGCCCAGAGGTGACAGTGGGTGACAGTAGGCGACAATGGGTGCCCAGAGGTGACACCAGGTGACAACGGGTGACAATGGTTGCCCAGAGGTGACAATAGGTGACAATGGGTGCCCAGAGGTGACAATGGGTGACAACGGGTGACAATGGGTGCCCAGAGGTGACAATAGGTGACAATGGGTGCCCAGAGGTGACAGTGGGTGACAGTAGGCGACAATGGGTGCCCAGAGGTGACACCAGGTGACAACGGGTGACAATGGTTGCCCAGAGGTGACAATAGGTGACAATGGGTGCCCAGAGGTGACAATGGGTGACAACGGGTGACAATGGGTGCCCAGAGGTGACAATAGGTGACAATGGGTGCCCAGAGGTGACAGTGGGTGACAGTAGGCGACAATGGGTGCCCAGAGGTGACACCAGGTGACAACGGGTGACAATGGTTGCCCAGAGGTGACAATAGGTGACAATGGGTGCCCAGAGGTGACAATGGGTGACAATGGGTGACAGTGGGTGCCCAGAGATGACAATGGGTGACAACGGGTGACAATGGGTGCCCACAGATAACACCAAGTGACAAAGGGTGCCCACAGGTGACAATGGGTGACACCAGGTGACAACGGGTGTCACTGGGTGCTCATAGATAATACCAAGTGACAATGGGTGCCCAGAGGTGACAATGGGTGACACCAGGTGACACCAGCTGACACTGGGCACCCAAAGATGACACCAGGTGACAATGGGTGCCCAGAGGTGACAGTGGGTGACACCAGGTGACACTGGGCGCCCAAAGATGACACCAGGTGACAATGGGTGCCCAGAGGTGACAGTGGGTGACACCAGGTGACAACGGGTGACACTGGGTGCCCACAGATAACACCAGGTGACAATGGGTGCCCAGAAGTGACACCAGGTGACACTGGTGCCCATAGATAACACCAGGTGACAATGGGTGCCCATGGGTGACAATGGGTGCCCACAGGTGACAGTGGGTGACACCAGGTGACAATGGGGGCCCATAGGTGACAGTGGGTGACGCTGGGGGACACCAGGTGACAGTGGGTGCCCACAGGTAACAATGGGTGACACCTGGTGACAATAGGTGCCCATAGGTGACAGTGGGTGATACTGAATGTCACCAGGTGACAATGGGGGCCCATAGGTGACAGTGGGTGACACCAGGTGACAATGGGGGCCCATAGGTGACAGTGGGTGATATTGAATGTCACCTGGTGACAATGGGGGCCCATAGGTGACAGTGGGTGACACTGAATGTCACCAGGTGACAATGGGGCCTCATAGGTGACAGTGGGTGACGCTGGGTGCCACCATGTGATAATGGGGCCCATAAGTGACAGTGGGTGACGCTGGGGGACACCAGGTGACAATGGGGCCCATAGGTGACAGTGGGTGACACTGAATGTCACCAGGTGACAATGGGGGCTCATAGGTGACAGTGGGTGACGCTGGGGGACACCAGGTGACAATGGGGGCCCATAGGTGACAGTGGGTGACACTGGGTGACACCAGGTGACAATGGGGGCCCATAGGTGACAGTGGGTGACACTGGGTGTCGCCAGGTGACAATGGGGGCCCATAGGTGACAGTGGGTGACACTGAATGTCACCAGGTGACAATGGGAGGCCCATGGGTGACAACAGGTGCCAATGGGTGACACGTGGTGACAGTAGGTGACACTGGGTGCCACCATGTGCTAATAGGGCCCATAGGTGACAGTGGGTGACGCTGGGTGCCACCATGTGATAATGGGGCCCATAGGTGACAGTGGGTGACAGTGGGTGTCACCAGGTGACAGTGGGTGCCCACAGGTAACAATGGGTGACACCTGGTGACAATAGGTGCCCATAGGTGACAGTGGGTGACACCAGGTGACAATGGGAGCCCATAGGTGACAGTGGGTGATACTGAATGTCACCAGGTGACAATGAGGGCCCATAGGTGACAGTGGGTGACAGTGGGTGACACCAGGTGACAATGGGGACCCATAGGTGACAGTGGGTGACACTGGGTGTCACCAGGTGACAGTGGGTTCCCACAGGTAACAATGGGTGACACCAGGTGACAATAGGTACCCATAGGTGACAGTGGGTGATACTGAATGTCACCAGGTGACAATGGGGGCCCATAGGTGACAGTGGATGACAGTGGGTGCCACCAGGTGACAATGGGGGCCCATAGGTGACAGTGGGTGACACTGGGTGTCACCAGGTGACAATGGGGGCCCAATAGGTGACAGTGGGTGTCACCAGGTGACAGTGGGTGCCCACAGGTAACAATGGGTGACACCTGGTGACAATAGGTGCTTATAGGTGACAGTGGGTGACACCAGGTGACAATGGAGGCCCAAAGGTGACAGTGGGTGACACTGAATGTCACCAGGTGACAATGGGGGCCCATAGGTGACAGTGGGTGACGCTGGGTGTCACCAGGTGACAGTGGGTGCCCACAGGTAACAATGGGTGACACCTGGTGACCATAGGTGCCCATAGGTGACGCTGGGTGCCACCAGGTGACAATGGGGGCCCAATAGGTGACAGTGGGTGACAGTGGGTGCCACCAGTTGACAATGGGGGCCCATAGGTGACAATGGAGGCCCAAAGGTGACAGTGGGCGACGCTGAATGTCACCAGGTGACAATGTGGGCCCATAGGTTACAGTGGATGACAGTGGGTGCCACCAGGTGACAATGGGGGCCCATAGGTGACAGTGGGTGACGCTGGGTGCCACCAGGTGACAATGGGGGCCCATAGGTGACACTGGGTGACGCTGGGGGACACCAGGTGACAGTGGGTGCCCACAGGTAACAATGGGTGACACCTGGTGACCATAGGTGCCCATAGGTGACGCTGGGTGCCACCAGGTGACAATGGGGGCCCAATAGGTGACAGTGGGTGACAGTGGGTGCCACCAGTTGACAATGGGGGCCCATAGGTGACAATGGAGGCCCAAAGGTGACAGTGGGTGACACTGAATGTCACCTGGTGACAATGGGGGCCCATAGGTGACAGTGGGTGACACTGGGTGCCACCAGGTGACAATGGGGGCCCGTGGGTGCCACCAGGTGACAATGGGGGCCCATAGGTGACACTGGGTGACACTGGGTGCCAGTGACCCACCTGTGGGGGGGGCAGTGAGCGCAGCAGCTCCTCCAGGGGCCGCTCGCCGTCGCCTTTCAGCCCCTCAGCATCTGGGGGGGGGGAACACATCAGCACCCATGGGTGACACCAACCCGACCCCATCAAACCTTCATTGTCCCCAATCTGACCCCATCTCACCCCATTAAACCTTAATTACCCCCAATCCGACCCCGCTAACCTTCATCGTTCCCAATCTGACCCCATCTGACCCCATTAAACCTTAATTATCCCCAACCTAACCCCATTAAATCTTAATTACCCCCAACCCGACCCCATTAAACCTTCATCGTCCCCAACCCGACCCCATTAAACCTTAATTACCCCCAATTTGACCCTATTAAACCTTAATCGTCCCCAACCTGACCCCATTAAACCTTAATTACCCCCAACCTGATCCCATTAAACCTTAATTGCCCCCAATCTGACCCCATTAGACCTTAATTACCCCCAACCTGACCCTATTAAACCTTAATTGTCCGCAGTCTGACCCCATTAAACCTTAATTACCCCTAATTTAATCCTATTAAACCTTAATCGTCCGCAGTCTGACCCCATTAAACCTTAATTACCCCCAATCTGACCCCATTAGACCTTAATTACCCCCAACCTGACCCTATTAAACCTTAATTGTCCGCAGTCTGACCCCATTAAACCTTAATTACCCCTAATTTAATCCTATTAAACCTTAATCGTCCGCAGTCTGACCCCATTAAACCTTAATTACCCCCAATCTGACCCCATTAATTATCCCCCATCTAACCCATTAAACCTTAATTACCCCCAATCTGACCCCACTAACCTTCACTGCTCTCAATCTGACCCCATCTGACCCCATTAAACCTTAATTGTCCCCAAACTGACCCCATTAAATCTTAATTACCCCCCACCTGACCCCATTAAACCTTCATCGTCCCCAACCCGACCCCATTAAACCTTAATTACCCCCAATTTGACCCTATTAAACCTTAATCGTCCCCAACCTGACCCCATTAAACCTTAATTACCCCCAATCTGACCCCATTAATTATCCCCCATCTAACCCCATTAAACCTCAATTAGCCCCAATCTGACCCCACTAACCTTCACTGTTCTCAATCTGACCCCATCTGACCCCATTAAACCTTAATTATCCCCAACCTGACCCCATTAAACCTTAATTGCCCCCAATCTGACCTCATCAAACCTTAATTATCCCCAATCTGACCCCGTTAAACCTTAATTATCCCCAATCTGACCCCGTTAAACCTTAATTATCCCCAATCTGATCCCATTAGAGCTTAACTGTCCCCAGTCTGACCCCATTAAACCTTGATTACTCCCCATCTGACCCCATTAAACCTTAATTATCCCCAATCTGACCCCATTAAAACTTAATCGTCCCCAACCCGACCCCATTAAACCTTAATTACCCCCAATTTGACCCTATTAAACCTTAATCGTCCCCAGTCTGACCCCATTAAACCTTAATTACCCCCAATATAACCCTATTAAATTTTAATCGTCCGCAGTCTGACCCCATTAAACCTTAATTACCCCCAATTTGACCCCATTAATTATCCCCCATCTGACCCCATTAAACCTTAATTACCCCCCAATTTGACCCTATTAAACCTTAATCGTCCCCAACCTGACCCCATTAAACCTTAATCGTCCCCAGTCTGACCCCACTAAACCTTAATTACCCCCAATTTGACCCCTTTAATTATCCCCCATCTAACCCCATTAAACCTTAATTACCCCCAATCTGACCCCACTAACCTTCACTGTTCTCAATCTGACCCCATCTGACCCCATTAAACCTTAATTATCCCCAACCTGACCTCATCAAACCTTAATTATCCCCAATCTGACCCCGTTAAACCTTAATTATCCCCAATCTGATCCCATTAGAGCTTAACTGTCCCCAGTCTGACCCCATTAAACCTTGATTACTCCCAATCTGACCACATTAAACCTTAATTACTCCCAATCTGACCCCAGCTGACCCCATTAAACCTTAATTATCCCCAATCTGACCCCATTAAACCTTAATTGCCCCCAATCTGACCCCATTAAACCTTAATTATCCCCAGTCTGACCCCATTAAACCTTAATCGCCCCCAATCTGATCCCATGTGACCCCACTAAACCTTAATTACTCCCAATCTGACCCCATTAAACCTTAACTGCCCCCAATCTGACCTCGTTAAACCTTAATTGCCCCCTCTCCCTATCTGCCCCCCACTCTCAGCCCAGTGACCCCATATGTCCCCGTTTGACCCCATTAAACCGCCCCCATCCCCCCCACTCCACCTCCGTCCCCCCCAAACTCCTCCCCCCCACCCCCATCTCTCCCCCCTCCCCAAATCTCTTCTCCACCCCTCACCACCTCCCCCCTCCCCCATCTCCCCCCTCCCCATCCCTACCCACCCCCATCTCTGCCCCCCACCCCTCTCTCCCACCTCCCTCCCCCCATTTCTCTCCCCCCACCCTCCATCTCTCCCCCCGCCTCCCTCTCCCCCCCTCCCCCATCTCTCCCCCCATCCCTCCCCTCCCCACCTCATCTCTTCCTCCACCCCCCCATCCCTCCACCCCCCTCTCCCCCCTACCCTCCATCTCCCCCCACCCCCATCTCTTCCCCCATTCCCCCTCTCCCCCCACCCCTCAGCTTTCTCCCCTTCCCCCACCCCACTTCTCTCCCCCCACCCATCTCCTCCCCACCCCTCCCTCCCCTCTGCCCCCCACCCCACTTCTCCCCCCTCCCTCCCTCTCCCCCCTTCTCTCCCCCCACCCCCCCTTTCTCCCCTACCCCCCTTCACCCCTCTCTCCCCACCCCCCTTCTCCCCCCACCCCGTTTCTTCCCTCCCCCCACCCCTCTATCCACCTATCCCCCTACTCCCCCCTCCCCTTACCCACCTCTCCCTTTCCCCCCTCTTCTCCCCCCACTCCCCTTCTCCCCCCACCCCACCTCTCCCCCCTTCTTCCCCCTTCTCCCCTTCCCCCACCCCCCTTCTCTCCCCCCACCCCACCTCTCCCCCCACCCCTCTCCACCCCTCCACCCCCTCCCCTCTCCCCACACCCCCCTTCTCCCCTCTTCTCCCCCCTTCCCCCACCCCCCTTCTCTCCCCCTACCCCACCTTTCTCCCCTACGCCCCTTCTCCCCTCTCCCCCCCCTCCCCCCTTCTCTCCCCCCACCCCATCTTTCTCCCCTACCCCCTTCTCCCCCTTCCCCCACCCCACTTCTCCCCCCTTCTCCCCTCTCCCCCCTCCTTCCCCCCCTCTCCCCCCACTCCCCCTTTCACCCCTACCCCCCTTCTCCCCTCTTCCTCCTCCTCCCCCCTTCTCTCCCCCCACCCCACCTTTCCCCCCACCCCTCTCCCCCCTTCTCTCTCCCATCACCCCTCTCCCCCCCTCCACCCCTCTCCCCCCACCCCACCTCTCAACGCTCCTCCCCCCTTCTCTCCCCCTTCTCTCCCCCCACCCCACCTTTCTCCCCTACCCCCCTTCTCCCCTCTCCCCCCTTTTCTCCCCCCACCCCACTTCTCCCCTCTTCTCCCCCCTTCCCCCACCCCCCCTTTCTCCCCCACCCCACTTCTCCCCTCTCCCCCCTCCTCCCCCCTTCTCTCCCCCCACCCCACCTTTCTTCCTACCCCCCTCCACCCCTCTCCCCCCACCCCACCCTTATCCCCCACCCCACTTCTCCCCTCTCCCCCCTCCTCCCCCCTTCTCTCCCCCCACCCCATCTTTCTCCCCTACCCCCCTTCTCCCCCTTCCCCCACCCCCCTTCTCTCCCCCCACCCTTCTCCCCCACCCCCCTTCTCCCCTCTCTCCCCTCCTGCCCCCTTCTCTCCCCCCACCCCACATTTCTCCCCACCCCTCTCCCCCCACCCCCCTCCTGCCCCCTTCTCTCCCCCCACCCCACCTCTCCCCCCTCCTCACCCCTTCTCTCCCCCCACCCCACCTTTCTCCCCTACCCCACTTCTCCCCCCCTCCCCTACCCCCCTTCTCCCCCCCCACCCCACCTTTCTCCCCTACCCCACTTCTCCCCCCCTCCCCTACCCCCCTTCTCCCCCCCCAACCCACCTTTCTCCCCTACCCCCCTCCTCCCCTCTCCCCCCTCCTCCCCCCTTCTCTCCCCCCACCCCCCCTTTCTCCCCACCCCTCTCCCCCCACCCCCCTTCTCCTCCCTTCTCTCCCCCCACCCCACCTCTCCCCCCTCCCCCCACGCCCCCTTTCTCCCCTACCCCCTTTCTCCCCCTTCCCCCACCCCACTTCTCCCCCCTTCTCCCCTCTCCCCCCTCCTCCCCCCTTCTCTCCCCCCACCCCCCCCTCCTCCCCCACCCCACTTCTCCCCTCTCCCTCCTCCTCCCCCCTTCTCTCCCCCCACCCCCCCCTCCTCCCCCTCCCCACTTCTCCCCTCTCCCCCCTCCTCCCCCCTTCTCTCCCCCCACCCCTCCCTCCTCCCCCACCCCACTTCTCCCCTCTCCCCCCTCCTCTCCCCCCACCCCACCTTTCTCATCACCCCTCTCCCCCCACCCCACCTCTCCCCCCTCCTCCCCACTTCTCTCCCCCCACCCCCCCTTTCTCCCCAACCGTCTCCCCCCACCCCACCTTTCTCATCACCCCTCTCCCCCCACCACACCTCTCCCCCCTCCTCCCCCCCTCTCTCCCCCCTCCTCCCCCTTTCTCCCCCACCCCCCCTCACCCTCTCCCCCACCCCTCTCCCCCCCCGTACCGCGCTGCCCCAGCCGGGTGGGGGCGCCCGCGGCCCTCCTGGGCGCGTTGAGGCTCCTGCTGAGCAGGTCGGAGTATTTCTCGGTCTGGCCCACGATGAAATCCAGCTGCAGGTCCAGCGCCTTCTTCCTCTTCTCCTCCAGCCTCGACTGCTGCTTGAACTGCACCACCTGCGCCCGCACACACGGCCGTGCCACCCGTGGGTCACCCAATGCCACCCAAGGGCACCCAGTGCCACCCGTGGGTCATCAACGCCACCCAATGGCACCCAGTGCCACCCGTGGGTCACCAACGCCACCCAAGGGCACCCAGTGCCACCCGTGGGTCACCCAATGCCACCCAATGGCACCCAGTGCCACCCGTGGGTCACCCAATGCCACCCAAGGGCACCCAGTGCCACCCGTGGGTCACCAATGCCACCCAAGGGCACCCAGTGCCACCCTGTGCCACCCAGTGGCCACCATGCGTCACCAATGCCACCCAATTACACCCATGAGTCACCAATGCCACCCAATGGCACCCAGTGCCACCCGTGGGTCACCAACGCCACCCAAGGGCACCCAGTGCCACCCGTGGGTCACCAACGCCACCCAATGCCACCCAGTGCCACCCGTGGGTCACCAATGCCAACCAATGTCACCCAGTGCCACCCGTGGGTCACCCAATGCCACCCAAGGGCACCCAGTGCCACCCGTGGGTCACCAACGCCACCCAAGGGCACCCAGTGCCACCCGAGGGTCACCCAATGCCACCCAAGGGCACCCAGTGCCACCCTGTGCCACCCAGTGGCCACCATGCGTCACCAATGCCACCCAATTACACCCATGAGTCACCAATGCCACCCAATGGCACCCAGTGCCACCCGTGGGTCACCAACGCCACCCAAGGGCACCCAGTGCCACCCGTGGGTCACCAACGCCACCCAATGCCACCCAGTGCCACCCGTGGGTCACCAATGCCAACCAATGCCACCCAGTGCCACCCGTGGGTCACCAACGCCACCCAAGGGCACCCAGTGCCACCCGTGGGTCACCAACGCCACCCAATGGCACCCAGTGCCACCCGTGGGTCACCAACGCCACCCAAGGGCACCCAGTGCCACCCGTAAGTCACCAATGCCACCCAAGGGCACCCAGTGCCACCCTGTGCCACCCAGTGGCCACCATGCGTCACCAATGCCACCCAATTACACCCATGAGTCACCAATGCCACCCAATGGCACCCAGTGCCACCCGTGGGTCACCAACGCCACCCAAGGGCACCCAGTGCCACCCGTGGGTCACCAACACCACCCAATGCCACCCAGTGCCACCCGTGGGTCACCAATGCCAACCAATGTCACCCAGTGCCACCCGTGGGTCACCCAATGCCACCCAAGGGCACCCAGTGCCACCCGTGGGTCACCAACGCCACCCAAGGGCACCCAGTGCCACCCGAGGGTCACCCAATGCCACCCAAGGGCACCCAGTGCCACCCTGTGCCACCCAGTGGCCACCATGCGTCACCAATGCCACCCAATTACACCCATGAGTCACCAATGCCACCCAATGGCACCCAGTGCCACCCGTGGGTCACCAACGCCACCCAAGGGCACCCAGTGCCACCCGTGGGTCACCAACGCCACCCAATGCCACCCAGTGCCACCCGTGGGACACCAATGCCAACCAATGCCACCCAGTGCCACCCGTGGGTCACCCAATGCCACCCAAGGGCACCCAGTGCCACCCGTGGGTCACCAACGCCACCCAAGGGCACCCAGTGCCACCCGTGGGTCATCAACGCCACCCAATGCCACCCAGTGCCACCCGTGGGTCACCCAATGCCACCCAAGGGCACCCAGTGCCACCCTGTGCCACCCAGTGGCCACCATGCGTCACCAATGCCACCCAATTACACCCATGAGTCACCAATGCCACCCAATGGCACCCAGTGCCACCCGTGGGTCACCAACGCCACCCAAGGGCACCCAGTGCCACCCGTGGGTCATCAACGCCACCCAATGCCACCCAGTGCCACACGTGGGTCACCCAATGCCACCCAAGGGCACCCAGTGCCACCCTGTGCCACCCAGTGGCCACCATGCGTCACCAATGCCACCCAATTACACCCATGAGTCACCAATGCCACCCAATGGCACCCAGTGCCACCCATGGGTCACCAACGCCACCCAAGGGCACCCAGTGCCACCCGTGGGTCACCCAATGCCACCCAATGGTACCCAGTGCCACCCGTGGGTCACCCAATGCCACCCAAGGGCACCCAGTGCCACGCTGTGCCACCCAGTAGCCACCATGCGTCACCAATGCCACCCAATTACACCCATGAGTCACCAATGCCACCCAATGGCACCCAGTGCCACCCGTGGGTCACCAACGCCACCCAATGGCACCCAGTGCCACCCGTGGGTCACCAACGCCACCCAAGTGCACCCAGTGCCACCCGTGGGTCACCAACGCCACCCAATGGCACCCAGTGCCACCCGTGGGTCACCAACGCCACCCAAGGGCACCCAGTGCCACCCGTGGGTCATCAACACCACCCAATGCCACCCAGTGCCACCCGTGGGTCACCCAATGCCACCCAAGGGCACCCAGTGCCACCCTGTGCCACCCAGTGGCCACCATGCGTCACCAATGCCACCCAATTACACCCATGAGTCACCAATGCCACCCAATGGCACCCAGTGCCACCCATGGGTCACCAATGTCACCCAATGGCACCCAATGGCACCCAGTGCCATCCGTGGGTCACCAATGCCACCCAATGCCACCCTGTGCCACCCTGTGCCCACCACGCATCACCAATGCCACCCAATGGCACCCATGGCTCACCAATGCCACCCAATGGCACCCAGTGCAACCCGTGGGTCATCAACGCCACCCAATGCCACCCAGTGCCACCCGTGGGTCACCAACGCCACCCAATGCCACCCAGTGCCACCCGTGGGTCACCAACGCCACCCAATGGCACCCAGTGCCACCCGTGGGTCACCAATGCCACCCAAGGGCACCCAGTGCCACGCTGTGCCACCCAGTAGCCACCATGCGTCACCAATGCCACCCAATTACACCCATGAGTCACCAATGCCACCCAATGGCACCCAGTGCCACCCATGGGTCACCAATGTCACCCAATGGCACCCAATGGCACCCAATGCCACCCGTGGGTCACCAACGCCACCCAAGGGCACCCAGTGCCACCCGTGGGTCACCCAATGCCACCCAAGGGCACCCAGTGCCACCCGTGGGTCATCAACGCCACCCAATGCCACCCAGTGCCACCCGTGGGTCACCCAATGCCACCCAAGGGCACCCAGTGCCACCCTGTGCCACCCAGTGGCCACCATGCATCACCAATGCCACCCAATTACACCCATGAGTCACCAATGCCACCCAATGGCACCCAGTGCCACCCGTGGGTCACCAACGCCACCCAAGGGCACCCAGTGCCACCCGTGGGTCACCCAATGCCACCCAAGGGCACCCAGTGCCACGCTGTGCCACCCAGTAGCCACCATGCGTCACCAATGGCACCCAATGGCACCCATGAGTCACCAATGCCACCCAATGGCACCCAGTGCCACCCATGGGTCACCAATGTCACCCAATGGCACCCAATGGCACCCAGTGCCATCCGTGGGTCACCAATGCCACCCAATGCCACCCTGTGCCACCCTGTGCCCACCACGCATCACCAATGCCACCCAATGGCACCCATGGCTCACCAATGCCACCCAATGGCACCCAGTGCAACCCGTGGGTCATCAACGCCACCCAATGCCACCCAGTGCCACCCGTGGGTCACCAACGCCACCCAAAGCCACCCAGTGCCACCCGTGGGTCACCAACGCCACCCAATGGCACCCAGTGCCACCCGTGGGTCACCAATGCCACCCAAGGGCACCCAGTGCCACGCTGTGCCACCCAGTAGCCACCATGCGTCACCAATGCCACCCAATTACACCCATGAGTCACCAATGCCACCCAATGGCACCCAGTGCCACCCATGGGTCACCAATGTCACCCAATGGCACCCAATGGCACCCAATGCCACCCGTGGGTCACCAACGCCACCCAAGGGCACCCAGTGCCACCCGTGGGTCACCCAATGCCACCCAAGGGCACCCAGTGCCACCCGTGGGTCATCAACGCCACCCAATGCCACCCAGTGCCACACGTGGGTCACCCAATGCCACCCAAGGGCACCCAGTGCCACCCTGTGCCACCCAGTGGCCACCATGCATCACCAATGCCACCCAATTACACCCATGAGTCACCAATGCCACCCAATGGCACCCAGTGCCACCCGTGGGTCACCAACGCCACCCAAGGGCACCCAGTGCCACCCGTGGGTCACCCAATGCCACCCAATGGCACCCAGTGCCACCCGTGGGTCACCCAATGCCACCCAAGGGCACCTAGTGCCACGCTGTGCCACCCAGTAGCCACCATGCGTCACCAATACCACCCAATTACACCCATGAGTCACCAATGCCACCCAATGGCACCCAGTGCCACCCATGGGTCACCAATGTCACCCAATGGCACCCAATGGCACCCAGTGCCATCCGTGGGTCACCAATGCCACCCAATGCCACCCTGTGCCACCCTGTGCCCACCACGCATCACCAATGCCACCCAATGGCACCCATGGCTCACCAATGCCACCCAATGGCAGCCAGTGCAACCCGTGGTTCATCAACGCCACCCAATGCCACCCAGTGCCACCCGCGGGTCACCAACGCCACCCAATGCCACCCAGTGCCACCCGTGGGTCACCAACGCCACCCAATGGCACCCAGTGCCACCCGTGGGTCACCCAATGCCACCCAAGGGCACCCAGTGCCACGCTGTGCCACCCAGTAGCCACCATGCGTCACCAATGCCACCCAATTACACCCATGAGTCACCAATGCCACCCAATGGCACCCAGTGCCACCCATGGGTCACCAATGTCACCCAATGGCACCCAATGGCACCCAGTGCCACCTGTGGGTCACCAATGCCACCCAATGGCACCCAATGCCACCCATGGGTCACCCAATGCCACCCAGTGCCACCCGTGGGTCACCAACGCCACCCAAGGGTCACCAACGCCACCCAATGGCACCCAGTGCCACCCGTGGGTCACCAACGCCACCCAAGGGCACCCAGTGCCACCCGTGGGTCACCAACGCCACCCAATGGCACCCAGTGCCACCCATGGGTCACCAACGCCACCCAATGCCACCCAGTGCCACCCGTAGGTCATCAACGCCACCCAATGGCACCCAGTGCCACCCATGGGTCACCAACGCCACCCAATGCCACCCAGAGCCACCCATGGGTCACCAACGCCACCCAATGGCAACCAGAGCCACCCGTGGGTCACCAACGCCACCCAATGGCACCCAGTGCCACCCGTGGGTCACCAACACCACCCAATGGCACCCAGTGCCACCCGTGGTTCACCAACGCCACCCAATGGCACCCATAGGTCACCAACGCCACCCAATGACACCCAGTGCCACCCATGGGTCACCAACACCACCCAATGGCACCCAGTGCCACCCGTGGGTCACCAACGCCACCCAATGACACCCAGTGCCACCCATGGGTCACCAACACCACCCAATGGCACCCAGTGCCACCCATGGGTCACCAATGCCACCTAATGGCACCCAGTGCCACCCATGGGTCACCAACGCCACCCAATGGCACCCAGTGCCACCCATGGGTCACCAATGCCACCCAATGGCACCCAATGCCACCCAATGGCCAACATGGGTCATCAATGCCACTTAATGGCACCCATGGGTCACCAACGCCACCCAATGGCACCCAATGCCACCCGTGTGTCACCAACACCACCCAATGGCACCCAGTGCAACCCGTGGGTAACCAACGCCACCCAATGCCACCCAATGCCATCCATGGGTCACCAAGCCACCCAATGCCACCCAATGCCTCCCGTGGCTCACCAACGCCACCCAATGGCACCCAGTGCCACCCATGGGTCACCAATTCCACCCAATGCCACCCAAGGGTCACCAATGCCACTCAATGGCACCCAATGCCACCCAATGGCCAACATGGGTCATCAATGCCACCTAACGCCATCCAATGGGTCATCAACACCACCCAATGGCACCCATAGGTCACCAACGCCACCCAATGCCACCCAGTGCCACCCGTGGGTCACCAACGCCACCCAATGGCACCCAGTGCCACCCGTGGGTCACCAATGCCACCCAAGGGCACTCAATGCCACCCAATGGCCAACATGTGTCATCAATGCCACTTAATGCCACACATGGGTCACCAACGCCACCCAATGCCACCCAGTGCCACCCGTGGCTCACCAACGCCACCCAATGCCACCCGTGGGTCATCAACGCCACCCAATGGCACCCAGTGCCACCCGTGGGTCACCAATGCCACCCAATGCCACCCAGTGCCACCCATGGGTCACCAACACCACCCAATGGCACCCAGTGCCACCCGTGGGTCACCAACGCCACCCAATGCCACCCGTGGGTCACCAACGCCACCCAATGGCACCCAAAAGCCACCCATGGGTCATCAACGCCACCCAATGCCACCCCGTGCCACCCATGGGTGACCAATGGCACCCAATTACACCTATGGGTCACCAATGGCACCCGATGACACCCAATGGCCCCATGGGTCACCAATGCCACCCAATGGCACCCATGCGTCACCAACACCACCCAATGCCACCCAATGGCACCCGTGGGTCACCAATGGCACCCAATGCCACCTAATGCCACCAGGTGGCCACCATGGGTCACCAATGCCACCCAATGCCACCCAATAGCACCCGTGGGTCACCAACGCCACCCAATGGCCACCATGGTTCACCAACACCACCCAAAGCCACCCAATGCCACCCACGGGTCACCGATGCCACCCAATGCCACCTGTGGGTCACCATTGCCACCCAATACCACCCATGCGTCACCAACGCCACCTAATGCCACCCAAAGGCACCCGTGGGTCACCAATGCCACCCAATGGCACCTAATGGCACCAGGTGGCCACCATGGGTCACCAATGCCACCCAATGCCACCCAACGCCACCTATGGGTCACCAACGCCACCCAATGGCACCCAATACCACCCACGGGTCACCAACGCCAACCAAAGCCACCAAATACCACCCATGGGTCAGCAATGCCACCTAATGCCACCCAATGGCACCCAAAGCCACCCATGGGACACCAACGCCACCCAATGGCCACCAACAGCACCCAGCAACACCCAATGGCCGCCATGGCTCCCCCAAAACCCCCCAAACCCCCTCCCAAACCCCCCTCAAACCCCCTGAATCCCCCCCAGACCCCCCCAGAGCCCATCACAGCCCCCCCAGACCCCCCTCAAACCCCCCCGCCCCTATCAGACCCCCCAGCATCCCCCAAATCTCCCCTCAAAGCCCCCCCAGCCCCTCTCACACCCCCAGACCCCCCTCAAAGCCCCCCAAGCCCCTCTCAGACCCCCCAGTATCCCCCCACCCCCCCCCAGATCCCCCTCAACCCCCCCCAGCCCCTCTCAGACCCCCCAGCATCCCCCAAACCCCCCCAGACCCCCCTCAACCCCTTCCAAGCCCCTCTCAGACCCCCCAGCATCCCCCAACCCCCCCCGACCCCCCTCAACCCCCCCCAAGCCCCTCTCAGACCCCCCAGCATCCCCCAAACCCCCCCAGACCCCCCTCAAACCCCCCCCAAGCCCCTCTCAGACCCCCCAGCATCCCCCAACCCCCCCCAGACCCCCCTCAACCCCCCCCCAAGCCCCTCTCAGACCCCCCGCACCCCCCAACCCCCCAAGATCCCCCTTCAAACCCCCCCGCCCCTCTCAGAGCCCCTCCAGCATCCCCCAAATCTCCCCTCAAAGCCCCCCCAGCCTCTCTCAGACCCCCCAGCATCCCCCAAATCTCCCCTCAAAGCCCCCCGAAGCCCCTCTCACACCCCCAGACCCCCCTCACAGCCCCCCCAGCCCCTCTCAGACCCCCCAACATCCCCCAAACCCCCCCAGATCCCCCTCAACCCCCCCCAAGCCCCTCTCAGACCCCCCAACATCCCCCAAACCCCCCCAGTTCCCCCTCAACCCCCCCCAGCACCTCTCAGACCCCCCAACATCCCCCAACCCCCCCAAGCCCCCCTCAAACCTCCCCCAGCCTCTCTCAGACCCCCCAGCATCCCCCAAATCTCCCCTCAAAGCCCCCCCAAGCCCCTCTCAGACCTCCCAACATCCCCCAAACCTCCCCAGACCCCCCTCAACCCCCCCCAAGCCCCTCTCAGACCCCCCGCACCCCCCAACCCCCCAAGATCCCCCTTCAAACCCCCCCGCCCCTCTCAGAGCCCCTCCAGCATCCCCCAAATCTCCCCTCAAAGCCCCCCCAGCCCCTCTCAGACGCCCCAGCATCCCCCAAACCCCCCCAGACCCCCCTCAACCCCCCCCAAGCCCCTCTCAGACCCCCCGCACCCCCCAACCCCCCCCCCCAGCCCCCCTCAACCTCTACCAGACCCTCCAAACCCCCCCTTCCCCCCCCCCAAAACGCCGTTGCCCCCCATTATCCACCCCCACCTTCTCCACGTTGCTCCAGAACTGCTTGACCTCCTTGGCGATGGCGGCCGCCACGCGCCGCAGCTTGGCCTGCTCCTCCCTCCTGGCCCTTTCCTCCTTCAGCCTCTGCTCCTCGTGGTGCCGCATCACCATCCTCACCACCTGCGTGAGGGGGGGGGCAAAGTCAACCCCAAATCCCCCCCCCCAAATTAGAAAACACCCCCACAAATTGACCCATTGAATGAACAGACCCCCAACGCCACCAAATCCCCCCATAGGAACACAGCAACCCCCCAGGACCACCCCCAAAAATCGACCCCCCCCCCACCCCCATCTGCACCACCTGCATGGGGGGGGGGGCAAAAATCAACCCCAAATCCCCCCCCCTCTCCCCAGATTAGAATTCACCCCCCCAGATTGACCCATAGGAACACAGTGATCTCCAAAGACTCCCCCCCCCAAATTCCCCCATACAGACATAGTGACCCCCAAGGCCCCCATCCTCACCACCTGCGTGGGGGGGGGGCAAAATCAACCTCAAATCCCCCCCCCCAAATTAGAACCCACCCCTCCAAATTGACCCATTGAATGAACAGACCCCCAACGCCACCAAATCCCCCCCATAGGAACACAGTGACCCTGCAAGACCACCCCCAAAAATCGACCCCCCCACCCCCATCTGCACCACATGCATGGGGGGGGGGGGGGGGAAAATCAACCCCAAATCCCCCCACCCGAATTAGAACCCACCCCCACAAATTCACCCATAGGATGACAAGATTCCCAACCCCCAAATTCCACCACAGAGACACCCCCCCCCCAAAAACCCCTCTATGGCCAACCCCAAATTCCTCCAGGTCCCCCAAACCCCTCTATGCCCAACCCCAGACCCCTACAGACCCCAAACTCCCCCCCGAACCCCCCTATGCCCAACCCCAGACCCCCCAGACCCCAACAGATCCCCCAAACCCCCGCTATGCCCAACCCCAGACCCCCACAGACCCCAAACCCCCCCCCACAAATCCCTCTATGCCCAACCCCAGACCCCCCTGCCCCCACAACCCCCCCCCAGAACCCCTCTATGGCCAACCCCAAACCTCCCCAGCCCCCCACAACCCCCCCCCCAAACCCCTCTATGGCCAACCCCAGATCCCCCAAACCCCTCTATGCCCAACCCCAGACCCCCCCAGACCCCCACACATCCCCCAAACCCCTCTATGCCCAACCCCAGTCCCCTACAGACCCCAAACTCCCCCCAGAACCCCTCTATGGCCAACCCCAGATCCCCCAAACCCCTCTATGCCAACCCCAGACCCCCCTCAGACCCCAACAGATCCCCCAAACCCCTCTATGCCCAACCCCAAACCCCCCCAGCCCCCACAACCCCCCCCAAACCCCTCTATGGCCAACCCCAGACCCCCCAGACCCCAACAGGTCCCCCAAACCCCCTCTATGCCCAACCCCAGACCCCCACAGACCCCAAACCCCTCCCAAATCCCCACTATGCCCAACCCCAGACCCCCCTAGCTCCCCCAGACCCCCCCAGATCCCCCAAAACCTTTCTATGGCCAACCCCAAACCCCCCCAGCCCCCACAACCCCCCCCCAAACCCCTCTATGCCCAAGCCCAACCCCCCCAGTTCCCCCAAACCCCTCTATGGCCAACCCCAGACCCCTACAGACCCCAAACCCCCCCTCCCCAAATCCTTCTATGGGCAACCCCAGCTCTCCCAACCCCCCCCATGCCCAACCCCAGACCCCCCTAGCTCCCCCAGACCCCCCCAGATCCCCCAAAACCTTTCTATGGCCAACCCCAAACCCCCCCAGCCCCCACAACCCCCCCCCAAACCCCTCTATGGCCAACCCCAGACCCCTACAGACCCCAAACTCCCCCCAGAACCCCTCTATGGCCAACCCCAAACCTCCCCAGCCCCCACAAACTCCCCCCCAGACCCCTCTATGGCCAACCCCAGCTCTCCCAACCCCCCCTATGCCCAACCCCAGACCCCCCCAGACCCCAACCCCCCCCCAAACCCCCTCTATGCCCAACCCCAGATCCCCACAGACCCCAACCCCCCCCCAAACCCCCTCTATGCCCAACCCCAGACCCCCACAGACCCCAAACCCCTCCCAAATCCCCTCTATGCCCAACCCCAGACCCCCCTAGCTCCCCCAGACCCCCCCAGATTCCCCAAAAAGCTCTCTATGCCCAACCCCAAACCTCCTCAGCCCCCACAACCCCCCCCCAAACCCCTCTATGGCCAACCCCAGATCCCCCAAACCCCACTATGGACAACCCCAGATCCCTACAGAACCCAAACCCCCCCCCAGATCCTTCTATGGGCAACCCCAGCTTTCCCACCCCCCCCTATGCCCAACCCCAGACCCCCCTAGCACCCCCAGACCCCCCCAGATCCCCCAAAACCTTTCTATGGCCAACCCCAAACCCCCCCAGCCCCCACAACTCCCCCCCCCCAAACCCCTCTATGGCCAACCCCAGACCCCTACAGACCCCAAACTCCCCCCAGAACCCCTCTATGGCCAACCCCAAACCTCCCCAGCCCCCACAAACTCCCCCCCAGACCCCTCTATGGCCAACCCCAGCTCTCCCAACCCCCCCTATGCCCAACCCCAGACCCCCCCAGACCCCAACCCCCCCCCAAACCCCCTCTATGCCCAACCCCAGACCCCCACAGACCCCAAACCCCCCCAAATCCCCTCTATGCCCAACCCCAGACCCCCACAGACCCCAAACCCCCCCCCAAATCCCCTCTATGCCCAACCCCAGACCCCCACAGACCCCAAACCCCCCCAAATCCCCTCTATGCCCAACCCCAGACCCCCCAGCCCCCCACACATCCCCCAAACCCCTCTATGCCCAACCCCAAACCTCCCCAGCCCCCCACAAACCCCCCCTCAAACCCCTCTATGGCCAATCCCAGATCCCCCAAACCCCTCTATGCCCAACCCCAGACCCCCCTCAGACCCCAACCGATCCCCCAAACCCCTCTATGCCCAACCCCAAACCCCCCCAGCCCCCACAACCCCCCCCAAACCCCTCTATGGCCAACCCCAGACCCCCACAGACCCCAAACCCCTCCCAAATCCCCACTATGCCCAACCCCAGACCCCCCTAGCTCCCCCAGACCCCCCCAGATCCCCCAAAACCTTTCTATGGCCAACCCCAAACCCCCCCAGCCCCCACAACCCCCCCCCAAACCCCTCTATGGCCAACCCCAGATCCCCCAAACCCCTCTATGCCCAACCCCAGCCCCCCCAGCCCCCCCCCAGCCCCCCACCTTTCTTGCCACGCCGCGTTTCCAGCGCCGTTCCTGGGCGAAATCAGCAGCCAACCACTGCATCTCCTCACACAGGTAATCCCAGTGCACTTTGGGCCTGGGGGGTTCGGGAACTTTGGGCAAACGTCTCAGGGACCAAAAACCTTCACGCTTCATTTCGGCCACGCGGTGCTCCACCTCTGCCTCCTGAAGGCAAGCAAAGGGTTAATGTGGAGCCCCCACCCCATAATAATCACCCCCACCCCATCACGATCTCCACCTCTGCCTCCCGAGGGCGAACAAAGGGTTAACCCAGAGCCCGCATCCCATAATAATCACCCCCACCCCCCTTTTCTGAGTCCTATTGGCAACGAAGGGTTAACCTGGACCCCCATCCCATAATAGTCACTCCCTCCTTCAGGGTTCTATGGACCAACACCCCATAATAATCACCCTCCCCCCCTTTCAGTGTCCTATGGGCAACAAAGGGTTAACCTGCACCCCCATCCCATAATACTCACCCCCCCTCCCCCACCCCAAAGAAACCCCAAATTCTGCCCCCCCCCCCCAAAACAAACGCCAAAAACACCAAAACTCACCCCAAAATTCTGCCCCCCCCCGCACCCAAAACTGACAACTTTCACCTCAAAATCCGACCCCCCTCCAAAACCCAAAACTTCAATATTTCAGCCCAAAATCTGATCCCCCCCCCACCACAAAATACACCCAAAATCTGACCCCCCACCCCCAAATCTGACCTTTTTTCCACCCAAATTCTGCCCCCCCAGACCCAAATCTGCCTTTTTTCACCCCAAAAGCTGACCCCCCAACCCCAAAACTTCAATATTTCACCCCAAATTCTGACCCCCCCAGACCCAAAACTGCCCCTTTTCACCCCAAAATCCGAACCCCCACCCCCAAATCTGACCTTTTTCCTCCCAAATTCTGCCCCCCCAGACCCAAATCTGCCCCTTTTCACCCCAAAATCTGACCCCCCCAACCCCAAAACTTCAATATTTCACCCCAAAATCTGACCCCCCACCCTCAAATCTGACCTTTTTCCTCCCAAATTCTGCCCCCCCAGACCCAAAACTGCCCCTTTTCACCCCAAAAGCTGACCCCCCACCCCCCAAAATGACACTTTTCCACCCAAAATTCTGCCCCCCACCCCCAAAACTTCAATATTTCACCCCAAATTCTCCCCCCCAGACCCAAAACTGCCCCTTTTCACCCCAAAATCCGACCCCCAACCCCCAAATCTGACCTTTTTCCTCCCAAATTCTGCCCCCCAGACCCAAATCTGCCTTTTTTCAACCCAAAATCTGACCCCCCCAACCCCAAAACTTCAATATTTCTCCCCAAATTTTACCCCCCCAGCCCCAAATCTGCCCCTTTTCACCCCAAAATCCGACCCTCCACCCCCAAAACTGACATTTTTCCACCCAAATTCCAGCCCCCCCGCCCCAAATCCGCCTTTTTCCCCCCAAAATCTGACCCCCCCCAAAAAAACGCCATTTTCCCCCCCAAATCCTGCCCCCCCAGCCCCAAATCTGCCATTTTTCCACCCCAAAATCTGACCCCCCTCCCCAAAATGCACCAATTTCACCCAAATTCCGCCCCCCCAGCCCCAAATCTGTCCTTCTTCACCCCAAAACCTGCCCCCCCTAAAAAATACCATTTTCCCACCCAAAACCTGCCCCCCCCAGCCCCAAATCTGCCCCTTTTCACCCCAAATTCCACCCCCCCAGCCCTAAATCCGCCTTTTTCCCCCCAAAATCTGACCCCCCCCAAAAAAACGCCATTTCCCCCCCAAATCCTGCCCCCCCCAGCCCCAAATCTGCCCTTTTTCACCCCAAAATCCGACCCTCCACCCCCAAAATTGACATTTTTCCACCCAAATTTCGCCCCCCCCAGCCCCAAATCCACCATTTTCCCCCCCAAATTCCACCCCCCAGCCTCAAATCTGCCCTTTCTCACCCCAAAATCTGACCCCCCCAGCCCCAAATCTGCCTTTTTCCAACCCAAAATCTGCCCCCCCCCCAAAACGCCATTTTCCCCCCCAGATGCTGCCCCCCCCCAAAAAAACGCCATTTCCCCCCCAAAAGCTGCCCCCCCCTAAAAAATACCATTTTTCCCCCAAATCCAGCCCCCCCAGCCCCAAATCCGCCATTTTCCCCCCAAAATCTGACCCCCCCCCCAAAAAATGCCATTTTCCCCCCAAATCCTGCCCCCCCAGCCCCAAATCTGCCATTTTTCACCCCAAAATCTGACCCCCCTCCCCAAAATGCACCAATTTCACCCAAATTCCGCCCCCCCAGCCCCAAATCCGCCCTTCTTCACCCCAAAATCTGCCCCCCCCCAAAAAATACCATTTTCCCCCCGAAATCCTGCCCCCCCCAAGCCCCAAATCCACCTTTTTTCCCCCCAAATCCTGCACCCCCCAGACCTAAAACTGACATTTTTCCACCCAAATTCCGCCCCCCCAACCCCAAATCCGCCATTTTCCCCCCCAAAATCTGACCCCCCCCAAAAAAACACCATTTCCCCCCCAAATCCTGCCCCCCCAGCCCCAAATCTGCCCCTTTTCACCCCAAAATCCGACCCTCCACCCCCAAAATTGACATTTTTCCACCCAAATTTCGCCCCCCCAGCCCCAAATCCACCATTTTCCCCCCCAATTTCCACCCCCCAGCCCCAAATCTGCCTTTTCTCACCCCAAAATCCGACCCCCCCCAGCCCCAAATCTGCCTTTTTCCACCAAAAATCTGCCCCCCCCCCAAAACGCCATTTTCCCCCCCAGATGCTGCCCCCCCCCAAAAAAAACGCCATTTCCCCCCCAAAAGCTGCCCCCCCTCTAAAAAATACCATTTTCCCCCCAAAATCCTGCCCCCCCAGCCCCAAATCTGCCCCTTTTCACCCCAAAATCCGACCCCCCCAGCCCAAAAGTGCCATTTTCCCCCCCAAATTCCGCCCCCCCCAGCCCCAAATCCGCCATTTTCCCACCCAAAACCGGCCCCCCCCCCAAAAAAACGCCATTTCCCCCCAAATGCTGCCCCCCCCAGCCCCAAATTTGCCCCTTTTCCCCCCAAAATCCGACCCTCCACCCCCAAAACTGACATTTCCCCCCCAAATTCTGCCCCCCCCAGCCCCAAATCTGCCCCTTTTCACCCCAAAACCTGACCCCCCCCAAAAAAAACGCCATTTCCCCCCCAAAACCTGACCCCCCCCCAAAAAAACGCCATTTCCCCCCCAAATCCGGCCCTCCCAGCCCCAAATCCACCATTTTCCCCCCCAATTTCCACCCCCCAGCCCCAAATCTGCCTTTTCTCACCCCAAAATCCGACCCCCCCCAGCCCCAAATCTGCCTTTTTCCACCAAAAATCTGCCCCCCCCCCAAAACGCCATTTTCCCCCCCAGATGCTGCCCCCCCCAAAAAAAATCGCCATTTCCCCCTCAGAAGCTGCCCCCCCCCTAAAAAATACCATTTCCCCCCCAAATCCTGCCCCCCCCAGCCCCAAATCCGCCATTTTCCCCCCCAAATGCTGCCCCCCCCAGCCCCAAATCTGCCCCTTTTCACCCCAAAACCTGCCCCCCCCCCCCCCAAAAAAAACGCCATTTCCCCCCCCCCCCCCCCCCGCTCACATGCTTGGCCTGCTCCGCGATCTCCGCCTGCGTCCGGTCCCACAGGCTGGGGGGGTCCTGGGGGGGGCCGGGGGGGCCCGAGGGGGGGGGAGAAACGCTGCCGGGGGAACCGGAGGAGGCCGGGGAGACCGGGGTGCTGCCTGTCATTGTGGGGGGGGGCTGGGGGGGGGAGAAAATACGGTCAGAGGGGGGGATGGTATTTGGGGGGGGGGGGCTGGGGGGGGCAAAAATGCAGTCAGAGGGGGGATGGGGGGGCTGGTATTGGGGGGGGGGGGGCGAAAATGCAGTCAGAGGGGGGATGGGGGGGCTGGTATTGGGGGGGGGGGCGAAAATGCAGTCAGAAGGGGGGGGTGGGGGGGGGATGTTATTTGGCGGGGGGGGCAAAAAAAAATGGTCAGAGGGGGGATGGGGGGGGCTGTTTTTTTTGGGGGGGGGGCTGGGGGGGCGAAAATGCAGTCAGAGGGGGGATGGGGGGGTTATTTGGGGGGGGGGGCTGGGGGGGACAAAAATGCAGTCAGAGGGGGGATGGGGGGGCTGGTATTGGGGGGGGGGGGCGAAAATGCAGTCAGAAGGGGGGGGTGGGGGGGGGATGTTATTTGGCGGGGGGGGCAAAAAAAAATGGTCAGAGGGGGGATGGGGTGGGCTGGTTTTTTTTGGGGGGGGCTGGGGGGGCGAAAATGCAGTCAGAGGGGGGATGGGGGGGTTATTTGGGGGGGGGGGCTGGGGGGGACAAAAATGCAGTCAGAGGGGGGATGGGGGGGCTGGTATTGGGGGGGGGGGGCGAAAATGCAGTCAGAAGGGGGGGGTGGGGGGGGGATGTTATTTGGCGGGGGGGGCAAAAAAAAATGGTCAGAGGGGGGATGGGGTGGGCTGGTTTTTTTTGGGGGGGGCTGGGGGGGCGAAAATGCAGTCAGAGGGGGGAATTGGGGGGGCTGGTATTGGGGGGGGGGGCGAAAATGCAGTCAGAGAGGGGATGGGGAGGGGGAGGGGGCTGTTATTTGGGGGGGGGTCTGGGGGGGGCGAAAATGCAGTCAGAGGGGAGATTGGGGGGGGTTATTTGGAGGGGGGGGCTGTTATTTCGGGGGGGTTGGGGGGCCAAAAATGCAGTCAGAGGGGGGGATGGGGGGGGCTGGTATTTGAGGGGGGGGCAAAAAAAATGGTCAGAGAGGGGATGGGGGGGCTGGTTTTTTTGGGGGGGGGGCTGGGGGGGCGAAAATGCAGTCAGAAGGGGGGGGTGGGGGGGGGATGTTATTTGGGGGGGGGGGGGAATGGTCAGAGGGGGGATGGGGGGGGGGCTGGTATTTGAGGGGGGGGGCGAAAATGCAGTCAGAGGGGGGAATTGGGGGGAGGATGTTATTTGGGGGGGGGACTGGGGGGGCGAAAATGCAGTCAGAGGGGGGATGGGGGGGGGCTGTTATTTTGGGGGGGGCGAAAATCGAGTCCAAGGGGGGGCTGGGGGGGCAAAAATCCGGTCAGAGGGTGGGAATTGGGGGGGGTGTGTTATTGGGGGGGGGGGGGACAAAAAAACTGGTCAGAGGGGGGATGGGGGGGGGGCGAAAATCCAGTCAGAGGGGGGATGGGGGGGGGGCTGTTATTTGGGGGGGGACATTCAGTCAGAGGGGGGATGGGGGGGGGCTGTAATTTGGGGAGGGGGGGGCTGGGGGGGGCAAAAATCCAGTCAGGAGGGGGATGGGGGGGTGGCTGTCATTTTGGGGGGGGGGGCAAAAATCCAGTTGGGGGGGGAGCTCTGGTGGGGGGGGGGCAGTTAAAGAGGGGGGGGGGGCTGGGGGGGCTGCCTGTCATTGGGGGGGGGGACAAAAATGCAGTCAGAGGGGGGATGGGGGGGGCTGTTAATTGGGGGGGGGGTATTAATTGGGGGGTTTGTTAATTGGGGGGGGGAAATCCGGTCACAGTGGGGATGGGGGGGGGTCTGTTAATTGGGGGGGGGCTGGAGGAGGAAATAATGGCGGTGGGG
Source organism: Phasianus colchicus (assembly GCF_987193195.1). Taxonomy (NCBI): domain Eukaryota; kingdom Metazoa; phylum Chordata; class Aves; order Galliformes; family Phasianidae; genus Phasianus; species Phasianus colchicus. The sequence continues at coordinate 829,650 of NC_143475.1, forward strand.
GGGTTGGGGGGGGGGCTGATATTTGGGGGGGGGGCAAAAATCCTGTTGGGGGGGGTCTGTCAATTGAGGGGGGGGGGAAATGGGGTCACAGGAGGGATGGGGGGGGGGTCTGTTATTTGGGGGGGGGGCTTTTAATTGGGGGGTCCTGGGGGGGGATAATTAGGGTGGGGGGGGGCTGTCAATTGGGGGGGGGGGGCAAAAATCCAGTCAGAAGGGGGATGGAGGGGGGGGGGGCTGTCATTTGGGGGGGGGGGGCGTCTTTGGGGGGGGGGTTAAAGTGGGGGGGGGGCTGGGGGGGCTGCCTGTCATTGGGGGGGGGGAAAAATGCAGTCAGAGGGGGGATGGGGGGGGCTGTTAATTGGGGGGGGGGCGGTATTAATTGGGGGGGGTTGTTAATTGGGGGGGGGGAAATCCGGTCACAGTGGGGATGGGGGGGGGTCTGTTAATTGGGGGGGGGCTGGAGGGGGAAATAATGGCGGTGGGGGGGTTGGGGGGGGGGGGCTGATATTTAACTTAGAGAGGCCCCATCGGGTTTAATTGGAGGGGGGGGCATTGTGTTTAATTGGGGGGGGTCCATCGGGTTTAATTGGGGGGGGGGCAATCGTGTTTAATTGGGGGGGGGGTCCCGGTGTGGTTAATTGGGGGGGGTCCCATTGTGTTTAATTGGGGGGGATCCATCATGTTTAATTTGGGGGGGGGTCCATTGGGTTTAATTGGGGGGGGGGGTCGCTCAGGTTTAATTGGGGGGGGGGTAATTGTGTTTAATTGGGGGAGAGTCCCATTGGGTTTAATTGGGGGGGGGTCCATCGGGTTTAATTGGGGGGGGGGGGCCATTCAGGTTTAATTAGAGAGGATCTATCATGTTTAATTCGGGGGGGGCCCACTGTGTTTAATTGGGGGGGGGGTCCCATTGTGCTTAATTGGGGGGGGTCCATCAGGTTTAATTGGGGGGGGGTCGCTCAGGTTTAATTGGGGGGGGAATTGTGTTTAATTGGGGGGGGTCCCAACGGGTTTAACTGGGGGGGGGGCTCCCATTGAGTTTAATTGGGGGGGGGTGGTCCCGAAGTCTTTAATTCGGGGGGGCTCCCACTGGATTTAATTGGGGGGGGTCCCATTCAGGTTTAATTGGGGGGGGTCCCACTGTCTTTAATTGGGGGGGGGTCCCTCAGGTTTAACTAAGGGGGGGGGTCCCACTGTCTTTAATTGGGGGGGGGGGTCCCTCAGGTTTAACTAAGGGGGGGGGTCCCACTGTGTTTAATTGGGGGGGGGGGGGTCCATTGTCTTTGATTGGGGGGGGTCCCATTGTGTTTAATGGGGGGGGGCTCCCATTGGGTTTAATTGGGGGGGGGGTCCACTGTCTTTAATTGGGGGGGGTCCGTTGTCTTTAATTTGGGGGGGGGGGTCCACTGTCTATAATTGGGGGGGTCCCATTGTGTTTAACTGGGGGGGGTCCATTGTCTTTAATTGGGGGGGGTCCCATTGTGTTTAATGGGGGGAGGGTCCCATCGGGTTTAATTAGGGGGTGGGGGGAGGGGGCTCCCACTGTGTTTAATGGGGGGGGGTCCATTGTCTTTAATTGGGGGGGGTCCCATTGTGTTTAACTGGGGGGGGGTCCCACTGTGTTTAATTGGGGGGGGTCCACTGTCTTTAATTTGGGGGGGGTCCCACTGTCTTTAATTTGGGGGGGTCCCAACGGGTTTAACTGGGGGGGGGGCTCCCATTGGGTTTAATTTGGGGGGGGTCCCACTGTCTTTAATTGGGGGGGGGGGGTCCCTCAGGTTTAACTAAGGGGGGGGTCCCACTGTGTTTAATTGGGGGGGGGGTCCATTGTCTTTGATTGGGGTGGGTCCACTGTGTTTAATTGGGGGGGGGGGAGGGGGCTCCCATTGTGTTTAATGGGGGGGGTCCATTGTCTTTAATTTGGGGGGGGGTCCATTATCTTTGATTGGGGGGGGGTCCCACTGTGTTTAATTGGGGGGGGGGGGAGGGGGCTCCCATTGTGTTTAATGGGGGGGGGTCCATTGTCTTTAATTTGGGGGGGGGGTCCATTATCTTTGATTGGGGGGGGGTCCCACTGTGTTTAATTGGGGGGGATCCCATCGGGTTTAATTAGGGGGGGGGAAGGGGCTCTCATTGTGTTTAATTGGGGGGGGGGGTCCATTGTCTTTAATTGGGGGGGGTCCCATTGTGTTTAATTGGGGGGGGTCCATTGTCTTTAATTGGGGGGGGGTCCCACTGTGTTTAATTGAGGGGGGGTCCACTGTCTTTAATTGGGGGGGGCTCCCACTGTGTTTAATTGGGGGGGGGGGTCCACTGTCGTTAATTGGGGGGGGTCCCATTGTGTTTAACTGGGGGGGGTCCCACTGGATTTAATTGAGGGGGGGTCCCACTGTGTTTAATTGGGGGGGGTCCACTGTGTTTAATTTGGGGGGGGTCCCACTGTCTTTAATTGGGGGGGGGTCCCACTGTCTTTAATTGGGGGGGGGGGGGTCCATTGTCTTTAATTAGGGGGGGTCCCATTGTGTTTAATGGGGGGGGGTCCCATCGGATTTAATTGGGGGTGGGGGCCGTTTCCTCACCCCCCCCCCCCCCACCTCGTTGCGCAGCAGCAGCGGTGCGTTTCCGGTCGGGGGGGGCAGGGGGCGCTGCGGGGGGGGTCCCCTGGGGGGGCCCACGGGGGGCGGAGCCGAAGGGTCCCCAGCATCGCCGGCCTCTCCGTCCTCATCGTCCCCCTCCTGGGGGGGGGGGGAAGGGAGGGGGGGGGAGGGGCCCGGGCGGCCCAGCCTGCGCCCCACGCGGCCGCCTGTGGGGCAGAGCGAGGTTATGGGGCTGCCCCACAAGTGTGGGGCGCGGAGGGGGGGGTTTTGGGGGGGTGGGGGTCCGACCTGTGTGCGCCGGGCCGTCCTCCTCCTCCTCGCACGGCACTTCCACGGTGTCGGTGGGGCGGCCTGAAAATGGGGGGGGGAGCGTGTGGGGCGGACCCATAGAGACACTGCGCTGCCCCATAGCTGCCCTGCCCCATAGCGATCCCACAGTGCCCCATAACTGCCCTGCCCCATAGCTGCCCTGCCCCATAGCAACACCGCACTGCCCCATAGCTGCCCTGCCCCATAGAGACCCCGCACTGCCCCATAACTGCCCTGCCCCATAGATACACCACACTGCCCCATAACTGCCCTGCCCCATAGCTGCCCTGCCCCATAGAGACACCGCACTGCCCCATAGCGATCCCACAGTGCCCCATAACTGCCCTGCCCCATAGCGATCCCACAGTGCCCCATAGCTGCACTGCCCCATAGCGATCCCACAGTGCCCCATAACTGCCCTGCCCCATAGCGATCCCACAGTGCCCCATAACTGCCCTGCCCCATAGCTGCCCTGCCCCATAGCAACACCGCACTGCCCCATAGCTGCCCTGCCCCATAGCTGCCCTGCCCCATAGCGACACCGCACTGCCCCATAGCTGCCCTGCCCCATAGCGATCCCACAGTGCCCCATAACTGCCCTGCCCCATAGCTGCCCTGCCCCATAGCAACACCACACTGCCCCATAACAGCCCTGCCCCATAGCTGCCCTGCCCCATAGCGATCCCACAGCGCCCCATAGGGACACTGCCCTGCCCCATACAGACACCGCACTGCCCCATAGCTGCCCTGCCCCATAGAGACACCGCACTGCCCCATAACTGCCCTGCCCCATAGCTGCCCTGCCCCATAGCGACACCGCACTGCCCCATAACTGCCCTGCCCCACAGCTGCCCTGCCCCATAGCGATCCCACAGCGCCCCACAGGGACACTGCCCTGCCCCATACAGACACCGCACTGCCCCATAACAGCCCTGCCCCATAGCAATCCCACAGCGCCCCATAGGAACACTGCCCTGCCCCATACAGACACCACACTGCCCCATAACTGCCCTGCCCCATACAGACACCGCACTGCCCCATTAACAGCCCTGCCCCATAGAGACACCACACTGCCCCATAACAGCCCTGCCCTATAGAGACATCGCCCTGCCCCATAGCTGCCCTGCCCCATAGAGACATCGCCCTGCCCCATAGCGACACCGCACTGCCCCATAGCTGTCCTGCCCCATAGCGACACCGCACTGCCCCATAACTGCCCTGCCCCATAGATACTCCACACTGCCCCATAACTGCCCTGCCCCATAGATACTCCACACTGCCCCATTAACAGCCCTGCCCCATAGATACACCACACTGCCCCATAACAGCCCTGCCCTATAGAGACATCGCCCTGCCCCATAGCGACACCGCACTGCCCCATAGCTGCCCTGCCCCATAGCGACACCGCACTGCCCCATAGCTGCCCAGCCCCATAACAGCCCTGCCCCAGAGACCCCCCCCTGCCCCATAGCTGCCCTGCCCCATAGCGATCCCACAGTGCCCCATAACTGCCCTGCCCCATAGCTGCCCTGCCCCATAGAGACACCGCACTGCCCCATAGCGATCCCACAGTGCCCCATAACTGCCCTGCCCCATAGCTGCCCTGCCCCATAGCGATCCCACAGTGCCCCATAGCTGCACTGCCCCATAGCGATCCCACAGTGCCCCATAACTGCCCTGCCCCATAGCTGTCCTACCCCATAGCGACACCGCACTGCCCCATAGCTGCCCTGCCCCATAGAGACACCACACTGCCCCATAGCTGCCCCGCCCCATAGACACCAGACTGCCCTATAGCCGCCCTGCCCCATAGCGACACCGCACTGCCCCATAGCTGCCCTGCCCCATAGAGACGCTGTCCCATAGCTGCCCTGCCCCATAGCGACACCGCACTGCCCCGTAGCTGCCCTGCCCTGCCCCACAGAGACATCGCCCTGCCCCATAACAGCCCTGCCCCATAGAGACATCGCCCTGCCCCATAGCTGCCCTGCCCCATAGAGACACCGCACTGCCCCATAGCTGCCCTGCCCCATAACGACACCACACTGCCCCATAGCTGCCCTGCCCCATAGCGACATCACCCTGCCCCATAGCTGCCCTGCCCCATAGAGACACCACACTGCCCCATAGCCGACCTGCCCCATAGAGACACCACACTGCCCCATAGCCGACCTGCCCCATAGCTGCCCTGCCCCATAGCGACCCCACACTGCCCCATAACCCCACACTCAGCCCCACAGCAATCCCAAAGCCCCACCCAGCCCACACCGACCCCATAAGCCCACAATAAACCTCACACCCCACATCCTCACCCCATAACCCCACACGCATCCCCACACCCACCCCATAACCACACACTGACCCCATAACCACACACTGAACCCCAAAACCCCACACCGACCCCACAACCCCACATCCCGACCCCATAGAACGACATTAAGTCTCACTCCGGCCTCACACTGGCCCCATAACCCCACATTCTGACCCCATAACCCCACACTGACCCCATAACCCCACACCGACCCCATAACCCCACATCCAGACCCCACAACAACCCCATAACACCACAATGAGTCCCATCACCCCATAACCCCGTTCTCTGACCCCATAAGCACACACAGAACACCAAAACCCCACACCGACCCCATAACCCCACATCCTCACCCCATAAGCACACACTGAGCCCCACAACGACCCCAAAAACCCACATCAGCCCCATAACCCCACGTCCTGACCCCACAACCCCATCTCCTGACCCCATAACCCCACACTGAGCCCCAAACCGACCCCATAAACCCACATCAGCCCCATAACCCCACCTCCTGACCCCATAACCCCACATCAACCCCGTAACCCCACATCCTGACCCCATAACCCCACACCCTGACCCCATAACCCCAAATTCCAGCCCTACACCGACCCCACAACCACACAATGAACCCCATAACTCCACATCCTAACCCCACAACGACCCCATAACCCCACAGTGAAACCCATAATCCCACTCTCTGACCCCATAAGCACACACTGAGCCCCAAAACCTCACACCGACCCCATAACCCCATCTCCTGACCCCATAACCCCACACTGAGCCCCACACCGACCCCATAAACCCACATCGACCCCATAACCCCACATCCTGACCCCATAAGCCCATAACAACCCCATAACCCCACATCCTGACCCCATAAACACACACTGAGCCCCAAAACCCCACACCGACCCCATAATCCCACATTCTGACCCTATAACAACCCCATAACCCCACATCCTGACCCCATAAACACACACTCAGCCCCAAAACCCCACACCGACCCCATAATCCCACATTCTGACCCCATAACAACCCCATAACCCCACATCCTGACCCCATAAACACACACTGAGCCCCAAAACCCCACACCGACCCCATAATCCCACATTCTGACCCCATAACAACCCCATAACCCCACAATGAGTCCCATCACCCCATAACCCCACTCTCTGACCCCATAACCCCCCACTGACCCCAAAACCCCACACTGAGCCTCGCAACCCCATCTCCTGACCCCATAACCCCACACCGAGCCCAGCTCCAACCCCACAACCCCACACCCCAACCCCATACCCCACATCTGATCCCATAACCCCACAGAGCCCCACACCGACCCCACAGCCCCACATCCTGGCCCCATAACCCTACACTGAGCCCCACACCCACCCCATAACCCCACACTCCCACCCCACAACCCCACATTCTGACTCCATAGCCCCATATCGACCCCATAACCCCATATTGACCCCATAGATCCACACTGACCCCATAGCCCCATATTCTGACCCCATAGATCCGCAATGACCCCATAGCCCCATATTGACCCCATAGATCCACACTGACCCCATAGATCCATATTCTGACCCCATAACCCCACACCAACCCCATAACCCCATACCAACCCCATAACCCCATATTCTGACTCCATAACCCCACAGCGACCCCATAACCTCATATTCTGATCCTATAACCCCGCATTCCCACCCCATAACCCCACAGCGACCCCAAAACACCACATTCTGACCCCAAAACCCCACAGAGCCCCACATCGACCCCACAACCCCACACTTCTACCTCATAAACCCACACTGACCCCATAACCGCATCCTAAACCCCACATCCTGACCCTATAACCCCACTCTCGGCCCCACACCGACCCCACAACCCCACACTCAGCCCCACACTGACCCCATAGCCCCACACTGACCCCATATCCCCACGTTCTGACCCTATAAACCCACAGTCCCACCCCACAACCCCTCACTCAGCCCCACAACCACCCCATAACTCCACAATGAGTCTCATAACCCCATAACCCTGCATTCTGACCCCACAAACCCCACGCTCAGCCCCATAACGATCCTATAACCCCATACTCAGCCCCATAACCCCACAGTCTGACCCCATAACCCCACAACAACCCCATAATGACCTCATAACCCCACACTGCAATCCCATAACTCCACAGTCCCACCCCATAACCCCACACCGACCCCATAACCCCATATTCTGACTCCATAGATCCACACTGACCCCATAACCCCATATTCTGACCCCACAGATCCACACTGACCCCATAACCCCATATTCTGACCCCACAGATCCACACTGACCCCATAACCGCATATTCTGACCCCATACATCCACACTGACCCCATAACCCCATATTCTGACCCCAGAGATCCACACCCCCACATTCTGACCCCACAACGACCCTACAGCCCCATAATGAGTCCCATAACCCCATTTCCCCACATTCTGACCCCACAAACTCACACCGAGCCCCATAAAAACCCCATAACCCCACACTCAGCCCAATAACCCCACATTCCGACCCCATAACCACCCCATAATCCCACATTCGATTCCCACAACCCCACACTCAGCCCCATAACGACCCCATAACCCCACGCCCAGCCCCATAACCCCACATCCTGACCCCATACCTCCATACTCAGCCCCATAATGCCCCCATAACCCCACACCCCCACCCCATAACCCCATATTCTGACCCCATAACCCTGCACACACAGCCCGACAACGATCCTATAACCCCAAAACGAGTCCCATCACCCCACAACGACCCCATAACCCCACAACCCCACACTCAGCCCCACAACCCCACACTCAGCCCCACAACCCCACACTCAGCCCCACAACAAGTCCCATCACCCCGTAACTCCACATTCTGACCCCATAACTCCACACTCAGCCCCACAACGAGTCCCATCACCCCACAACGAGCCCCATCACCCCATAACCCCACATTCTGACCCCATAACTCCACACTCAGCCCTATAACCCCACATTCTGACCCCATATCCCCACACTCAGCCCTATAACCCCACATTCTGACCCCATATCCCCACACTCAGCCCTATAACCCCACATTCTGACCCCATATCCCCACACTCAGCCCCACAACGACCCCATAAGCCCACGAGTCCCATCACCCCATAACCCCACACCTCCACCCCATTCCCCCCACGTTCTGACCCCACAACCCCACACTCAGGACCACAACGACCCCATAACCCCACAACGACCCCATAACCCCCATAACCTCACATTCTTACCCCATAACCCCACACTCAGGACCACAACGACCCCATAATCCCACAACCTCACGTTCTGACCCCATAACCCCACACTCAGCCCCACAACGACCCCATCACCCCACAACGAGCCCCATCACCCCACAACCCCACATTCAGCCCCACAACGACCCCATAATCTCACAATCTCACATTCTGACCCCATATCCCCACACTCAGCCCCACAACGACCCCATAAGCCCACGAGTCCCATCACCCCATAACCCCACCCCCCCACCCCATTCCCCCCACGTTCTGACCCCATAACTCCACACTCAGACCCACAACAACTCCATCACCCCACAACGAGCCCCATCACCCCACAACCTCACATTCTGACCCCATAACCCCACACTCAGGACCACAACGACCCCATCACCCCACATTCTGACCCCACACTCAGCCCCACAACGACCCCATAATCCCAGCTCACATTCTGACCCCATATCCCCACACTCAGCCCCGTTCCCCCACACCCTGACCCCATAACCCCACATTCAGCCCCATTCCCCCACATTCTGACCCCATCACCCCCCATTCAGACCCATTCCCCCACATTCTGACCCCATTCCCCCACACCCTGACCCCATAACCCCACACTCAGCACCACAACGACCCCATCACCCCACAACCCCACATTCTGACCCCATAACCCCACACTCAGCCCCGTAACCCCACATTCTGACCCCATTCCCTCACATTCTGACCCAACAACCCCACACTCAGCCCCACAACAACCCCATAACCCCACAACGAGTCCCATCACCCCATAACCCCACACACCCACCCGATTCCCCCCACATTCTGACCCCACAACCCCACACTCAGACCCACAACTCCATCTCCCCACAACGACCCCATAACCCCCACAACCTCACATTCTCACCCCATAACTGCACACTCAGGACAACAACGACCCCATAACCCCACAATGACTGCATAACCCCAGATTCTGACCCCACACTCAGTACCACAACGACCCCATAATCCCACAACCTCACATCATGACCCCATAAACCCACACTCAGCCCCACAACGACCCCATCACCCCACAACGAGTCCCATCACCCCATAACCCCACACTCTGACCCCATAACCCCACACTCAGCCCCATATCCCCACACTCAGCCCCATATCCCCACATCCAGACCCCATAACTCCACACTCAGACCCACAACGACCCCATAAGCCCACAACGAGTCCCATCACCCCATAACCCCACACCCCCACCCCATTCCCCCCACGTTCTGACCCCACAACCCCACACTCAGCCCCACAACAACTCCATCACCCCACAACCTCACATTCTGACCCCATGTCCCCACACTCAGCCCCATTCCCCCATAATCTGACCCCATAATCCCAGACACAGCCTCAGAACGACTCCATAACCCCACACTCAGTCCCCTCACCCCATAACCCCACGTTCTGACCCCATAACCCCACACTCAGCCCCACAACGACCCCATAACCCCACAACAAGTCCCATCACCCCATAACTCCACATTCTGACCCCATAACCCCACACTCAGCCCCATTCCCCCACATTCTGACCCCTAACCCCCCATTCAGACCCATTCCCCCACATTCTGACCCCATTCCCCCACACCCTGACCCCATAACCCCACACTCAGCACCACAACGACCCCATCACCCCACAACCCCACATTCTGACCCCATGACCCCACACTCAGCCCCGTAACCCCACAACGAGTCCCATCACCCCATAACCCCACACACCCACTCCATTCCCCCACGTTCTGACCCCATAACTCCACACTCAGACCCACAACAACTCCATCACCCCACAACGACCCCATAACCCCCACAACCTCACATTCTGACCCCATAACCCCACACTCAGGGCCACAACGACCCCATAACCCCACAATGACCCCATAACCCCAGATTCTGACCCCACACTCAGTACCACAACAACCCCATAATCCCATAACCTCACATCATGACCCCATAAACCCACACTCAGCCCCACAACGACCCCATCACCCCACAACGAGTCCCATCACCCCATAACCCCCCACTCTGACCCCATAACCCCACACTCAGCCCCATTCCCCCACATCCAGACCCCATAACTCCACACTCAGACCCACAACGACCCCATAAGCCCACAACGAGTCCCATCACCCCACAACCCCACATTCAGCCCCACAATGACCCCATAATCTAACAATCTCACATTCTGACCCCATATCCCCACACTCAGCCCCATAACCCCACGTTCTGACCCCATAAGCCCACACTCAGCCCCACAACGACCCCATCACCCCACAACGACCCCATATCCCCCACAACCTCACATTCTGACCCCATAACCCCACACTCAGCACCACAACGACCCCATCACCCCACATTCTGAGCCCATAATCCCACAACCTCACATTCTGACCCCATAACCCCACACTCAGACCCACAACGACCCCATCACCCCACAACGAGTCCCATCACCCCATAACCCCACACCCCCACCCCATTCCCCCCACATTCTGACCCCACAACCCCACACTCAGGACCACAACGACCCCATAACCCCCATAACCTCACATTCTTACCCCATAACCCCACACTCAGGACCACAACGACCCCATCACCCCACATTCTGACCCCAAACTCACCACCACAACGACCCCATAATCCCACAACCTCACGTTCTGACCCCATAACCCCACACACAGGACCACAACGACCCCATCACCCCACATTCTGACCCCACACTCAGCACCACAACGACCCCATAACCCCCACAACCTCACATTCTCACCCCATAACTGCACACTCAGGACAACAACGGCCCCATAACCCCGGATTCTGACCCCACACTCAGTACCACAATGACCCCATAATCCCACAACCTCACATCATGACCCCATAACCCCACACTCAGCCCCACAACGATCCCATCACCCCACAACGAGTCCCATCACCCCACAACCCCACATTCAGCCCCACAACGACCCCATAATCTCACAATCCCACATTCTGACCCCATAACCCCACACTCAGCCCCATAACCCCACGTTCTGACCCCATAAGCCCACGCTCAGCCCCACAACGACCCCATCACCCCACAACGACTCCCATATCCCCCACAACCTCACATTCTGACCCCATAACCCCACACTCAGCCCCACAACGACCCCATCACCCCACAACGAGCCCCATCACCCCACAACCCCACATTCAGCCCCACAACGACCCCATAATCTCACAATCTCACATTCTGACCCCATATCCCCACACTCAGCCCCACAACGACCCCATAAGCCCACGAGTCCCATCACCCCATAACCCCACACCCCCACCCCATTCCCCCCACGTTCTGACCCCATAACCCCACACTCAGCCCCACAACAACTCCATCATCCCACAACCCCACATTCTGACCCCATGTCCCCACACTCAGCCCCATTCCCCCATAATCTGACCCCATAATCCCAGACACAGCCTCAGAACGACTCCATAACCCCACACTCAGTCCTCTCACCCCATAACCCCACATTCTGACCCCACAACCCCACACTCAGCCCCACAACGACCCCATAACCCCACAACGAGGCCCATCACCCCATAATCCCACATTCTGACCCCATAGCCCCAGACTCACCCCCACAACGACCCCATAGCCCCCATTCAGCCCTATACCACCACATTCTGCCCCTATTCCCCCACATTCCTACCCCAAAACCCCACACTCAGCCCCACAACGACCCCAAAACCCCACAACCCCACATTCTGACCCCATAACCCCCCATTCAGCCCCATATCACCACATTCTGGCCCCATTCCCCCACATTCTAACCCCATAACTCCACACTCAGCCCCACAACGACCCCATCACCCCACAAGGAGTCCCATCACCCCATAACCCCACATTCTGACCCCATAACCCCCTATTCAGCCCCATATCACCACATTCTGCCCCGATTCCCCCATATTCCTACCCCAAAACCCCACACTCCGCCCCACAACGACCCCAAAACCCCACAACCCCACACTCTGACCCCATAATCGCCCATTCAGCCCCATATCACCACATTCTGCCCCCATTCCCCCACATTCCTACCCCAAAACGCCACACTCAGCCCCACAACGACCCCAAAACCCCACAACCCCACATTCTGCCCCCATATCCCCACACTCAGCCCCATATCCCCCCATTCTGACCCCATTTCCCTACCCCCCCCCCCCCCGTTCCCCTTCCCGCCCTTTTTCCCCCCCCCTCCCCACACAAACCCCACACAACCCCCCCACTACGGACCCACAACCCCCCTCCCCACCCCCCGTAAGCAGCCGGATGATACAAAAAATACCCTTTTTTTTTTTTTTGTTAGGGGGGTCCCTTCGCCATCTTACCTTTCCCGGCCGGGGGGGGCCGTCCGATGAGGAGCCGGGGAGGGGGGGTGGGGGAAGGCTGAAGCCCCTCCCTCAACCGCACCGCGGATCCTCCGCCATAAAATGGCGGCCCGGCCTTCACCGCCTCCTCGTCCTCCTCCTCGTTCTTCCCCACCCCCCCCCTCTTAAAATCCGGAGCCGTTCTCCGGGCGCTCCGTCCGCCGCTCCTCCCCTCCCCCCCTCCCTCCCCCCACCCCCCTTTACAACCACGCCGGCCCTCCCCTCTGCCCCCCGCTTCGGGGGGATCACGGGAAATGGAGTCCGTATCCGAGCGGCCCCCGAGCGGCAAAATGGCGGCGGCGGCGCCGCCAGAAGGAGGAGGCGCCAAAACAACTCTCGCGAGACTTCCGCCGCGGCTCCGTGGGAAAGGCGAGGTGGTCTCGCGAGGGTTGGCTCCGCCAGAAGGAGGAGGTGCCAAAATAACTCTCGCGAGACTTCCGCCGCGGCTCAGTGGGAAAAGGGAGGTGGTCTCGCGAGAAGTGGCGCGGCCAGATGGAGGAGGAGGAGGAGGCGCCAAAACAACTCTCGCGAGACTTCCGCCGTGGATCTATGGGAAAGGCGAGGTGGTCTCGCGAGAAGTGGCGCCGCCAGAAGGAGGAGGTGCCGAAACAACTATCGCGAGACTTCCGCCGCAGCTCTGTGGGAAAAGATAAATGGTCCCGCGAGAAGTGGCGCCGCCAGAAGGAGGAGGCGCCAAAAGAAGTATCGCGAGACTTCCGCCGCGGCTCTAAGGGGAAAGCGACGTGGTCTCGCGAGGGTTGGCTCCACGTCGGATCTCGCGGGGTTTGGTACGGCTGATCCTCGCTGACATCTCGCGAGGTTTGAGGCGATCGAGAGCGAAAAAGAACCTGCGGGAATCTCGCGAGATTTCAGTGAGGCGGGGACCGCTGCGGTCTGAAGGGGATGAGATCTCGCGAGACTTCTACACGCACGGGGTTTGAACGGGATGAAACGTGAAGATCTCGCGAGAGTTTAATCGGGGGATCAGCGCGGACTAATCACACGGGAGGGGCTGGAGGGCAACCTAGAGAAAATCTCGCGAGATTTCGTCAAGGAGAAGCGGCGGATTGGAGAGAAAGGACGCGACCGTCTCGCGAGATTTCCAAACGGGAATGAATCGGGAGATATCGCGATGTTTGAGGAGACGGTGGGCGGGAGGCACATGGCGGGAAAGCACGCCGCCCCCCCCCCCACCCGACGAGACGGGGGAAGTCTCGCGAGAAGGGGGAGAGCGAGAGGCGAGACCCGCTCTGTGGGTCCGACGTGCCGGCCTTGACGCAACTTCCGGTCTGTGGCCACAACTTCCGGACCGCAGCACACTTTCCCCCCGGCGCCGCGGTGCGCTCTGGGTAACGTAGCCCACTTCCGGTTTTCCCCACATATGGGTGAGCGGAACCGGAAGTGCTGTCGGAACTCCCTCCGCCATGACCTGGGGGGAGCGGAGCCGTTCCCCTCAGAGTCCCGCAGGCCCCTCTGTCCTCCACAGAACCCCGTGGACGCCGTTCAGCTCCACTCGGCCAATAGACTCCATCGAAACAAACGGAACGACAGATGAAACCTGGGGTTTGCCTCCCCCTCTCTCTTTCCGCCCCCCGGTACCGCTTTCCCGGGTTACGAACTAAACTTTCCCGTCAGCCTTTTCGGCTCCACTTGCTGCTCGTGACTCCCGCGCCGCCTCTGAGTTCCGCTTCCGGTTTGCGGCTTCCGCCCCACCCCCACCCCCCCTGTCTGGGACACCAACTTCCGGTCTGCGCCTGCCCGTCCTGTCTTTTTGCCCACAACATCCGCTCCCCCGCTCCCTTCCCTCTCAGGGCCGCGCGGTACGCTGGGAGCTGCAGTCCACTTCCGCCGTAGGACGCACGGCGGGATATAGTGACCGGAAGTTCTAACTTTCAGCTCACGACTGTGACCCAGCTTCCGGTCCGTGGCTCTCAGCCTCGTTTGCACCTCCCTCTTCCGGATTCGAGCTACGGCTTCCGGTCCATGGCTCCCACTTCCGGTTTTGATCCACAACTTCCGGTCCGTGGCTCTCAGCTCCGTCTGCAGCTCACGTTCCCAATCTGCGGCTCCCACTTCCGGTTTTTCGCCCCCCACTTCCGCCCTGCCCCTCTCTTCCCGCTCCCGGCCGCGTGGCACTCTGGGAGCCGTAGTCCGCTTCCGCCTCTCGTTCCATGGCCGCGCACAGGACCGGAAGTGCCCTCCGAACTACACCCGCCATGCTTCCCCGCCGCCCCTCTGCCCCATGGCGGAGCCGCTGCCCTGGTGCGTGGCCGCTCTCCGTTCCCGCACCGAACCGGGGCTGAGCCGCGCTTTAACGGCTTTACGACGATGGCACACGCGAAACCCGAAAGGAGCCGAAGGATTCCGGGCTCGGGGTGGAGTCAAACCGCTTTTGGAGCTTTTAGGACCTCCGTGGAAAGGACGCACGGTGGAATTGGCGCTCAGCGTTCTCGGCAACGTCTGCGCCGAAAAGAGCTGCCGGAGGGAAGCCAGGAGATGCGGAGGAGTCGGGAGGCTGGGTGAGGGGCTGTAGTGTCGCGATACGCCGCCGTACATATCGCGATACGGCGCCGTGGCTGTCGCGATAGGTCGCCATACTGGGCCCTGGTTGGAGCCGCGGGGGGGGGGAGGGGATGTTGGGCGGGGAGGGGGGGTGTGGGAGGGGAAGGGGGGGAGGTGGGGGGGGGGTTGGGGGTCCATGAGGGGCTTAAGGGGCTCTGGGGGGTCTCTATGGGCTCTCTATGGCTCTCTATGGGTCTCTATGGGGCTCTGGAGGGTCTCTATGGGGCTCTATGGAGTCTCTATGGAGTCTATAGGATCTCTATGGGGCTCTGGGGGGTCTCTATGGGGTCTCTATGGCTCTCTATGGGGTCCATATGGGGTCTCTATGGGGCTCTAAGAGGTCCCCAGGGGGCTCTGGGGGTCTCTATGGGGTCTCTATGGGGTCTCTATGAGGTCTTTATGGGTCTCTATGGGGCTCTGGGGGTTCTCTATGGGGTCTATAGAGTCTCTATGGGCTTCTATGGGTCTCTATGGGGCTCTGGGGGTCTCTATTGGGGTTCTCTGGGGGGGGGGGGAGGGAATGTGGGGCGGGGAGGGGGAGTGTAGGAGGGGAAGGGGGGGAGGTGGGGGGGGGCTGGGGGTCCATGAGGGGCTTAAGGGGCTCTTGGGGGTCTCTATGGGGTCTCTATGGCTCTCTATGGGGTCCATATGGGATCTCTATGGGGCTCTGGGGGGTCTCTATGGGGTCTCTATGGGTCTCTATGGGGCTCTATGGAGTCTCTATGGGGTCTATAGGGTCTCTATGGGGCTCTGGGGGGTCTCTATGGGGCTCTATGGGGCTCTGGGGGTCTCTATGGGGCCTCTATGGGGTCTCTATGGGGCTCTGGGGGGTCTCTATAGAGCTCTATGGAGTCTCTATGGGGTCTATAGGGTCTCTATGGGTCTCTATGGGGTCTCTATGGGGTTTCTATGGAGCTCTGGGGGGTCTCTATTGGGGTTCTCTGGGGGGGGGGGAGGGGATGGGGGGTGTGTGAGGGGAAGGGGGGGAGGTGGGGGGGGGGTTGGGGGTCCATGAGGGGCTTAAGGGGCTCTTGGGGGTCTATATGGGGTCTCTGTGGGGCTCTAAGAGGTCCCCAGGGGGCTCTGTGGGGTCTCTATGGGGCTCTGGGGGTCTCTATGGGGCTCTATGGAACTCTGGGGGTCTCTATGGGGCCTCTATGGGGTCTCTATGGGGTCTCCATGGGGCTCTGGGGGGTCTCAATGGGGCTCTATGGGGTCTCTATGGGGGGGTTTCTATGAGGTTTCTACTGGGTTCTGGGGGGTCTCTATAGAAGTTCTATGGGATCTCTATGGGGTCTCTATGGGGCTCTGGGGGGGTCTCTATTGGGGTTCTATGGGGCCCCTATAGGGCCCTGTGGGGTTTCTATGGGGTTCTGTGGGGCTGTACGAGGCTCTATGTGGTCTCTATGGGGCTCTGGGGGGTCTCTATGGGGTCTCTATGGGGATCTCTATGGGGTCTCTATGGGGCTCTGGTGGGTCTCTATGGGGTCTCTATAGGGCTCTGGGGGTCTCTATGGGGTCTCTATGGGGTCTCTATGGGGTCTCTATAGGGCTGTATGAGGCACTCTGGGGCCTTTATGGGGCTCTATGGGGTCTTCATGGGGCACTGTGGGATTTTTATGGGGCGCTTTGGGGCACAGTGGGGTCCTGTGGGGGTTTTATGGAGTGCTATGGGGCTCTAAGGAGCCCTATGGGGCACTGTGGGGTTTCTATGGGGCGCTATGGGGCTCTGGGAGGTCTCTATGGGACACTTTGGGGTTTTGAGGGGCTCTATGGGGTCTCTGTGGGGTCCTGTGGGGTTTTTATGGGGTGCTGTGGGGCTCTGTGGAGCCCTATGGGGCACTGTGGGGTTTCTATGGGGATCTATGGGGCATTGTGGGGGTCCTATGGGGTTCCGTTGGGTTCTATGGGGTTCCGTTGGGTTCTATGGGGTTCCATTGGGGTGGGGGATTGTGTGGGGTTCCGTTGGGTTCTGCTGGGTTCTATGGGGTTCCATTGGGTTCTAGGGGGTTCCATTGGGTTCTGCTGGGTTCTATGGGGTTTCATTGGGTTCTGTGGGGTTCCGTTGGGTTCTATGGGGTTCTACAGGGCTCTATGGGGTTCCATTTGGTACTACATGGTTCCGTTGGGTTCTGCTGGGTTCTATGGGGTTCCGTTGGGTTCTGCTGGGTTCTATGGGGTTCCATTGGGTTCTGTGGGGTTCCGTTGGGTTCTCTGGGATTCTACAGGGCTCTATGGGGTTCCATTCAGTGCTACACAGTTCTGTGGGGTTCTATGGGGTTCCGTTGGGGTCTCTGGGGTTGTGTGGGGTTCCATTGGGTTCCGTTGGGTTCTGCTGGGTTCTATGGGGTTCTATGGGGTTCTGCTGGGTTCTAGGGGGTTCCGTTGGGTTCTGCTGGGTTCTATGGGGTTCTCTGGGGTTCCATTGGGTTCTGTGGGGTTCCATTGGGTTCTACGATGTTGCATTGGGTTCTGTTGGGTTCTATGGGGTTCTGTTGGGCTCTATGGGGCTCTCTTGAGATCTATGGGGTTCCGTTGGGTTCTGTGGGGTTCTATGGTGTTCCATTGGGGTTTCTGGGGTTGTGTGGGGTTCTGTTGGGTTCTATGGTGTTCCATTGGGGTCTGTGGGTTCTGGTGGGTTCTATGGGGTTCTGCTGGGTTCTATGGTCTTCTGTTGGGGTTTCTGGGGTTCTACTGGGTTCTGTTGGGTTCTATGGGGTTCTATGGGGTTTTGCTGGGTTCTGTTGGGGTCTCTGGGGTTCCGTTGGGTTCTATTGGGTTCCGTTGGGTTCTATGGGGTTCTGTTGGGTTCTGCTGGGTTCTATGGGGTTCCGTTGGGTTCTGTTGGGTTCTATGGGGTTCCATTGGGGTCTCTGGGGTTGTGTGGGGTTTCGTTGGGTTCCGTTGGGGTCTCTGGGGTTCCGTTGGGTTCCGTTGGGTTCCGTTGGGTTCTGTGGGGTTCCGTTGGGTTCTGTGGGGTTCTGTTGGGTTCTGTTGGGTTCCCTTGAGGTCCATTGGGTGCTATGGGGTTCCGTTGGGTTCCCTTGGGTTCTATGGGGTTCCCTTGGGTTCTATGGGGTTCCGTTGGGTTCTATGGGGTTCCGTTGGGTTCTATTGGGTTCCGTTGGGTTCTATGGGGTTCCGTTGTGTTCTGTTGGGTTCTATGGGGTTCCGTTGGGGTCTCTGGGGTTGTGTGGGGTTCCGTTGGGTTCTGTTGGGTTCTATGGTGTTCCGTTGGGGTCTCTGGGGTTGTGTGAGGTTCTGTTGGGTTCCGTTGGGTTCTGTGGGGTTCTGTTGGGTTCTATTGGGTTCCCTTGAGGTCCGTTGGGTGCTATGGGGTTCCGTTGGGTTCCCTTGGGTTGTATGGGGTTCCCTTGGGTTCTGTTGGGTTCCGTTGGGTTCTATTGGGTTCCGTTGGGTTCTATTGGGTTCCGTTAGGTTCTATGGGGTTCTGTTGTGTTCTGTTGGGTTCTATGGGGTTCCGTTGGGGTCTCTGGGGTTGTGTGGGGTTCCGTTGGGTTCTGTTGGGTTCTATGGGGTTCCATTGGGGTCTCTGGGGTTGTGTGGGGTTTCGTTGGGTTCTGTTGGGTTCTATGGGGTTCCGTTGGAGTCTCTGGGGTTGCGTTGGGTTCCGTTGGGTTCCGTTGGGTTCTGTGGGGTTCCGTTGGGTTCTGTGGGGTTCTATTGGGTTCCCTTGAGGTCCGTTGGGTGCTATGGGGTTCCGTTGGGTTCCCTTGGGTTCTGTTGGGTTCCCTTGGGTTCTGTTAGGTTCCGTTGGGTTCTATTGGGTTCCGTTGGGTTCTATGGGGTTCCGTTGGGGTCTCTGGGGTTGTGTGGGGTTCTTTGGGGTTCCGTTGGGTTCTATGGGGTTCTGCTGGGTTCTCTGGGGTTCTGCTGGGTTCTATGGGGTTCCGTTGGGTTCTGTTGGGTTCTATGGGGTTCCGTTGGGGTCTCTGGAGTTGTGTGGGGTTCCGTTGGGTTCTGTTGGGTTTCTGTTTGGGGTTCCATTGGGGTCTCTGGGGTTCTGTTGGGTTCTATTGGGTTCTGTGGGGTTCTATGGGGTTCCATTGGGGTCTCTGGAGTTGTGTGGGGTTCTGTTGGGTTCCCTTGAGGTCCGTTGGGTTCTGTTGGGTTCTGTCGGGTTCTATGGGGTGACTTTGGGCCCGCTGAGTGGTTCTGGGTCCCGCGGTGGGGATTTTGGGGGTGACCCCATTGTCTGCCCCCATTTCCCCGCAGTGATCCTCCTGAGCTCCTCGGGACCCGAAAGCGTCTGGAACCGAGCGGCCCGAGCTCTGGCCAACCTGGCTCTGGAACCCGATGGGGCGCGGGATGTCCTCGAGGCAGGTGGGCGTCCCCAAGGGTCCCCAAGGGTTCCTCGGGGTTTTTTGGGGTCTTTTGGGGTCTTTATGGGATTTCTGGTGGTCGTTATGGGGTCTCTGAGGGTCAAAGTAGAGACCCTAAATGTCACTTACAGGGTTTCGTGGAGGTTTGTGGTGTCCCTGAGGTGTCCCCAAACGTCCCCATGGGGTCCCAAAGGTTCCCCGGGGTTTTCTGGGGTCTTTTGGGGTCTCTATGGGATTTCTGGTGGTGGTTACGGGGTCTCTGAGGGTCCAACTGGAGATCCCCAGTATCAGATTTGGGGTCTGACGGAGGTTTGTGGTGTCCCTGAGGTGTCCCCAAACGTCCCCATGGGTCCCCAAAGGTTCCTCGGGGTTTTCTGGGGTCTTTTGGGGTCTTCATGGGGTTTCTTGGGGTCTTTTGGGGTCTCTGAGGGTCAAAGTAGAGATCTTAAATGTCACTTACAGGGTTTCGTGGAGGTTTGTGGTGTCCCTGAGGTGTCCCCAAACGTCCCCATGGGGTCCCAAAGGTTCCTCGGGGTTTTCTGGGGTCTTTTGGGGTCTTTATGGGATTTCTGGTGGTCGTTATGGGGTTTCTAAGGGTCCAACTGGAGATCCCCAGTATCAGATTTGGGGTCTCATGGAGGTTTGTGTTGTCCCTGAGGTGTCCCCAAACGTCCCCATGGGTCCCCAAGGGTTTCTCGGGGTTTTTTGGGGTCTTTTGGGGTCTCTATGGGATTTCTGGTGGTGGTTATGGGATTTCTAAGGGTCAGTGTGAAGATCCCAATTGTCACTTACAGGGTTTCGTGGAGGTTTGTGGTGTCCCTGAGGTGTCCCCAAACATCCCCAAGGGTCCCCAAGGGTTCCTCGGGGTTTTTTGGGGTCTTTTGGGGTCTCTATGGGATTTCTGGTGGTCGTTATGGGGTCTCTGAGGGTCCAACTGGAGATCCCCAGTATCAGATTTGGGGTCTCATGGAGGTTTGTGTTGTCCCTGAGGTGTCCCCAAATGTCCCCATGGGGTCCCAAAAGTTCCTCTTGGTTTTCTGGGGTCTTTTGGGGTCTTTATGGGGTTTCTGGTGGTCGTTATGGGGTCTCTGAGGGTCAAAGTAGAGATCCTAAATGTCACTTACAGGGTTTCATGGAGGTTTGTGGTGTCCCTGAGGTGTCCCCAAACGTCCCCATGGGGTCCCAAAGGTTCCTCGGGGTTTTCTGGGGTCTTTTGGGGTCTCTATGGGGTTTCTGGTGGTGGTTATGGGGTCTCTGAGGGTCCAACTGGAGATCCCCAGTATCAGATTTGGGGTCTCATGGAGGTTTGTGGTGTCCCTGAGGTGTCCCCAAACATCCCCATGGCGTCCCCAAAGGTTCTTTGGGGTTTCTTGGGGTCTTTTGGGGTCTTCATGGGGTTTCTTGGGGTCTTTTGGGGTCTCTGAGGGTCAAAGTAGAGATCCTAAATGTCACTTACAGGGTTTCGTGGAGGTTTGTGGTGTCCCTGAGGTGTCCCCAAACGTCCCCATGGGGTCCCCAAGGGTTCCTTGGGGTTTTTCAGGGTCTTTTGGGGTCTCTATGGGATTTCTGGTGGTGGTTATGGGGTTTCTAAGGGTCAATGTGAAGATCCCAATTGTCACTTACAGGGTTTCGTGGAGGTTTGTGGTGTCCCTGAGGTGTCCCCAAACATCCCCAAGGGTCCCCAAGGGTTCCTCGGGGTTTTTTGGGGTCTTTTGGGGTCTTTATGGGATTTCTGGTGGTCGTTATGGGGTCTCTGAGGGTCCAACTGGAGATTCCCAGTATCAGATTTGGGGTCTCATGGAGGTTTGTGTTGTCCCTGAGGTGTCCGCAAATGTCCCCATGGGTCCCCAAAGGTTCCTCTTGGTTTTCTGGGGTCTTTTGGGGTCTTCATGGGTTTTCTGGTGGTCGTTATGGGGTCTCTGAGGGTCAAAGTAGAGATCCTAAATGTCAGTTACAGGGTTTCATGGAGGTTTGTGGTGTCCCTGAGGTGTCCCCAAACGTCCCCATGGGGTCCCAGAAGGTTCCTCGGGGTTTTCTGGGGTCTTTTGGGGTCTCTATGGGATTTCTGGTGGTGGTTATGGGGTTTCTAAGAGTCAATGTGAAGATCCCAAAGGTCAGTTATGGGGTTTCATGGAGGTCTGTGGTGTCCCTGAGGTGTCCCCAAACGTCCCCATGGGGTCCCCAAAGGTTCCTCTTGGTTTTCTGGGGTCTTTTGGGGTCTTTATGGGGTTTCTGGTGTCCCTATGTACTTCTCCAGCACCGCAGGTTCTAGATCACCCCACATCCCATTCCCTCCACCCCCAAATGTTCCCCATAATGGGTTTTCCACCACCACAGATTCTAGATCACCCCGTATCCCATCCCATCGACCCCCAAATGTTCCCCCTAATGGGTTTCCCACCACCACAGGTTCTAGATCTGCCCGTATCTCCCCCCAAACATTTTCCCCAATGGATTTTCTACCACCATAGGTTCTAGATCACCCCATATCCCATCCCATTGACCCCCAAATGTTCCCCCTAATGGGTTTTCCACCACCACAGGTTCTAGATCACCCCACATCCCATTCCCTCCACCCCCAAATGTTCCCCATAATGGGTTTTCCACCACCACAGGTTCTAGATCTGCCTGTATCTCCCCCCAAACATTTGCCCCAATGCATTTTCCACCACCGCAGGTTCTAGATCACCCCGTATCCCATCCCATCGACCCCCAAATGTTCCCCCTAATGGGTTTTCCACCACTGCAGGTTCTAGATCACCCCGTATCCCATCCCATCAACCCCCAAATGTTCCCTCTAGTGGATTTTCCACCACCACAGGTTCTAGATCACCCCACATCCCATCCCATCAACCCCCAAACTTTGAGCTCTTGTGATTCTCCACCACCACAGGTTCTAGATCACCCCGTATCCCATCCCATCGACCCCCAAATGTTCCTCCTAGTGGATTTTCCACCTCCACAGGTTCCAGATCACCCCACATCCCATTCCCTCCACCCCCAAATGTTCCCCCTAATGGGTTTTCCACCACCACAGGTTCTAGATCACCCCACATCCCATTCCCTCCACCCCCAAATGTTCCCCCTAATGGGTTTTCCACCACCACAGGTTCTAGATCACCCCATATCCCATCCCATCCACCCCCAAATGTTCCCCATAATGGGTTTTCCACCACCACAGGTTCCAGATCACCCCATATCCCATCTCATCGACCCCCAAACTTTGAACTCTTGTGGTTCTCCACCACCACAGGTTCTAGATCACCCCATATCCCATCCCATCCACCCCCAAATGTTCCCCCTAATGGGTTTTCCACCACCACAGGTTCTAGATCACCCCACATTCCATTCCCTCCACCCCCAAATGTTCCCCCTAATGGGTTTTCCACCACCACAGGTTCTAGATCACCCCGTATCCCATTCCCTCCACCCCCAAATGTTCCCCCAATGGGTTTTCCACCACCACAGGTTCTAGATCACCCCACATCCCATTCCCTCCACCCCCAAATGTTCCCCATAATGGGTTTTCCACCACCACAGGTTCCAGATCACCCCATATCCCATCTCATCAACCCCCAAACTTTGAACTCTTGTGGTTCTCCACCACCACAGGTTCTAGATCACCCCATATCCCATCCCATCGACCCCCAAATGTTCCCCCTAATGGGTTTTCCACCACCACAGGTTCTAGATCACCCCATATCCCATCCCATCGACCCCCAAATGTTCCCCCTAATGGGTTCTCCACCACCACGGGTTCTAGCCCCCCCTTTCTGTCCCCCCCCTTCCAGGTGCCGTTCCCCTCCTGGTGTCTCTCACCTCCACCTGCACCACCCCGGAGTGCCTGCACAGCTCCTCCCGCGCTCTCCGCATCCTGGCTTCCTCTCCATCCTCCCGTGCCTCCCTTTGCCGCGCCGGCGCTCTCCGTGCCGTGGCTTCCCGTTTGGCCACTTTACCCCCGACCCACCCGGCTTGCACTTCGGTCACCCGAGCCCTGCGGCACCTGACGGAACCCCCGAGTTCATCTTTGGACGACGCCATCCCGGCCCTTCGGACCCTCACTCAATTAGCAGAATCTCCTGAACGAGATCGCCGGCGTCCGGCCTTAGCCGCCATTGCTAATTTGTGCCACCGGGCGGCGCTGCGGCCGGCTTTGGGTTGCGTCGGGGCCGTGGAGGTGGTGACCAGGGAGGTGATGAGGATGGTGGAAGGTGGAAATGGGGAGGGGGGTCGGGGGGGTGGGGGTCATTGGGGTGGTGGGGGCGGTGGGGACGGAGGTGGTGGTGGTGGTGGTGGCCGTCATGGTGGTCGTCACTGCGGTGGAGGTGGTGGGGATGGAGATGGAGGCGATGATGGTGGACGTCGTGGTGGCCATCGTGGTGGTGGGGATGGAGGTGATGGAGATGATGATGGCGGCCGTCATGGTGGTGGGGAGGGAGATGATGGTGGCCATCATGGTGGTGAGGATGAAAATGATGGTGGCCATCATGGTGGTGGGGATGGAGATGATGGTGGCCATCATGGTGGTAAGGATGGAGATGATGGTGGCCATCATGGTGGCCATCGTGGTGGTGGGGATGGAGATGATGGTGGCCATCATGGTGGCCATCGTGGTGGTGGGGATGGAGATGATGGTGGTGGCCATCATGGTGGCCATCGTGGTGGTGGGGATGGAGATGATGGTGGCCATTATGGTGGCCATCGTGGTGGTGGGGATGGAGATGATGATGGTGGCCATCATGGTGGCCATCGTGGTGGTGGGGATGGAGGTGGTAGCGGTGGTCATCGTGGGGGGAGGGATGGTGGGGATGGAGATGATGATGGCGGCCGTCATGGTGGTCATCGTGGTGGGAAAGGTGGAGATGATGAGGGTGGTGGTGGCCATCGTGGTGGGGGTCATCATGGCGGCCATCATGGTGGGGATGGAGGTCGTGGTGGGGATAGTGACCGTCGTGGTGTGAGGGATGGTGGGCATGAAGGTGATGGCGGTGGCCATCATGGCGGTAAGGGTCATCATGGTGGTCGTCCTGGTGGAGGTGGTGGCCATCATGGTTGTCATCATGGTGGTGGTGGTGGCCATCATGGTGGCCATCATGGTGGTTGTCAAGCTGGAGGTGGTGGGGATGGAGGTGGTGGTGGTGGCCATCATGGTGGCCATCGTGGTGGTCATCGTGGTGGTCGAGATGGAAGTGATGGTGGTTGCAATCATGGTGGTGATGGTTGCCATCATGGTGGTCGTGATGGTGGAGGTGGTGGGGATGGAGGTGGTGGTGGTCGCCATCATGGTGGTGCTGGTCGCCATCGTGGTGGTGGTGGCCATCATGGCGGTCATGGTGGTCTTGGGGGTGGTCGTGGGGTTGGTGGTGGCCATGGGGATGGCGGCCATGTTGGCGGCCGCCATGTTGTTGGCAGCCATGGCGTTGGCGGTGGTGGCCATCTTGGTGGCAGCCATGTTGGGGGTAGCCATGGGGTTGGTGGTGGTGGCCATGATGGTGTTGGGGGTGGCCATGGGGTTGGCGGCCATGTTGGTGGCAGCCATGTTGCTGGCAGCCATGATGGTGTTGGTGATGACCCTAGGGTTGGCGGCCATGTTGCCGGCAGCCATGATGGTGTTGGTGATGACCATGTTGCTGGCGGCCATGTTGCTGGCAGCCATGTTGCTGGCAGCCATGATGGTGTTGGCGATGACCATGGGGTTGGCGGCCATATTGGTGTTGGCGATGATTCTAGGGTTGGCGGCCATGTTGGTGGCAGTCACGGGGTTGGCAGCCATGCTAGCGTTGGTGATGACCATGGGGCTGGCAGCCATGTTGGTGGCGGCCATATTGTTGGCAGCCACGATGGCGTCGGTGACGACGCCAGTCTTGGCAGCCATGTTGGCAGCCACGTTGCCGGCAGCCGCGTGGTTGGTGGTGGCGGCCATGCTGGTGCTCCTGGTGGTTCCATCGTCCCCCAAAGGCCCATCGGCAAACGTTTGCCCCCCACTGGAGCCCCTTGCCACGGCGGCGGCCCGGCATTGCGGGCTCTTTGCCTTCTGTGCCGTGAAGCCGTCAACCGGGCCAAGGTGAGGGCGGCAGGGGGGTTGGGGACCCTGGTGACCCTCTTGGGGGACCCAAAAGCTCGGGGTTGGCACCCAAGGGTGCTGTTGGCTTTGGCCGCCTTCGCTTACGACCGGGCGGCGTTGGAGGAGTTGGAGGGGATGGGGTTGGTGGGGGTGTTGGCCAAGGTGTTGAGCGACGGGGTTGGGGGTTCGGGGGGTTTCGGGGGGGGGGTTTCGGGGGGGTTTGGGGTGGGGGGAGGTGGGGAGGATGGGGAGGAGGAGGAGGCGGCGTCGTGCGATGTGCCCAGGGATGCGGCCGCGGAAGGAGGAGGAGGAGGAGACGGAGCTGGAGGAAGCTGGAGGGGGCTCAAGTGAGTGATGGGGGGGGGATGGGAGGGGCTGGGGGGGGGAAATGAGGGGTTTTGGGGGGGGCAAATGGGGGAAATAAGGGGGGAATGGGGGGGTAAAGGGAGGAAATAGGAGGAAATGGGAAATGAGGGAGTTTGTGGTGGTATGGGGGGAAATAAGAGGAAATGGGGGGAAATGAGGGGTTTTGGGGGGGGGGGAATGGGGGGGCTGGGGAGGAAATAGGGGAAAATGAGGGGGTTTGTGGTGGTATAGGGGGAAATAAGGGGAAATGGGGGGGAATGAGGGGTTGTGGGGGGGAAATGGGGCTTTTTTTGGGGGGGGGAATGGGGAGAAATAAGGGGAATGGGAGGAAAAAGGGGAATGGGGGGAGTGGGGGAATACGGAGATTTGGGGGGAAATGAGGGAG
This sequence comes from Phasianus colchicus, assembly GCF_987193195.1. Classification (NCBI taxonomy): domain Eukaryota; kingdom Metazoa; phylum Chordata; class Aves; order Galliformes; family Phasianidae; genus Phasianus; species Phasianus colchicus. Next base: position 856,317 of record NC_143475.1, read on the forward strand.
TTTGGGGGGGGGAATGGGGGAAATAAGGGGGGAATGGGAGGAAAAAGGGGAATGGGGGGGAGTGGGGGAATAGGGAGATTTGGGGGGAAATGAGGGGGTTTGGGGGGGGAATGGGGGAAATAAGGGGGGAATGGGGAGGCTGGGGAGGAAATAGGAGGAAATGAGGGGGTTTGTGGTGGTACAGGGGGAAATAAGGGGAAATGGGGGGAAATGAGGGGTTGTGGGGGGGAAATGGGGCGTTTTGGGGGGGGAATGGGGGGAGAAATAAGGGGGGAATGGGAGGAAGAAAGGGGGGATTGCGGGGAAATCAGGGGGCAATGGGGGGGTTGGGGGAGGAAATGAGGGGGTTTGGGGAGGGAATGAGGGAAATCGGGGGAATGGGGGGGTTGAGGGGGGAAATGAGGGTTTGAGGGGGGAATGGGGGAGTTGGGGAGGTTAGGGAGGGGATGAGGGGTTTTGGGGGGAAATGGGGGGGGAAATAGGGGGAAAATGGGGGGGTTGAGGGGGGAAATAGGAGGAAATGAGGGGGTTTGTGGTGGTATAGGGGGAAATAAGGGGAATTGGGGGAGAATGAGGGGTTGTGGGGGGAAATGGGGATTTTTGGGGGGGAATGGGGAGAAATAAGGGGAGAATGGGAGGAAAAAGGGGAATGGGGGGAGTGGGGGAATACGGAGATTTGGGGGGAAATGAGGGGGTTTGGGGGGGGGAATGGGGGAAATAAGGGGGGAATGGGGAGGCTGGGAAGGAAATAGGAGGAAGTGGGAGGGTTTGTGCTGGTATAGAGGGAAATAAGGGGAAATGGGGGGGAATGAGGGGTTGTGGGGGGGAAATGGGGCGTTTTGGGGGGGGGAATGGGGAGAAATAAGGGGGGAATGGGAGGAAAAAGGGGAATGGGGGGAGTGGGGGAAATAAGGGGGATTTGGGGGGGAAATGAAGGGGTTTGGGGGGGGAAATAAGGGGGGAATGGGGAGGCTGGAAAGAAATAGGAGGAAACGAGGGGAGTTGTTGTGGTATAGAGGGAAAGAAGGGGAAATGGGGGGGAATGAGGGGTTGTGGGGGGGAAATAGGGGGTTTTGGGGGGGGGATGGGGAGAAATAAGGGGGGAATGGGAGGAAGAAAGGGGGGATTGCGGGGAAATCAGGGGGCAATGGGGGGGTTGGGGGAGGAAATGAGGGGGTTTGGGGAGGGAATGGGGGAAATCGGGGGAATGGGGGGGCTGAGGGGGGAAATGAGGGTTTGAGGGGGGAATGGGGGAGTTGGGGAGGTTAGGGAGGGGATGAGGGGTTTTGGGGGGAAATGGGGGGGGGAAATAGGCGGAAAATGGGGGGGTTGAGTGGGATAATAGGAGGAAATGAGGGGGTTTGTGGTGGTATAGGGGGAAATAAGGGGAATTGGGGGGGAATGAGGGGTTGTGGGGGGAAGTGGGGGGTTTTGGGGGGGAATGGGGAGAAATAAGGGGAGAATGGGAGGAAATAAGGGGGAATGGGGGGAGTGGGGGGAAATAAGGGGGGACTGGGGGGGAAATGAGGGGGTTTGGGGAAATGAGGGGGTTTGGGGCGGGAATGGGGAGAAATAAGGGGGGAATGGGAGGAAAAAAGGGGGGAATGGGGGGGAGTGGGGGAAATAGGGGGGGCTTGGGGGGGAATGGGGAGAAAAAAGGGGGGAATGGGAGGAAAGGGGGATTGGGGGGAAGTGGGGGGAAATAAAGGGGGTTTGGGGGGGAAATTAGGGGGTTTGGGGAGGAGAATGGGGGGAAATGAGGGGGATTTGGGGGAGAAATGGGGGGGTATTTGGAGGGGAACGAGGGGGATTTGGGGGAGAAATGGGGGGGTATTTGGAGGGGAACGAGGGGAGTTTGGGGAGGGGAATGGGGGGGGGAAATGAGGAGGTTTGGGGGAGGGGATGGGGGGGTATTTAGAGGTGAAATGGGGGGATTTGGGGGGCAGTGAGGGACTTCGGGGGGCACCCTTTGCATTCCCCCCCCCCCCAACAGAACCTGATTAGCTTTTAACCCCCTCCCATATCCTCCTTCCCTCCCCCCTTCTTTTTTTTTTTCAGGCTGTGGCTCCTCTCTTCCTCCCTCTCCCCCCCCGAATCCCCTCCCAGAACCCCCCACCCCCCCCCAAGCCCCCCACCCCCCACCCCCCGTCCCCTTTTACCCCCTCTCCTCGCTTTGGCCCTCCCCCGTTCGGCGGCCGACGGCGATCCTTGGCGTCCCGAAGCTCCTGCCCTCCTCCTCCTGGGTCGTTTGGCTTCGTTCGAAGACCCCAGCCCCACTTTTGCATCCCCTCCAGTCATTACGGGATTTCTTCGTTATCTGACGGGGGTCCCGGATCCTTCACCCCGCGCTTTTCGTTTGCTGCAACGTTTAATGGGGCAGCCGGCCCTTTTGGGGTCGTTGGTGCAGGGTTACGTTCCGTCCCTCATCCATTCGTGGTTGGTTCTGGGTTTGGAACCGGGTGAAGCAGAGGAGGTGGCGAAACCCACAGTGGGGCGGCGGGATCGAGGGCGGGGGGGGGCGTATGAAGAACGGGGGCTGTGGGGTCGAGAACGGGGGCAGGATCGAGAAGGGGGGCTGCAAGATGGAAAACAGGGGCTGTGGGATCGAGAACGTTGTCAGCAGGATCAAGAACAGGGGCTCCAAGATGAAGAACAGGGGCTCCAAGACGAAGAACAGGGGCTGCAGGATCAAGAACGTTGTCAGGAGGGTGAAGAACGGGGGCAGGATCGAGAACTGGGGATGCAGGATCGAGAACGGGGGCAGTGTGATCTAGAACATCAGCAGGGTGAAGAACTGGGGGAGGATCAAGAACTTTGTCGATTGGATGGAGAACGTGAACGGTGTCAACGGGATCGGGAACGTCAAGGGTGTCAGCAGGGTCAGGAACGTTGTCAACGGGATCAAGAACATCACCAGGGTCAATGGGATCAAGAACATCGCCAAGGTCAATGGGATCGAGAACGTTGGCGACGGGATCGGGAACATCAGCGGTGTCAAGGGGATCCAAAATGTTGCCAACGGGATCGAGAACGGCAGCTTTGGCAGCGGGATCAAGAACAGGGCCTGCAATGCCAACGGGATCAAGAATGTCATCAATGGTGTCAATGGGACCAAAAACGGGGACAGCGGTGCCAGCGGGATGGAGAACGAAGCCAGCAGTGCGGTCTGGATCTAGAACGTCGGTCACCGGATCGAGAACGTCGCCAACAGTGTCAGTGGGGTGGGAAATGTCAGCGGGGTTGTCTGGTGGATCAAGATGGCTGCCAGTGGTGTCAATGGGATCGAGAATGGGGTCAGGATGGGGCCCAAGGGGATCGGGGACGTCAGTGGGATCAAGAACGGGGTCAGGGGGGTCGAGAACGGGGTCAGGGTGGGGCCCAAAGGGATCGGGAACATCAGTGGGGTGGAGAAGGGGGTCGGCAGGATCGAGAACGGCATCAAGGGGGTCGAGAACATCAAGTGGGTGTGGAACGGCGTCATCAGGGTGGAGAACATTGGGGGTGGTGCCAGTGGGATGGAGAACAGCGTCAGTCGGATCTAGAACGGCGTCAGGGGGGTCGAGAACATCAAGCAGATGGAGAAGAGCATCAACGGGATCGAGAACGGGGCCAGCAATGGCAGCAGGATGGAGAACCATGTGGAGCAGATCTGGAACGGCGCCTACAGCATCAAGAGCCGCGTCAACTGGATCTAGAATGGCGTCAGCAGGATCCAGGAGCACGTCAGGCAGATCTAGAACGGCATCAAGTGGGCGTAGAACAGCATCAAGTGGATGGGGAGTGGTGTCAGCAGTGTCAACGGGATCGAGAACCACATCGAGCAGATCTAGAACAGCGCCAACGGGATCCAGAAGTGAGTCGGCTAGATCTAGAGCAGGATCTAGAACAACAACAACTGGATGAAGAACGGTGTTGGCGATGTCAACGGGATCAAGAACCGCATCAAGCAGACCGAGAACGGCATCAGGCAGATCTAGAACGGCACCAACAGGATCCAGAATGGCACCAAATGGATCTAGAACAGCAGCAAACAGATCTAGAACTGCATCGACCGGACCTAGAGCAGCATCAGCGATGTCAAGAGGATCGAGAACTGCATCAAGCAGACCTAGAACGGCACCAACAGGATCCAGAACAGCATCAAATGGATCAAGAACCGCATCAAGCAGACCTAGAACAGCACCAACGGGATCCAGAATGGCAACAAATGGATCTAGAACAGCAGCAAACAGATCTAGAACTGCATCGACCGGACCTAGAGCAGCATCAGCGATGTCAAGAGGATCGAGAACTGCATCAAGCAGATCTAGAACAGCACCCACAGGATCCAGGATGGTATAGAATGGATCTAGAACAGCAGCAAGCAGATCTAGAACAGCACCCACAGGATCCAGAATGGCATCGAATGGATCAAGAACAGCAGCAAGCAGATCTAGAACTGCATCAACCAGACCTCAAGCAGCGTCTGTTATATCAAGAGGATCAAGAACCACATCAAGCAGATCTAGAACAGCACCAACCAGATCTAGAACGGCACCCACAGGATTCAGAATGGCAACAAATGGATCGAGAACCGCATCAAGCAGATCTAGAACAGCACCAACCAGATCTAGAACAGCACCCACAGGATCCAGAATGGTGCCGGCCGGATCTAGAACAGCAGCAAGCAGATCTGGAACGGGATCCACACGATCCAGAATGGTGTCAAATGGATCCGGAACGGCAGCGATCAGATCTAGAACAGCGTCACCCAGATCTGGAACGGAGCCGGCGATGGCGGCGGGATCGAGAACGGGGGGGTGGAGATGGAGAACGGGATCTGGAACGGGATCTGGAACGGGATGATGGGGATCGAGAACGGGATCGAGAACGCGGCCAATGCGAATCTCCTGGAGAAGGGAGGAGGGAGCAGCTCAGAGAATTGGGTGAGTGGGGGGGGTGGATTTTGGGATTTGGGGTTTTGGGGGGGGGAATAAATTTGGGATTTGGGGGATTTAGGGGGGGGGAGGGAAGTTTGGGGGTTGGGGGGAGCAGTTTGGGGGTTTAGGGGGAATAAATTTGGGATTTGGGGGATTTGGGGGGGGAAGTTTGGGGTTTGGGAATTTGGGGAGAATAAATTTGGGATTTGGGGGATTTGGGGGGGAGAAGTTTGGGGTTGGGGGGGAATAAGTTTGGGATTTGGGGGATTTGGGGGGGAGAAGTTGGGGGTTGGGGGGGAATAAATTTGGGATTTGGGGGATTTGGGGGGGGAAGTTTGGGGTTTGGGAATTTGGGGGGAATAAATTTGGGATTTGGGATTTTGGGGGGGGGAATAAATTTGGGATTTGGGGGATTTGGTGGGGGAGGGAAGTTTGGGGTTTGGGGGGAATAAATTTGGGATTTGTGGGATTTGTTGGGGGGAAGTTTGGGGTTTGGGAATTTGGGGAGAATAAATTTGGGATTTGGGGGATTTGGGGGGGAGAAGTTTGGGGTTGGGGGGGAATAAATTTGGGATTTGGGGGATTTGGGGGGGAGAAGTTGGGGGTTGGGGGGGAATAAATTTGGGATTTGGGGGATTTGGGGGGGGAAGTTTGGGGGGGAATAAATTTGGGATTTGGGGGATTTGGGGGGGGAAGTTTGGGGTTTGGGAATTTGGGGAGAATAAATTTGGGATTTGGGGTTTTGGGGGGGGAATAAATTTGGGATTTGGGGGATTTGGGGGGGAGAAGTTTGGGGTTGGGGAATAAATTTGGGATTTGTGGGATTTGGGGGGAGAAGTTTGGGGTTTTGGGGGGAATAAATTTGGGATTTGTGGGATTTGGTGGGGGAGGGAAGTTTGGGGTTTGGGGGGAATAAATTTGGGATTTGGGGGATTTGGTGGGGGAGGGAAGTTTGGGGTTTGGGGGGAATAAATTTGGGATTTGGGGGATTTGGGGGGAATAAATTTGGGATTTGGGGGATTTGGGGGGAGAAGTTTGGGGTTTTGGGGGGAATAAATTTGGGATTTGGGGGATTTGGGGGGGGAAGTTTGGGGTTTGAGGGGTTTGAGGGGTTGGGGTTTTTATGGGGGGTGGGGTTTGGGGGTAGATTTGGGGTTTTGTGGGGATAAATTTGGGATTTGTGGGATTTGGGGGCAAAGTTTGGGGTTTTGGGGGAATTTGGGGGGCAAAGTTTGGGATTTTGGTGTTTTGGGGTTGGGGGGGATTGGGGTTTTTATGGGGGTGGGGTTTGGGGGTCAGATTTGGGGCTTGGGGGGGAAATAATTTGGGGGATTTGGGGACAAAGTTGGGGATTTGGGGATTTGGGGGGGAAAATTTGGGGTTTGGGGTTTTGGGGTTGGGGGCATTGGGGTTATTCGGGGTTTTTATGGGGGGGAGGATTTGGGGTTGGGGGGTATTTGAGGGGGAAATTTGGGGTTTTGGGTTGTCTTAGGGGGGATTTTGGGTTTTGGGGTGTGATATGGGGGGAATGTGGGATTTTGGGGGGGGATTTGGGGTATTTTGGGGGTTGATTTGGGGTTATTTGGGGAGAGATTTGGGTTGGGAGGGGGATTTGGGGGTCAGGTTTGGGGTTTGGGGGAATTTGGGGGGAAGATTTGGGGGTTTTGGGGTCTCTTGGGAGGGATTTGGGGTTTTGGGGGGGGGATTTGGGGGGAATGTGGGATTTTGGGGTGGATTTGGGGTATTTGGGGGTTGATTTGGGAATAATGTGGGATCTTGGGGGGGATTTGGGTTTTTGGGGGTCAAGATTTGGGGGGAAATTGGGATTTTGGGGGGGATTTGGGATTTTGGGGGGATTTGGAGTTATTTGGGGAGGGATTGGGGTTGGGAGGTGGATTTTGGGGGAAGATTTGGCGGTTCTGGGGTATTTTGGGTGGGATTTGGGGTTTTGGGGTCTCTTGGGAGAGATTGAGGTTTTTGGGTTCAGGATTTGGGATTTGGGGTTTTTAGGGGGATTTGGGGGGAATGTGGATTTTGGGGGAAGACTTGGGGGTTCTGGGGTCTCTTGGGAAGGATTGGGGTTTTGGGTTTAGGATTTGGGATTTGGGGTTTTGGGGGGGTTTCGGGGGGAATGTGGATTTGGGGGGAAGATTTGGGGGTTATTTGGGGAGGGATTTGGGTTGGGAGTGGGATTTTGGGAGAAGATTTGGGGGTTTGGGGGTCTCTTGGGAAGGACTGGGGTTTTGGGTTTAGGATTTGGGATTTGGGGTTTTGGGGGGGGGTGGGGGCGGGTTTGGGGGGGAATGTGGGATATTTGGGGGGGAATGTGGGATTTTTGGTGAGGATTTAGGGATTTTGGGGGGGATTTGGGGGTCAAGATTTGGGTTTTTAGGATTTGGGGTCAAGATTTGGGGTTTGGGGGGGATTTGGGGTTTCGGGAGGTGACTGGTGGGGTGTGGGTTTATTTTGGGGGTGTTTTTTGGGGTCTCATCCTCCCCCCTCCCTCTGTTGCCCCACAGGCGAGGCCCTGCTGAGCACTTTGGGGTCGGTGGCCGCGACCCCGTTCGGTGTGGGGCTGCTGACCCACATGTTGCGTTGTGGGGCCGCCCCGGCGCAGCTGGCCTGTGCCACCGCTCTGCCGCTGCTGGCCAGGTACGGATCCATAGGGACCCCATAGGGACCCATAGAAACCCCATAGGGACCCATAGAGACCCATAGAGACCCCATAGAGACACATGGGGACCCATAGAGACCCATAGGGACCCATAGGGACCCATAGAGACCCATAGAGACACATAGGGACACATAGGGACCCATAGGGACCCATAGAGACCCATAGAGACCCATAGAGACCCATAGAGACCCATAGAGACCCATAGGGACCCATAGAGACCCATAGAGACCCATAGGGACACATAGGGACCCATAGGGACCCATAGAGACCCATAGAGACCCATAGAGACCCATAGGGACCCATAGAGACCCATAGGGACCCATAGGGACCCATAGGGACCCATGGGACCCATAGAGACCCATAGAGACCCATAGAGACCCATAGGGACACATAGAGACCCATAGGGACCCATAGGGACCCATAGAGACCCATAGGGACCCATAGAGCCCCATAGAGCCTCATAGAAACCCCATAGAAACTCCATAGACCCTGTAGTGACCCATAGGGACCCATAGAGCCCCATAGAGACCCATAGGGACCGATAGGGACCAATGGAGCCCCATAGAGACCCATAGGGACCCATAGGGACCAATGGAGCCCCATAGAGACCCATAGGGACCCATAGAGACACATGGAGACTCCATAGAACCCCGTAGAGATGCTATAGAGCCCTATACAGACCCCATAGAGCCCCATAGAGACCCATAGAGACCCATAGGGACCCATAGAGACCCATAGGGACCCATAGAGACCCCCCCTCACCCCCTTTCTCCCCCCCCCCCCCCAGGAGCTGCCCCCCCCTGCAGTCGCTGCTGTGGGGCCGCGGGGCGGCGCTGTCCGTGGTGCTGGGGGCTCTGAGCCGCGGCGCCGCCTGCCCCATAGGGACCCCATAGAAACCCCATAGGGACCCATAGGGACCCATAGGGACCCCATAGAAACCTCATAGGGACCCATAGAGACCCATAGTGACCCATAGAGACACATGGAGACCCCATGGAGAACCCCATAGAGATGCTATAGAGCCCTATACAGACCCCATAGAGCCCCATAGAGACTCCAGAGGGACACATAGAGCCCCATAGAGACCCATAGGGACCCATAGAGACCCACAGAGACCAATAGAGACATATGGGGACCCCATAGAACCCCGTAGAGATGCTATAGAGCCCTATACAGACCCCATAGAGCCCCATAGAAACCGCATAGAGACCCCATAGAGACCCATAGAGCCCTATAGAGCCCCATAGAGATACATTGAGCTCCACAGAGCCCCATAGAGACCCCATAGAGACCCCATAGAGCCCATAGAGACCCCATAGAGCCCATAGAGACCCCATAGAGCCCATAGAGACCCCATAGAGCCCATAGAGACACCATAGAGACCTCATAGGAACCCATAGAGACCCATAGGGAATCTTAGAGCCCATAGTGACCCATAGAGTCCCATAGAGCCCCATAGAGAATCCATAGAGCCCCCATAGACCCTGTTGACCCCATGGAGACCCCATGGAGACCCCATAGAGACCCCATTGACCCTATAGAGCCCCATAGAGACCCCATAGAGATCCATAGAGACCCCATAGGGACCCATAGAGACCCATAGGGACCCATAGAGACCCCCCCTCACCCCCTTTCTCCCCCCCCCCCCCCAGGAGCTGCCCCCCCCTGCAGTCGCTGCTGTGGGGCCGCGGGGCGGCGCTGTCCGTGGTGCTGGGGGCTCTGAGCCGCGGCGCCGCCTGCCCCATAGGGACCCCATAGAAACCCCATAGGGACCCATAGGGACCCATAGGGACCCCATAGAAACCTCATAGGGACCCATAGAGACCCATAGTGACCCATAGAGACACATGGAGACCCCATGGAGAACCCCATAGAGATGCTATAGAGCCCTATACAGACCCCATAGAGCCCCATAGAGACTCCAGAGGGACACATAGAGCCCCATAGAGACCCATAGGGACCCATAGAGACCCACAGAGACCAATAGAGACATATGGGGACCCCATAGAACCCCGTAGAGATGCTATAGAGCCCTATACAGACCCCATAGAGCCCCATAGAAACCGCATAGAGACCCCATAGAGACCCATAGAGCCCTATAGAGCCCCATAGAGATACATTGAGCTCCACAGAGCCCCATAGAGACCCCATAGAGACCCCATAGAGCCCATAGAGACCCCATAGAGCCCATAGAGACCCCATAGAGCCCATAGAGACCCCATAGAGCCCATAGAGACACCATAGAGACCTCATAGGAACCCATAGAGACCCATAGGGAATCTTAGAGCCCATAGTGACCCATAGAGTCCCATAGAGCCCCATAGAGAATCCATAGAGCCCCCATAGACCCTGTTGACCCCATGGAGACCCCATGGAGACCCCATAGAGACCCCATTGACCCTATAGAGCCCCATAGAGACCCCATAGAGATCCATAGAGACCCCATAGGGACCCATAGAGACCCATAGGGACCCATAGAGACCCCCCCTCACCCCACTTTCCCCCCCCCCCCAGGAGCTGCCCCCCCCTGCAGTCGCTGCTGTGGGGCCGCGGGGCGGCGCTGTCCGTGGTGCTGGGGGCTCTGAGCCGCGGCGCCGCCTCCCCGCACCGCCCCCCCCCGGCCTTCGCTCTCTACGCCGCCGCCGGGATCGCGGCGCTCCGGGCGGGCGGGGTGAGGACGGGATTGGGGGCGGTTGTGGGGTTTTGGGGGGCGGGTATGGGGTCACTTATGGGGTTTGGGGTCACTTATGGGGTTTGGGGGGGGTTTGGGGTCGGTTATGGGGTTTTGGGGTCACTTATGGGGTTTTGGGGGTTTGGGGGTCACTTATGGGGTTTTGGGGGGCGGTTATGGGGTCACTTATGGGGTTTGGGGGGCGTTTATGGGGTTTGGGGTCACTTATGGGGTTTGGGGTCGCTTATGGGGTTTTGGGGGGCGGTTATGGGGTCGGTTATGGGGTTTTGGGGTCACTTACAGGGTTTGGGGGTCGGTTTTGGGGTCAGTTATGGGGTTTGGGGTCACTTGTGGGGTTTTGGGGGACGGTTATGGGGTCACTTATGGGGTTTGGGGTCACTTGTGGGGTTTTGGGGGGCGGTTTTGGGGTCGCTTATGGGGTTTTGGGGGGGTTTGGGGTCGGTTATGGGGTTTGGGGTCACTTGTGGGGTTTTGGGGGTCGGTTTTGGGGTCACTTATGGGGTTTTTGGGGGTTTTGGGGTCGGTTATGGGGTTTTGGGGTCACTTATGGGGTTTGGGAGTTGGTTTTGGGGTTGGTTATGGGGTTGGGGGCGGTTGTGGGGTTTTGGGGGGCGGTTATGGGGTCACTTATGGGGTTTTGGGGTCACTTATGGGGTTTTGGGGGGCGGTTATGGGGTCACTTATGGGGTTTGGGGGGGTGGTTGTGGGGTTTGGGGGGGCGGTTATGGGGTTTTGCGGGGCGGTTATGGGGTCACTTATGGGGTTTGGGGTCACTTATGAGGTTTGGGGAGGGGTTTGGGGTCGGTTATGGGGTTTTGGGGTCACTTATGGGGTTTTGGGGGTTTTGGGGTCACTTATGGGGTTTTGGGGTCACTTATGGGGTTTTGGGGGTTTTGGGGTCAGTTATGGGGTTTGGGGTCACTTATGGGGTTTTGGGGGGCGGTTTTGGGGTCACTTATGGGGTTTTTGGGGGGCGGTTATGGCGTCACTTATGGGGTTTGGGGGTCGGTTTTGGGGTCACTTATGGGGTTTGGGGTCACTTATGGGGTTTTGGGGGTCGGTTATGGGGTCACTTATGGGGTTTAGGGGGGGTTTGGGGTCGGTTATGGGGTTTTGGGGGGCGGTTATGGGGTCACTTGTGGGGTTTTGGGGGGCGGTTATGGGGTCACTTATGGGGTTTGGGGGGGTTTGGGGTCGGTTATGGGGTTTTGGGGTCACTTATGGGGTTTTTGGGTCACTTATGGGGCTTTGGGGGTTTTGGGGTCACTTATGGGGTTTTGGGGTCACTTATGGGGTTTGGGGTCACTTATGGGGTTTTGGGGGTTTTGGGGTCACTTATGGGGTTTTGGGGTCACTTATGGGGTTTTGGGGGGCGGTTATGGGGTCACTTATGGGGTTTGGGGTCACTTATGGCGTTTTGGGGTTGGTTATGGGGTCACTTATGGGGTTTGGGGGGGGTGTTGGGGTCGGTTATGGGGTTTGGGGTCACTTGTGGGGTTTTGGGGGTCGGTTTTGGGGTCACTTATGGGGTTTTGGGGCGCGGTTATGGGGTCACTTATGGGGTTTGGGGGGGGGTTGGGGTCAGTTATGGGGTTTGGGGGTCACTTACGGGGTTTGGGGGTCGGTTTTGGGGTCAGTTATGGGGTTTGGGGGCGGTTGTGGAGTTTTGGGGGGTGGTTATGGGGTCACTTATGGGGTATAGGGGGGGTTTGGGGTCGGTTATGGGGTTTGGGGTCACTTGTGGGGTTTTGGGGGTTTTGGGGTCACTTATGGGGTTTTGGGGTCACTTATGGGGTTTGGGGTCACTTATGGGGTTTTGGGGGGCGGTTGTGGGGTTTGGGTAGTCGCTTGTGGTGTTTTGGGGTTGGTTATGGGGTTTTGGGGTCGCTTCTGGGGTTTTGGGGTCACTTATGGTGTTCTGGGGGAGGTTGTGGGGTTTTGGGGTCAGACTGGGGGTTTGGAGTCGGTTATGGGGTTTTGGGGTCAGTTGTGGGGTTTTGGGGTCACTTGTGGTGTTTTGGGGTTGGTTATGGGTTTTTGGGGTCGCTTATGGGGTTTTGGGGTTGGTTATGGGGTTTTGGGGTCGGTTGTGGGGTTTTGGGGTCGGTTATGGTGTTTCGGAGTTGGTTATGGGGTTTTGGGGTCGCTTGTGGTGTTTTGGGGTCGCTTGTGGTGTTTTGGGGTCGCTTATGGGGTTTTGGGGTTACTTATGGGGTTTTGGAGTCGCTTGTGTTGTTTTGGAGTTGCTTATGGGGTTTCGGGGTTGGTTATGGGGTTTTGGGGTCGCTTGTGGGGTTTTGGAGTTGGTTATGGGGTTTTGGGGTCGCTTATGGGGTTTTGGGGTCGCTTGTGGTGTTTTGGGGTTGGTTATGGGGTTTTGGGGTCGCTTATCGGGTTTTGGGGTTGGTTATGGGGTTTTGGGGTTGGTTATGGGGTTTTGGGGTCGGTTATGGGGTTTTGGGGTCGCATGTGGTGTTTTGGAGTTGGTTATGGAGTTTTGGAGTCACTTATGGGGTTTTGGGGTCGGTTGTGAGGTTTTGGGGTCGCTTGTGGTGTTTTGGGGTCGGTTGTGGGGTTTTGGGGTCGCTTGTGGGGTTTTGGGGTCGCTTATGGTGTTTTGGAGTTGCTTGTGGGGTTTTGGCGTTGCTTGTGGGGTTTTGGGGTTGGTTATGCGGTTTTGGGGTCGCTTATGGGGTTTGGGGGTTTTGGGGTCGCTTATGGGGTTTTGGGGTCGCTTATGGGATTTTGGGGTCGCTTATGGGGTTTTGGGGTCGCTTGTGTTGTTTTGGGGTTGGTTGTGGGGTTTTGGGGTCGGTTGTGGGGTTTTGGGGTCGCTTGTGTTGTTTTGGGGTTGGTTATGGGATTTTGGGGTCACTTATGGGGTTTTGGGGTCGCTTGTATTGTTTTGGGGTTGGTTGTGGGGTTTTGGGGTCGGTTGTGGGGTTTTGGGGTCACTTATGGGGTTTTGGGGTCGCTTATGGGGTTTTGGGGTCACTTATGGGGTTTGGGGGGTGCTTGTGGGGTTTGGGGGGGTTTGGGGTCGCTTATCGGGTTTTGGGGTCGCTTATGGGGTTTTGGGGTCCCCGTTTTCCCCCGCAGCCCCGCGCTGACGCTGCCATGGAGGACAGACAGTGGGACAGCAGCTCTGACCGTGGGGGGGTCACCGCCCCCCCCCACCCCCCAACGCCCCCCCCCATCTCCCCCCCACCCCCAAAACGACCCCGCTTGGACCCTCATCCCCCCCAACCCCCCCCGTCGGCCCCATTCACCCCCGCCCCCCCCCGTCACCCCACCCCAAAAACCCCCCATCAACCCTCCGCCCCCCCCCACAAAGCCCCCCCCGACCCCCCCCCAAAAGCCCCCCGTCGACCCCACAAGCCCCCCCCCGACCCCCCCCGTTGCCCCCACAGACCCCCCAGCCCCCCCCAAAGCCCCCATTCGCCCCGTTGCCCCAATAACCCCCCCCATAACCCCCCCCACAACCCCCCCTACAACCCCTCCCATAACGCCTCCTATAACCCCCCCCATAAGCCCCCCCCCACCCCCCCCCGTTGCCCCCATTCGCCGCCCGGCCCCCCCCATAACCCCCCCCATAACCCCCCCTATAACCCCCCCTATAAGCCCCCTTCCCACCGCCCCCATTCGCCCCCTGGCCCCCCCCATAACCCCCCCTATAACCCCCCCTATAAGCCCCCCCCCGCCCCCCCCCACCACCCCCATTCTCCCCCCGCCGCCCCCCATAACCCCCCCCATAACCCCCCCCATAAGCCCCCCTCCCACCGCCCCCATTCGCCCCCTGGCTCCCCCCATAACCCCCCCCATAACCCCCCCCATAACTCCCCCCATAACTCCCCCCATAACCCCCCCTATAACCTCCCCCATAAGCCCCCCTCCCACCGCCCCCATTTGCCCCCTGGCCCCCCCTATAACCCCCCCTATAAGCCCGCCCCCCCCCACCACCCCCATTCGCCCCCTGGCTCCCCCCATAACCCCCCCCATAACCCCCCCTATAACCCCCCCCATAAGCCCCCCTCCCACTCCCCCCACCGCCCCCATTCTCCCCCCGCCGCCCCCCATAACCCCCCCCATAAGCCCCCCTCCCACCGCCCCCCTCCCCCCCCCTACAAACCCCCCATAACCCCCCCCCGTTTACCCCCCCATCCCCCCCCCCCGCCCCCCCCCTGCCCCTATTCCCAATCCCCCCACGACCTCCTCCTCCTCCCCGACGGTTCCCCCCCCCCCCTGGCTGCCACCCGGGGGTCTTTAACCCTTCACTCCCCCCCCCTGGCGGCCATGTTGGGGGGGGGGGCGCCGTACGCCGAATCCCACCTCACCTCCATCCCCCTCCTCCGCGCCCCCCGTTTCCCCCTCCTCCTCCTCCTCCATTTCCTCCACGGTTGCCGACCCCCCCCGAATCCTTCCGACCCCCGACCCCCCCCCCAAAAAACAAAAGAGAAACGAGACCCCCCCCCCCAAAAAAAAAAAAACCCCTCCTGCCCCCTCCTCACCCCCCCCGTCCCGTTGGCCGCCGTCGAAGCCGCCTCGGCTTTGGCTCACCGTTTTTTGGTGCCCCATTTCGACCCCGTGGTGGCCGAACTCGTCAGCTGCCCCATAGATTTATGGGGTCTGGCCGAAAGATCCGCGTCCCCTATTTTGGCCCTAAAAGCCGCCAGAAGGATTTTAGGGTTGGGGTCTCCTCCAAGGGCCGGAGGGGATTTGGGGGACGGGGAGGGGGTGAAGGCGGTGGCCAGGAGGTTGGCGACGGTGGCCGAGGTGACCAAGTGGCCCCAAAGGTTGGCTGGGGCTTTGGGGGCGGCGGTGGGGGGGGATTTGGGGTCCGGATGGGGTGGGGAGGTGGATATGGGGCCGCCTTGGGACGGCGGGGATCCGTTGGTGGGGCCTTTTGGGGTCGTTGGGGAGGAGTTTGGGGACGTCCGAGGTGAGGAGGGGGAGGTTGAGATGGAGGTTGGGGGCGTCTGAAGGGACTTTGGGGTCATCGAAAGGATTTGGGGTCAGCCAGGAAGACTTTGGGGTCAACCAAGAGGACTTTGGGGTCATCGAAAGGATTTGGGGTCAGCCATGAAGACTTTGGGGTCAACCAAGAGGACTTTGGGGTCATCGAAAGGATTTGGGGTCAGCCATGAAGACTTTGGGGTCAACCAAGAGGACTTTGGGGTCTTCGAAAGGATTTGGGGTCAACTCAAAGGGTTTGGGGTCAACCAAGTGGACTTTGGGGTCTTCGAAAGGATTTGGGGTCAACTCAAAGGGTTTGGGGTCAACCAAGTGGACTTTGGGGTCTTCGAAAGGATTTGGGGTCAACCAAGAGGACTTCGGTGTCAGCGAAAGGATTTAGGGTCAACCAAGAGGACTTTGGGGTCTTCGAAAGGATTTGGGGTCAACCAAGAGGACTTTGGGGTCATTGAAAGGATTTGGGGTCAGCCATGAAGACTTTGGGGTCAACCAAGAGGACTTTGAGGTCTTCGAAAGGATTTGGGGTCATCCGTGAAGATTTTGGGGTCGACCAAGAGGACTTTGGGGTCTTCGAAAGGATTTGGGGTCAACCAAGTGGACTTTGGGGTCTTCGAAAGGATTTGGGGTCATCCGTGAAGATTTTGGGGTCAACCAAGAGGACTTTGGGGTCTTCGAAAGGATTTGGGGTCAACCAAGAGGACTTTGGGGTCATCAAAAGGATTTGGGGTCAGCCATGAAGACTTTGGGGTCAACCAAGAGGACTTTGGGGTCTTCGAAAGGATTTGGGGTCATCCGTGAAGATTTTGGGGTCGACCAAGAGGACTTTGGGGTCATCGAAATGATTTGGGGTCAACCAAGAGGACTTTGGGGTCATCAAAAGGATTTGGGGTCAACCAAGAGGACTTTGGGGTCATTGAAAGGATTTGGGGTCAACCAAGAGGACTTTGGGGTCAACCAAGAGGACTTTGGGGTCATCGAAAGGATTTGGGGTCAACCAAGAGGACTTTGGGGTCAAGTAAGAGGACTTTGGGGTCATCCAAAGGTTTTGGGGTCATTTCCATGGAGGTTGGGGGTCCCATAGTGTCCTCAGTGACCCCATAGTGATGTGGGTGACCCCATAAGGACCTCAGTGGCCCCATAGGGACGTGGGTGACCCCATAAGGATCTCAGGGGCCCCATAGGGACGTGGTTGACCCCATAGGGACCTTAGTGGCCCCATAGCAACCTCAGTGACCCCATAAGGACCTCAGTGGCCCCATAGGGATGTGGGTGACCCCATAAAGACCTCAGTGGCCCCATAGGGACGTGGTTGACCCCATAGGGATCTCAGGGGCCCCATAGGAACGTGGTTGACACCATAGGGACCTTAGTGGCCCCATAGCAACCTCAGTGACCCCATAAGGACCTCAGTGGCCCCATAGGGACGTGGGTGACCCCATAAAGACCTCAGTGATCCCATAGTGACCTCAGTGGCCCCATAGGGACGTTGGTGACCCCATAGGAACCTTAGTGGCCCCATAGGGATATGGTTGACCCTATAAAGACCTTAGTGGCCCCATAGGGACGTGGTTGACCCCATAGGGATCTCAGGGGCACAATAGGGATGTGGGTGACCCCATAGGGACCTCGGTGGCCCTATAGGGACGGAGTTGACCCCATAGGGACCTTAGTGACCCCATAGGGACCTCAGTGACCCCATAGAGATGTGGGTAACCCCATAGGGACCTCATTGACCCCATAACGATGTGGATGAACCCATAAAGACCTCAGTGACCCCATAGGGACCTCAGTGACCCCATAGGGACGTGGGTGACCCCAAATGGTGCTGGCAGCCCCATAAGTGTGGGGCGGTGCGTGGTGGTTGGATGTAATAAATGAGAGTGAGTGCACGGCTCTGCCCCATTGATGGCCCTATAAAGACCCCACACAGACCCCATAGAGACCCCACAAAGATCCCATACAGACTCCATAGAGATCCATAGAGACCCCATAGAGACCTATAGAAACCCCATAGAGGTCCCAGAGGCCCCATAGAGACGCATAGAGACCCCACACAGACCCCATAGAGACCCCATAGAGACACCATTTACCCCATACAGACCCATAGGGAGAAACCCCATAGAGACCCCATAAAGCCCCATAGAGACCCCATAGACCCCACTGAGCCCCATAGGGACCCATACAGACCCCATATAGACCCATGGAGACCCCATAAGCCCCATAGGGACCCCATAGACCCCACTGAGCCCCATAGGGACCCATAGAGACCCATATGACCCATGGAGACCCCATAAACCCCACACAGACCCCACACAGACCCCATAAAGACCCATAGAGACACCATTTATCCCATAGAGACCCATAGGGAGAAACCCCATAGAGAACCCATAAAGCCCCATAGAGACCCATGGAGACCCCATAGACCCCACTGAGCCCCATAGGGACCCATACAGACCCATACAGACCCCATATAGACCCATGGAGACCCCATAAACCCCAGAGGGACCCCATAGACCCCACTAAGCCCCATAGAGACCCGATAGAGACCCAATAGGGACCCCATAGGGACCCCATAGACCCCACTGAGCCCCATAGGGACCCATACAGACCCCATACAGACCCATGGAGACCCCATAAACCCCACACAGACCCCACACAGACCCCATACAGACACCATTTACCCCATACAGACCCATAGGGAGAAACCCCGTAGAGACCCCATAAAGCCCCATAGAGACCCCATAGACCCCACTGAGCCCCATAGGGACCCATACAGACCCATACAGACCCCATACAGACCCATGGAGACCCCATAAACCCCATAGGGACCCCATAGACCCCACACAGACCTCATAGAGACCCCATAAAGACCCCACACAGACCCCATACAGACTCCATACAGACCCCATAGAAACCCCATACAAACCCCATAGAAACCCCACACAGAACCCATAGAAACCCCATACAGACCCCATAGAACCCCACACAGAACCCATAGAAACCCCATACAGACCCCATAGGGGTCCCATAGGGACCCATAGAGACCCATAGGGACCCATAGGGACCCCATAGAGACCCATAGAGACCCATAGGGACCCATAGAGACCCATAGAGACCCATAGGGACCCCATAGAGACCCATAGGGACCCATAGGGACCCCATAGAGACCCATAGAGACCCATAGGGACCCCATAGAGACCCATAGAGACCCATAGGGACCCATAGGGACCCCATAGAGACCCATAGAGACCCATAGGGACCCATAGGGACCCATAGAGACCCATAGAGACCCATAGAGACCCATAGGGACCCATAGAGACCCATAGCGACCCATAGAGACACATAGGGACCCCATAGAGACACATAGGGACCCATAGAGACCCATAGAGACCCATAGGGAGCCATAGGGACCCATAGAGACCCATAGAGACCCATAGGGACCCATAGAGACCCATAGAGACCCATAGAGACCCATAGAGACCCATAGAGCCCCATAGGGACCCCATAGAAACCCCATAGAGACCCATAGAGACCCCATACAGACCCATAGCGACCCATAGAGACCCATAGGGACCCATAGAGACCCATAGGGACCCATAGAGACCCATAGAGACCCATAGGGACCCATAGAGACCCATAGGGACCCATAGAGACCCATAGAGACCCATAGAACCCCATAGGGACCCCATAGAAACCCCATAGAGACCCATAGAGACCCATAGGGACCCATAGAGACCCATAGAGACCCATAGGGACCCATAGAGCCCCATAGAACCCCATAGGGACCCCATAGAAACCCATAGGGACCCCATAGAAACCCCATAGAGAACCATAGAGACCCATAGAGACCCCATAGAGACCCATAGCGACACATAGAGACACATAGGGACCCCATAGAGACCCATAGGGACCCATAGAGACCCATAGAGACCCATAGAGCCACATAGGGACCCATAGGGACCCCATAGAAACCCCATAGAGACCCATAGGGACCCATAGGGACCCATAGGGACCCATAAAGACCCATAGAGACCCATAGGGACCCATAGGGACCCATAGAGACCCATAGAGACCCATAGGGACCCCATAGAAACCCATAGGGACCCCATAGAAACCCCATAGAGACCCATAGAGACCCATAGAGACCCATAGAGACACATAGAGACCCATAGAGACCCATAGAGACCCCATAGAGACCCATAGGGACCCATAGAGACCCATAGAGACCCATAGGGACCCATAGGGACCCATAGAGACCCATAGAGACCCATAGGGACCCATAGGGACCCATAGAGACCCATAGGGACCCATAGGGACCCATAGAGACCCATAGAGACCCATAGAGACCCATAGGGACCCATAGAGACCCATAGGGACCCATAGAGACCCATAGAGCCCCATAGAGACCCATAGAGACCCATAGAGACCCATAGGGACCCATAGAGACCCATAGAGACCCATAGAACCCCATAGGGACCCCATAGAAACCCCATAGAGACCCATAGGGACCCATAGAGACCCATAGAGACCCATAGGGACCCATAGAGCCCCATAGAACCCCATAGGGACCCCATAGAAACCCATAGGGACCCCATAGAAACCCCATAGAGAACCATAGAGACCCATAGAGACCCCATAGAGACCCATAGCGACCCATAGAGACACATAGGGACCCCATAGAGACCCATAGGGACCCATAGAGACCCATAGAGACCCATAGAGACCCATAGGGACCCATAGAGACCCATAGAGACCCATAGAGCCACATAGGGACCCATAGGGACCCCATAGAAACCCCATAGAGACCCATAGGGACCCATAGGGACCCATAGGGACCCATAAAGACCCATAGAGACCCATAGGGACCCATAGGGACCCATAGAGACCCATAGAGACCCATAGGGACCCATAGAGACCCATAGGGACCCATAGGGACCCCATAGAGACCCATAGAGACCCATAGGGACCCATAGGGACCCATAGAGACCCATAGAGACCCATAGAGACACATAGGGACCCCATAGAGACACATAGGGACCCATAGAGACCCATAGAGACCCATAGGGACCCATAGCGACCCATAGAGACACATAGGGACCCCATAGAGACACATAGGGACCCATAGAGACCCATAGAGACCCATAGGGACCCATAGGGACCCATAGAGACCCATAGAGATCCATAGGGACCCATAGAGACCCATAGAGACCCATAGAGACCCATAGAGCCCCATAGGGACCCCATAGAAACCCCATAGAGACCCATAGAGACCCCATACAGACCCATAGCGACCCATAGAGACCCATAGGGACCCATAGAGACCCATAGGGACCCATAGAGACCCATAGAGACCCATAGGGACCCATAGAGACCCATAGAGACCCATAGAACCCCATAGGGACCCCATAGAAACCCCATAGAGACCCATAGAGACCCATAGGGACCCATAGAGACCCATAGAGACCCATAGGGACCCATAGAGCCCCATAGAACCCCATAGGGACCCCATAGAAACCCATAGGGACCCCATAGAAACCCCATAGAGAACCATAGAGACCCATAGAGACCCCATAGAGACCCATAGCGACCCATAGAGACACATAGGGACCCCATAGAGACCCATAGGGACCCATAGAGACCCATAGAGACCCATAGAGCCACATAGGGACCCATAGGGACCCCATAGAAACCCCATAGAGACCCATAGGGACCCATAGGGACACATAGGGACCCATAAAGACCCATAGAGACCCATAGGGACCCATAGGGACCCATAGAGACCCATAGAGACCCATAGGGACCCCATAGAAACCCATAGGGACCCCATAGAAACCCCATAGAGACCCATAGAGACCCATAGAGACCCATAGAGACACATAGAGACCCATAGAGACCCATAGAGACCCCATAGAGACCCATAGGGACCCATAGAGACCCATAGAGACCCATAGGGACCCATAGGGACCCATAGAGACCCATAGAGACCCATAGGGACCCATAGGGACCCATAGAGACCCATAGGGACCCATAGGGACCCATAGAGACCCATAGAGACCCATAGAGACCCATAGGGACCCATAGAGACCCATAGGGACCCATAGAGACCCATAGAGCCCCATAGAGACCCATAGAGACCCATAGAGACCCATAGGGACCCATAGAGACCCATAGAGACCCATAGAACCCCATAGGGACCCCATAGAAACCCCATAGAGACCCATAGAGACCCATAGGGACCCATAGAGACCCATAGAGACCCATAGGGACCCATAGAGCCCCATAGAACCCCATAGGGACCCCATAGAAACCCATAGGGACCCCATAGAAACCCCATAGAGAACCATAGAGACCCATAGAGACCCCATAGAGACCCATAGCGACCCATAGAGACACATAGGGACCCCATAGAGACCCATAGGGACCCATAGAGACCCATAGAGACCCATAGAGACCCATAGGGACCCATAGAGACCCATAGAGACCCATAGAGCCACATAGGGACCCATAGGGACCCCATAGAAACCCCATAGAGACCCATAGGGACCCATAGGGACCCATAGGGACCCATAAAGACCCATAGAGACCCATAGGGACCCATAGGGACCCATAGAGACCCATAGAGACCCATAGGGACCCCATAGAAACCCATAGGGACCCCATAGAAACCCCATAGAGACCCATAGAGACCCATAGAGACCCATAGAGACACATAGAGACCCATAGAGACCCATAGAGACCCCATAGAGACCCATAGGGACCCATAGAGACCCATAGAGACCCATAGGGACCCATAGGGACCCATAGAGACCCATAGAGACCCATAGGGACCCATAGGGACCCATAGAGACCCATAGAGACCCATAGAGACCCATAGGGACCCATAGAGACCCCATAGACCCCATAGAGACCCATAGAGACCCATAGAGACCCATAGAGACCCATAAGGACCCATAGGGACCAATAGA
Source organism: Phasianus colchicus (assembly GCF_987193195.1). Taxonomy (NCBI): domain Eukaryota; kingdom Metazoa; phylum Chordata; class Aves; order Galliformes; family Phasianidae; genus Phasianus; species Phasianus colchicus. The sequence continues at coordinate 878,538 of NC_143475.1, forward strand.
GACCCATAGAGACCCATAGGGACCCCATAGGGACCCCATAGAAACCCCATAGAGACCCATAGAGACCCATAGAGACACATAGAGACCCATAGAGACCCATAGAGACCCCATAGGGACACATAGAGACCCATAGGGACCCATAGAGACCCATAGAGACCCATAGGGACCCAGAGAGCCCCATAGGGACCCCATAGAAAGCCATAGAGACCCATAGAGACCCATAGAGACCCCATAGAGACCCATAGGGACCCATAGAGACCCATAGAGACCCATAGAGACCCATAGGGACCCATAGGGACCCATAGAGACCCATAGGGACCCATAGGGACCCATAGAGACCCATAGAGACCCATAGAGACCCATAGGGACCCATAGAGACCCATAGGGACCCATAGAGACCCATAGAGCCCCATAGAGACCCATAGAGACCCATAGAGACCCATAGGGACCCATAGAGACCCATAGGGACCCATAGAGACCCATAGCGACCCATAGAGACACATAGGGACCCCATAGAGACCCATAGGGACCCATAGAGACCCATAGGGACCCATAGAGACCCATAGAGACCCATAGAGCCCCATAGGGACCCATAGGGACCCCATAGAAACCCCATAGAGACCCATAGGGACCCCATAGAAACCCCATAGAGACCCATAGAGACCCATAGGGACCCATAGGGACCCATAGAGACCCATAGAGACCCATAGGGACCCATAGGGACCCATAGAGACCCATAGGGACCCCATAGAAACCCATAGGGACCCCATAGAAACCCCATAGAGACCCATAGAGACCCATAGAGACCCATAGAGACACATAGAGACCCATAGAGACCCATAGAGACCCCATAGGGACACATAGAGACCCATAGGGACCCATAGAGACCCATAGAGACCCATAGGGACCCCATAGAAAGCCCATAGAGACCCATAGAGACACATAGAGACCCCATAGAGACCCATAGGGACCCATAGAGACCCATAGAGACCCATAGAGACCCATAGGGACCCATAGGGACCCATAGAGACCCATAGAGACCCATAGGGACCCATAGGGACCCATAGAGACCCATAGAGACCCATAGAGACCCATAGGGACCCATAGAGACCCCATAGACCCCATAGAGACCCATAGAGACCCATAGAGACCCATAGAGACCCATAGGGACCCATAGAGACCCATAGAGACCCATAGAGAACCATAGAGACCCATAGGGACCCATAGAGACCCATAGAGACCCATAGAGACCCATAGAGCCCCATAGGGACCCCATAGAAACCCCATAGAGACCCATAGAGACCCCATAGAGACCCATAGCGACCCATAGAGACCCATAGGGACCCATAGAGACCCATAGGGACCCATAGAGACCCATAGAGACCCATAGGGACCCATAGAGACCCATAGGGACCCATAGAGACCCATAGGGACCCATAGAGACACATAGGGACCCATAGAGACCCATAGAGACCCATAGGGACCCATAGAGCCCCATAGAACCCCATAGGGACCCCATAGAACCCCATAGGGACCCCATAGAAACCCCATAGAGACCCATAGAGACCCATAGAGACCCCATAGAGACCCATAGCGACCCATAGAGACACATAGGGACCCCATAGAGACCCATAGGGACCCATAGGGACCCATAGAGACCCATAGAGACCCATAGGGACCCATAGGGACCCATAGAGACCCATAGAGACCCATAGAGACCCATAGGGACCCATAGAGACCCCATAGACCCCATAGAGACCCATAGAGACCCATAGAGACCCATAGAGACCCATAGGGACCCATAGGGACCCATAGAGACCCATAGAGACCCATAGGGACCCCATAGAAACCCATAGGGACCCCATAGAAACCCCATAGAGACCCATAGAGACCCATAGAGACACATAGAGACCCATAGAGACCCATAGAGACCCCATAGGGACACATAGAGACCCATAGGGACCCATAGAGACCCATAGAGACCCATAGGGACCCAGAGAGCCCCATAGGGACCCCATAGAAAGCCCATAGAGACCCATAGAGACCCATAGAGACCCCATAGAGACCCATAGGGACCCATAGAGACCCATAGAGACCCATAGAGACCCATAGGGACCCATAGAGACCCATAGGGACCCATAGGGACCCATAGAGACCCATAGAGACCCATAGAGACCCATAGGGACCCATAGAGACCCATAGAGACCCATAGGGACCCCATAGAAACCCATAGGGACCCCATAGAAACCCCATAGAGACCCATAGAGACCCATAGAGACCCCATAGAGACCCATAGCGACCCATAGAGACACATAGGGACCCCATAGAGACCCATAGGGACCCATAGAGACCCATAGAGACCCATAGAGACCCATAGGGACCCATAGAGTCCCATAGAGACCCATAGAGCCACATAGGGACCCATAGAGACCCATAGAAACCCCATAGAGACCCATAGGGACCCATAGGGACCCATAGGGACCCATAGAGACCCATAGAGACCCATAGAGACCCATAGAGACCCATAGGGACCCATAGAGACCCCATAGACCCCATAGAGACCCATAGAGACCCATAGAGACCCATAGAGACCCATAGAGACCCATAGGGACCCATAGGGACCCATAGAGACCCATAGAGACCCATAGGGACCCCATAGAAACCCATAGGGACCCCATAGAAACCCCATAGAGACCCATAGAGACCCATAGAGACACATAGAGACCCATAGAGACCCATAGAGACACATAGGGACCCAGAGAGCCCCATAGGGACCCCATAGAAAGCCCATAGAGACCCATAGAGACCCATAGAGACCCCATAGAGACCCATAGGGACCCATAGAGACCCATAGAGACCCATAGAGACCCATAGGGACCCATAGGGACCCATAGAGACCCATAGGGACCCATAGAGACCCATAGAGACCCATAGGGACCCCATAGAAAGCCCATAGAGACCCATAGAGACACATAGAGACCCCATAGAGACCCATAGGGACCCATAGAGACCCATAGAGACCCATAGAGACCCATAGGGACCCATAGGGACCCATAGAGACCCATAGAGACCCATAGGGACCCATAGGGACCCATAGAGACCCATAGAGACCCATAGAGACCCATAGGGACCCATAGAGACCCCATAGACCCCATAGAGACCCATAGAGACCCATAGAGACCCATAGGGACCCATAGAGACCCATAGAGACCCATAGGGACCCATAGAGACCCATAGAGACCCATAGAGAACCATAGAGACCCATAGGGACCCATAGAGACCCATAGAGACCCATAGAGACCCATAGTGCCCCATAGGGACCCCATAGAAACCCCATAGAGACCCATAGAGACCCCATAGAGACCCATAGCGACCCATAGAGACCCATAGGGACCCATAGAGACCCATAGAGACCCATAGGGACCCATAGAGACCCATAGGGACCCATAGAGACCCATAGAGACCCATAGAACCCCATAGGGACCCCATAGAAACCCCATAGAGACCCATAGAGACCCATAGGGACCCATAGAGACCCATAGAGACCCATAGGGACCCATAGAGCCCCATAGAACCCCATAGGGACCCCATAGAGACCCATAGGGACCCCATAGAAACCCCATAGAGACCCATAGAGACCCATAGAGACCCCATAGAGACCCATAGCGACCCATAGAGACACATAGGGACCCCATAGAGACCCATAGGGACCCATAGAGACCCATAGAGACCCATAGGGACCCATAGAGACCCATAGAGACCCATAGAGCCACATAGGGACCCATAGAGACCCATAGAAACCCCATAGAGACCCATAGGGACCCCATAGAAACCCCATAGAGACCCATAGGGACCCATAGGGATCCATAGGGACCCATAGAGACCCATAGAGACCCATAGGGACCCATAGGGACCCATAGAGACCCATAGAGACCCATAGGGACCCATAGGGACCCATAGAGACCCATAGAGACCCATAGAGACCCGTAGGGACCCATAGAGACCCCATAGACCCCATAGAGACCCATAGAGACCCATAGAGACCCATAGAGACCCATAGAGACCCATAGGGACCCATAGGGACCCATAGAGACCCATAGAGACCCATAGGGACCCCATAGAAACCCATAGGGACCCCATAGAAACCCCATAGAGACCCATAGAGACCCATAGAGACACATAGAGACCCATAGAGACCCATAGAGACCCCATAGGGACACATAGAGACCCATAGGGACCCATAGAGACCCATAGAGACCCATAGGGACCCAGAGAGCCCCATAGGGACCCCATAGAAAGCCCATAGAGACCCATAGAGACCCATAGAGACCCCATAGAGACCCATAGGGACCCATAGAGACCCATAGAAACCCATAGAGACCCATAGGGACCCATAGGGACCCATAGAGACCCATAGGGACCCATAGAGACCCATAGAGACCCATAGGGACCCATAGAGACCCATAGGGACCCATAGAGACCCATAGAGACCCATAGAGACCCATAGGGACCCATAGAGACCCATAGAGCCCCATAGAGACCCATAGAGACCCATAGAGACCCATAGGGACCCATAGAGACCCATAGAGACCCATAGAGACACATAGGGACCCATAGGGACCCATAGAGACCCATAGGGACCCATAGAGACCCATAGAGACCCATAGAGCCCCATAGAGACCCATAGAGACCCATAGGGACCCATAGGGACCCATAGAGACCCATAGGGACCCATAGAGACCCATAGAGACCCATAGAGACCCATAGAGACCCATAGAGACCCATAGGGACCCATAGGGACCCATAGAGACCCATAGGGACCCATAGAGACCCATAGAGACCCATAGGGACCCATAGAGACCCATAGGGACCCATAGAGACCCATAGAGACCCATAGAGACCCATAGGGACCCATAGAGACCCATAGAGCCCCATAGAGACCCATAGGGACCCATAGAGACCCATAGCGACCCATAGAGACACATAGGGACCCCATAGAGACCCATAGGGACCCATAGAGACCCATAGAGACCCATAGAGACCCATAGGGACCCATAGAGACCCATAGAGACCCATAGAGCCCCATAGGGACCCATAGGGACCCCATAGAAACCCCATAGAGACCCATAGGGACCCCATAGAAACCCCATAGAGACCCATAGAGACCCATAGGGACCCATAGGGACCCATAGAGACCCATAGAGACACATAGGGACCCATAGGGACCCATAGAGACCCATAGAGACCCATAGGGACCCATAGGGACCCATAGGGACCCATAGAGACCCATAGGGACCCCATAGAAACCCATAGGGACCCCATAGAAACCCCATAGAGACCCATAGAGACCCATAGAGACCCATAGAGACACATAGAGACCCATAGAGACCCATAGAGACCCCATAGGGACACATAGAGACCCATAGGGACCCATAGAGACCCATAGAGACCCATAGGGACCCCATAGAAAGCCCATAGAGACCCATAGAGACACATAGAGACCCCATAGAGACCCATAGGGACCCATAGAGACCCATAGAGACCCATAGAGACCCATAGGGACCCATAGGGACCCATAGAGACCCATAGAGACCCATAGAGACCCATAGAGACCCATAGAGACCCATAGGGACCCATAGGGACCCATAGAGACCCATAGGGACCCCATAGAAACCCATAGGGACCCCATAGAGACCCATAGGGACCCCATAGAAAGCCCATAGAGACCCATAGAGACCCCATAGAGACCCATAGGGACCCATAGAGACCCATAGAGACCCATAGAGACCCATAGAGACCCATAGGGACCCATAGAGACCCATAGGGACCCATAGAGACCCATAGAGACCCATAGAGCCTCATAGAGACCCATAGAGACCCATAGGGACCCATAGAGACCCATAGAGACCCATAGACCCCATAGAGACCCATAGAGACCCATAGAGACCCATAGAGACCCATAGAGACCCATAGAGACCCATAGGGACCCATAGAGACCCCATAGACCCCATAGAGACCCATAGAGACCCATAGAGACCCATAGAGACCCATAGGGACCCATAGAGACCCATAGAGACCCATAGAGACCCATAGAGACCCATAGGGACCCATAGGGACCCATAGAGACCCATAGAGACCCATAGGGACCCCATAGAAACCCATAGGGACCCCATAGAAACCCCATAGAGACCCATAGAGACCCATAGAGACACATAGAGACCCATAGAGACCCATAGAGACCCCATAGGGACACATAGAGACCCATAGGGACCCATAGAGACCCATAGAGACCCATAGGGACCCAGAGAGCCCCATAGGGACCCCATAGAAAGCCCATAGAGACCCATAGAGACCCATAGAGACCCCATAGAGACCCATAGGGACCCATAGAGACCCATAGAGACCCATAGAGACCCATAGGGACCCATAGGGACCCATAGAGACCCATAGAGACCCATAGAGACCCCATAGAGACCCCATAGGGACCCATAGAGACCCATAGAGACCCATAGAGACCCATAGGGACCCATAGGGACCCATAGAGACCCATAGGGACCCATAGAGACCCATAGAGACCCATAGGGACCCATAGAGACCCATAGGGACCCATAGAGACCCATAGAGACCCATAGAGACCCATAGGGACCCATAGAGACCCATAGAGCCCCATAGAGACCCATAGAGACCCATAGAGACCCATAGGGACCCATAGAGACCCATAGAGACCCATAGGGACCCATAGAGACCCATAGAGCCCCATAGAGACCCATAGAGACCCATAGAGACCCATAGGGACCCATAGAGACCCATAGCGACCCATAGAGACACATAGGGACCCCATAGAGACCCATAGGGACCCATAGAGACCCATAGAGACCCATAGGGACCCATAGAGACCCATAGAGACCCATAGAGCCCCATAGGGACCCATAGGGACCCCATAGAAACCCCATAGAGACCCATAGGGACCCCATAGAAACCCCATAGAGACCCATAGAGACCCATAGGGACCCATAGGGACCCATAGAGACCCATAGAGACCCATAGGGACCCATAGGGACCCATAGAGACCCATAGGGACCCCATAGAAACCCATAGGGACCCCATAGAAACCCCATAGAGACCCATAGAGACCCATAGAGACCCATAGAGACACATAGAGACCCATAGAGACCCATAGAGACCCCATAGGGAAACATAGAGACCCATAGGGACCCATAGAGACCCATAGAGACCCATAGGGACCCCATAGAAAGCCCATAGACACCCATAGAGACACATAGAGACCCCATAGAGACCCATAGGGACCCATAGAGACCCATAGAGACCCATAGAGACCCATAGGGACCCATAGGGACCCATAGAGACCCATAGAGACCCATAGGGACCCATAGGGACCCATAGAGACCCATAGAGACCCATAGAGACCCATAGGGACCCATAGAGACCCCATAGACCCCATAGAGACCCATAGAGACCCATAGAGACCCATAGGGACCCATAGAGACCCATAGAGACCCATAGGGACCCATAGAGACCCATAGAGACCCCATAGAGACCCATAGCGACCCATAGAGACCCATAGGGACCCATAGAGACCCATAGAGACCCATAGGGACCCATAGAGACCCATAGGGACCCATAGAGACCCATAGAGACCCATAGAACCCCATAGGGACCCCATAGAAACCCCATAGAGACCCATAGAGACCCATAGGGACCCATAGAGACCCATAGAGACCCATAGGGACCCATAGAGCCCCATAGAACCCCATAGGGACCCCATAGAAACCCATAGGGACCCCATAGAAACCCCATAGAGACCCATAGAGACCCATAGAGACCCCATAGAGACCCATAGCGACCCATAGAGACACATAGGGACCCCATAGAGACCCATAGGGACCCATAGAGACCCATAGAGACCCATAGAGACCCATAGGGACCCATAGAGACCCATAGAGACCCATAGAGCCACATAGGGACCCATAGAGACCCATAGAAACCCCATAGAGACCCATAGGGACCCATAGGGACCCATAGGGACCCATAGAGACCCATAGAGACCCATAGGGACCCATAGGGACCCATAGAGACCCATAGAGACCCATAGGGACCCATAGGGACCCATAGAGACCCATAGAGACACATAGAGACCCATAGAGACCCATAGAGACCCATAGAGACCCCATAGGGACACATAGAGACCCATAGAAACCCCATAGAGACCCATAGGGACCCCATAGAAACCCCATAGAGACCCATAGGGACCCATAGGGATCCATAGGGACCCATAGAGACCCATAGAGACCCATAGGGACCCCATAGAAACCCATAGGGACCCCATAGAAACCCCATAGAGACCCATAGAGACCCATAGAGACACATAGAGACCCATAGAGACCCATAGAGCCACATAGGGACCCATAGAGACCCATAGAAACCCCATAGAGACCCATAGGGACCCCATAGAAACCCCATAGAGACCCATAGGGACCCATAGGGATCCATAGGGACCCATAGAGACCCATAGAGACCCATAGGGACCCATAGGGACCCATAGAGACCCATAGAGACCCATAGGGACCCATAGGGACCCATAGAGACCCATAGAGACCCATAGAGACCCATAGGGACCCATAGAGACCCCATAGACCCCATAGAGACCCATAGAGACCCATAGAGACCCATAGAGACCCATAGAGACCCATAGGGACCCATAGGGACCCATAGAGACCCATAGAGACCCATAGGGACCCCATAGAAACCGATAGGGACCCCATAGAAACCCCATAGAGACCCATAGAGACCCATAGAGACACATAGAGACCCATAGAGACCCATAGAGACCCCATAGGGACACATAGAGACCCATAGGGACCCATAGAGACCCATAGAGACCCATAGGGACCCAGAGAGCCCCATAGGGACCCCATAGAAAGCCCATAGAGACCCATAGAGACCCATAGAGACCCCATAGAGACCCATAGGGACCCATAGAGACCCATAGAAACCCATAGAGACCCATAGGGACCCATAGGGACCCATAGAGACCCATAGAGACCCATAGGGACCCATAGAGACCCATAGGGACCCATAGAGACCCATAGAGACCCATAGAGACCCATAGGGACCCATAGAGACCCATAGAGCCCCATAGAGACCCATAGAGACGCATAGAGACCCATAGGGACCCATAGAGACCCATAGCGACCCATAGAGACACATAGGGACCCATAGGGACCCATAGAGACCCATAGAAACCCCATAGAGACCCATAGAGACCCCATAGACCCCATAGAGACCCATAGAGACCCATAGAGACCCATAGAGACCCATAGGGACCCATAGAGACCCATAGAGACCCATAGAGACCCATAGAGACCCATAGGGACCCATAGGGACCCATAGAGACCCATAGAGACCCATAGGGACCCCATACAGACCCATAGCGACCCATAGAGACCCATAGGGACCCATAGAGACCCATAGGGACCCATAGAGACCCATAGAGACCCATAGGGACCCATAGAGACCCATAGGGACCCATAGAGACCCATAGAGACCCATAGAACCCCATAGGGACCCCATAGAAACCCCATAGAGACCCATAGAGACCCATAGGGACCCATAGAGACCCATAGAGACCCATAGGGACCCATAGAGCCCCATAGAACCCCATAGGGACCCCATAGAAACCCATAGGGACCCCATAGAAACCCCATAGAGAACCATAGAGACCCATAGAGACCCCATAGAGACCCATAGCGACCCATAGAGACACATAGGGACCCCATAGAGACCCATAGGGACCCATAGAGACCCATAGAGACCCATAGAGCCACATAGGGACCCATAGGGACCCCATAGAAACCCCATAGAGACCCATAGGGACCCATAGGGACACATAGGGACCCATAAAGACCCATAGAGACCCATAGGGACCCATAGGGACCCATAGAGACCCATAGAGACCCATAGGGACCCCATAGAAACCCATAGGGACCCCATAGAAACCCCATAGAGACCCATAGAGACCCATAGAGACCCATAGAGACACATAGAGACCCATAGAGACCCATAGAGACCCCATAGAGACCCATAGGGACCCATAGAGACCCATAGAGACCCATAGGGACCCATAGGGACCCATAGAGACCCATAGAGACCCATAGGGACCCATAGGGACCCATAGAGACCCATAGGGACCCATAGGGACCCATAGAGACCCATAGAGACCCATAGAGACCCATAGGGACCCATAGAGACCCATAGGGACCCATAGAGACCCATAGAGCCCCATAGAGACCCATAGAGACCCATAGAGACCCATAGGGACCCATAGAGACCCATAGAGACCCATAGAACCCCATAGGGACCCCATAGAAACCCCATAGAGACCCATAGAGACCCATAGGGACCCATAGAGACCCATAGAGACCCATAGGGACCCATAGAGCCCCATAGAACCCCATAGGGACCCCATAGAAACCCATAGGGACCCCATAGAAACCCCATAGAGAACCATAGAGACCCATAGAGACCCCATAGAGACCCATAGCGACCCATAGAGACACATAGGGACCCCATAGAGACCCATAGGGACCCATAGAGACCCATAGAGACCCATAGAGACCCATAGGGACCCATAGAGACCCATAGAGACCCATAGAGCCACATAGGGACCCATAGGGACCCCATAGAAACCCCATAGAGACCCATAGGGACCCATAGGGACCCATAGGGACCCATAAAGACCCATAGAGACCCATAGGGACCCATAGGGACCCATAGAGACCCATAGAGACCCATAGGGACCCCATAGAAACCCATAGGGACCCCATAGAAACCCCATAGAGACCCATAGAGACCCATAGAGACCCATAGAGACACATAGAGACCCATAGAGACCCATAGAGACCCCATAGAGACCCATAGGGACCCATAGAGACCCATAGAGACCCATAGGGACCCATAGGGACCCATAGAGACCCATAGAGACCCATAGGGACCCATAGGGACCCATAGAGACCCATAGAGACCCATAGAGACCCATAGGGACCCATAGAGACCCCATAGACCCCATAGAGACCCATAGAGACCCATAGAGACCCATAGAGACCCATAGGGACCCATAGGGACCCATAGAGACCCATAGAGACCCATAGGGACCCCATAGGGACCCCATAGAAACCCCATAGAGACCCATAGAGACCCATAGAGACACATAGAGACCCATAGAGACCCATAGAGACCCCATAGGGACACATAGAGACCCATAGGGACCCATAGAGACCCATAGAGACCCATAGGGACCCAGAGAGCCCCATAGGGACCCCATAGAAAGCCATAGAGACCCATAGAGACCCATAGAGACCCCATAGAGACCCATAGGGACCCATAGAGACCCATAGAGACCCATAGAGACCCATAGGGACCCATAGGGACCCATAGAGACCCATAGGGACCCATAGGGACCCATAGAGACCCATAGAGACCCATAGAGACCCATAGGGACCCATAGAGACCCATAGGGACCCATAGAGACCCATAGAGCCCCATAGAGACCCATAGAGACCCATAGAGACCCATAGGGACCCATAGAGACCCATAGGGACCCATAGAGACCCATAGCGACCCATAGAGACACATAGGGACCCCATAGAGACCCATAGGGACCCATAGAGACCCATAGGGACCCATAGAGACCCATAGAGACCCATAGAGCCCCATAGGGACCCATAGGGACCCCATAGAAACCCCATAGAGACCCATAGGGACCCCATAGAAACCCCATAGAGACCCATAGAGACCCATAGGGACCCATAGGGACCCATAGAGACCCATAGAGACCCATAGGGACCCATAGGGACCCATAGAGACCCATAGGGACCCCATAGAAACCCATAGGGACCCCATAGAAACCCCATAGAGACCCATAGAGACCCATAGAGACCCATAGAGACACATAGAGACCCATAGAGACCCATAGAGACCCCATAGGGACACATAGAGACCCATAGGGACCCATAGAGACCCATAGAGACCCATAGGGACCCCATAGAAAGCCCATAGAGACCCATAGAGACACATAGAGACCCCATAGAGACCCATAGGGACCCATAGAGACCCATAGAGACCCATAGAGACCCATAGGGACCCATAGGGACCCATAGAGACCCATAGAGACCCATAGAGACCCATAGGGACCCATAGAGACCCCATAGACCCCATAGAGACCCATAGAGACCCATAGAGACCCATAGAGACCCATAGGGACCCATAGAGACCCATAGAGACCCATAGAGAACCATAGAGACCCATAGGGACCCATAGAGACCCATAGAGACCCATAGAGACCCATAGAGCCCCATAGGGACCCCATAGAAACCCCATAGAGACCCATAGAGACCCCATAGAGACCCATAGCGACCCATAGAGACCCATAGGGACCCATAGAGACCCATAGGGACCCATAGAGACCCATAGAGACCCATAGGGACCCATAGAGACCCATAGGGACCCATAGAGACACATAGGGACCCATAGAGACCCATAGAGACCCATAGGGACCCATAGAGCCCCATAGAACCCCATAGGGACCCCATAGAACCCCATAGGGACCCCATAGAAACCCCATAGAGACCCATAGAGACCCATAGAGACCCCATAGAGACCCATAGCGACCCATAGAGACACATAGGGACCCCATAGAGACCCATAGGGACCCATAGGGACCCATAGAGACCCATAGAGACCCATAGGGACCCATAGGGACCCATAGAGACCCATAGAGACCCATAGAGACCCATAGGGACCCATAGAGACCCCATAGACCCCATAGAGACCCATAGAGACCCATAGAGACCCATAGAGACCCATAGGGACCCATAGGGACCCATAGAGACCCATAGAGACCCATAGGGACCCCATAGAAACCCATAGGGACCCCATAGAAACCCCATAGAGACCCATAGAGACCCATAGAGACACATAGAGACCCATAGAGACCCATAGAGACCCCATAGGGACACATAGAGACCCATAGGGACCCATAGAGACCCATAGAGACCCATAGGGACCCAGAGAGCCCCATAGGGACCCCATAGAAAGCCCATAGAGACCCATAGAGACCCATAGAGACCCCATAGAGACCCATAGGGACCCATAGAGACCCATAGAGACCCATAGAGACCCATAGGGACCCATAGAGACCCATAGGGACCCATAGGGACCCATAGAGACCCATAGAGACCCATAGAGACCCATAGGGACCCATAGAGACCCATAGAGACCCATAGGGACCCCATAGAAACCCATAGGGACCCCATAGAAACCCCATAGAGACCCATAGAGACCCATAGAGACCCCATAGAGACCCATAGCGACCCATAGAGACACATAGGGACCCCATAGAGACCCATAGGGACCCATAGAGACCCATAGAGACCCATAGAGACCCATAGGGACCCATAGAGTCCCATAGAGACCCATAGAGCCACATAGGGACCCATAGAGACCCATAGAAACCCCATAGAGACCCATAGGGACCCATAGGGACCCATAGGGACCCATAGAGACCCATAGAGACCCATAGAGACCCATAGAGACCCATAGGGACCCATAGAGACCCCATAGACCCCATAGAGACCCATAGAGACCCATAGAGACCCATAGAGACCCATAGAGACCCATAGGGACCCATAGGGACCCATAGAGACCCATAGAGACCCATAGGGACCCCATAGAAACCCATAGGGACCCCATAGAAACCCCATAGAGACCCATAGAGACCCATAGAGACACATAGAGACCCATAGAGACCCATAGAGACACATAGGGACCCAGAGAGCCCCATAGGGACCCCATAGAAAGCCCATAGAGACCCATAGAGACCCATAGAGACCCCATAGAGACCCATAGGGACCCATAGAGACCCATAGAGACCCATAGAGACCCATAGGGACCCATAGGGACCCATAGAGACCCATAGGGACCCATAGAGACCCATAGAGACCCATAGGGACCCCATAGAAAGCCCATAGAGACCCATAGAGACACATAGAGACCCCATAGAGACCCATAGGGACCCATAGAGACCCATAGAGACCCATAGAGACCCATAGGGACCCATAGGGACCCATAGAGACCCATAGAGACCCATAGGGACCCATAGGGACCCATAGAGACCCATAGAGACCCATAGAGACCCATAGGGACCCATAGAGACCCCATAGACCCCATAGAGACCCATAGAGACCCATAGAGACCCATAGGGACCCATAGAGACCCATAGAGACCCATAGGGACCCATAGAGACCCATAGAGACCCATAGAGAACCATAGAGACCCATAGGGACCCATAGAGACCCATAGAGACCCATAGAGACCCATAGTGCCCCATAGGGACCCCATAGAAACCCCATAGAGACCCATAGAGACCCCATAGAGACCCATAGCGACCCATAGAGACCCATAGGGACCCATAGAGACCCATAGAGACCCATAGGGACCCATAGAGACCCATAGGGACCCATAGAGACCCATAGAGACCCATAGAACCCCATAGGGACCCCATAGAAACCCCATAGAGACCCATAGAGACCCATAGGGACCCATAGAGACCCATAGAGACCCATAGGGACCCATTGAGCCCCATAGAACCCCATAGGGACCCCATAGAGACCCATAGGGACCCCATAGAAACCCCATAGAGACCCATAGAGACCCATAGAGACCCCATAGAGACCCATAGCGACCCATAGAGACACATAGGGACCCCATAGAGACCCATAGGGACCCATAGAGACCCATAGAGACCCATAGGGACCCATAGAGACCCATAGAGACCCATAGAGCCACATAGGGACCCATAGAGACCCATAGAAACCCCATAGAGACCCATAGGGACCCCATAGAAACCCCATAGAGACCCATAGGGACCCATAGGGATCCATAGGGACCCATAGAGACCCATAGAGACCCATAGGGACCCATAGGGACCCATAGAGACCCATAGAGACCCATAGGGACCCATAGGGACCCATAGAGACCCATAGAGACCCATAGAGACCCGTAGGGACCCATAGAGACCCCATAGACCCCATAGAGACCCATAGAGACCCATAGAGACCCATAGAGACCCATAGAGACCCATAGGGACCCATAGGGACCCATAGAGACCCATAGAGACCCATAGGGACCCCATAGAAACCCATAGGGACCCATAGAGACCCATAGCGACCCATAGAGACACATAGGGACCCCATAGAGACCCATAGGGACCCATAGAGACCCATAGGGACCCATAGAGACCCATAGGGACCCATAGGGACCCATAGAGACCCATAGAGACCCATAGAGACCCATAGGGACCCATAGAGACCCCATAGAGACCCATAGGGACCCCATAGAAACCCCATAGAGACCCATAGAGACCCATAGGGACCCATAGGGACCCATAGAGACCCATAGAGACCCATAGGGACCCATAGGGACCCATAGAGACCCATAGGGACCCCATAGAAACCCATAGGGACCCCATAGAAACCCCATAGAGACCCATAGAGACCCATAGAGACCCATAGAGACACATAGAGACCCATAGAGACCCATAGAGACCCCATAGGGACACATAGAGACCCATAGGGACCCATAGAGACCCATAGAGACCCATAGGGACCCCATAGAAAGCCCATAGAGACCCATAGAGACACATAGAGACCCCATAGAGACCCATAGGGACCCATAGAGACCCATAGAGACCCATAGAGACCCATAGGGACCCATAGAGACCCATAGAGACCCATAGAGAACCATAGAGACCCATAGGGACCCATAGAGACCCATAGAGACCCATAGAGACCCATAGAGCCCCATAGGGACCCCATAGAAACCCCATAGAGACCCATAGAGACCCCATAGAGACCCATAGCGACCCATAGAGACCCATAGGGACCCATAGAGACCCATAGGGACCCATAGAGACCCATAGAGACCCATAGGGACCCATAGAGACCCATAGGGACCCATAGAGACACATAGGGACCCATAGAGACCCATAGAGACCCATAGGGACCCATAGAGCCCCATAGAACCCCATAGGGACCCCATAGAACCCCATAGGGACCCCATAGAAACCCCATAGAGACCCATAGAGACCCATAGAGACCCATAGAGACCCATAGGGACCCATAGAGACCCATAGAGACCCATAGAGACCCATAGAGACCCATAGGGACCCATAGGGACCCATAGAGACCCATAGAGACCCATAGGGACCCCATACAGACCCATAGCGACCCATAGAGACCCATAGGGACCCATAGAGACCCATAGGGACCCATAGAGACCCATAGAGACCCATAGGGACCCATAGAGACCCATAGGGACCCATAGAGACCCATAGAGACCCATAGAACCCCATAGGGACCCCATAGAAACCCCATAGAGACCCATAGAGACCCATAGGGACCCATAGAGACCCATAGAGACCCATAGGGACCCATAGAGCCCCATAGAACCCCATAGGGACCCCATAGAAACCCATAGGGACCCCATAGAAACCCCATAGAGAACCATAGAGACCCATAGAGACCCCATAGAGACCCATAGCGACCCATAGAGACACATAGGGACCCCATAGAGACCCATAGGGACCCATAGAGACCCATAGAGACCCATAGAGCCACATAGGGACCCATAGGGACCCCATAGAAACCCCATAGAGACCCATAGGGACCCATAGGGACACATAGGGACCCATAAAGACCCATAGAGACCCATAGGGACCCATAGGGACCCATAGAGACCCATAGAGACCCATAGGGACCCCATAGAAACCCATAGGGACCCCATAGAAACCCCATAGAGACCCATAGAGACCCATAGAGACCCATAGAGACACATAGAGACCCATAGAGACCCATAGAGACCCCATAGAGACCCATAGGGACCCATAGAGACCCATAGAGACCCATAGGGACCCATAGGGACCCATAGAGACCCATAGAGACCCATAGGGACCCATAGGGACCCATAGAGACCCATAGGGACCCATAGGGACCCATAGGGACCCATAGAGACCCATAGAGACCCATAGGGACCCATAGGGACCCATAGAGACCCATAGAGACCCATAGAGACCCGTAGGGACCCATAGAGACCCCATAGACCCCATAGAGACCCATAGAGACCCATAGAGACCCATAGAGACCCATAGAGACCCATAGGGACCCATAGGGACCCATAGAGACCCATAGAGACCCATAGGGACCCCATAGAAACCCATAGGGACCCCATAGAAACCCCATAGAGACCCATAGAGACCCATAGAGACACATAGAGACCCATAGAGACCCATAGAGACCCCATAGGGACACATAGAGACCCATAGGGACCCATAGAGACCCATAGAGACCCATAGGGACCCAGAGAGCCCCATAGGGACCCCATAGAAAGCCCATAGAGACCCATAGAGACCCATAGAGACCCCATAGAGACCCATAGGGACCCATAGAGACCCATAGAAACCCATAGAGACCCATAGGGACCCATAGGGACCCATAGAGACCCATAGGGACCCATAGAGACCCATAGAGACCCATAGGGACCCATAGAGACCCATAGGGACCCATAGAGACCCATAGAGACCCATAGAGACCCATAGGGACCCATAGAGACCCATAGAGCCCCATAGAGACCCATAGAGACCCATAGAGACCCATAGGGACCCATAGAGACACATAGAGACCCATAGAGACACATAGGGACCCATAGGGACCCATAGAGACCCATAGGGACCCATAGAGACCCATAGGGACCCATAGAGACCCATAGAGACCCATAGAGCCCCATAGAGACCCATAGAGACCCATAGGGACCCATAGGGACCCATAGAGACCCATAGGGACCCATAGAGACCCATAGAGACCCATAGAGACCCATAGGGACCCATAGGGACCCATAGAGACCCATAGGGACCCATAGAGACCCATAGAGACCCATAGGGACCCATAGAGACCCATAGAGACCCATAGAGACCCATAGGGACCCATAGAGACCCATAGAGCCCCATAGAGACCCATAGGGACCCATAGAGACCCATAGCGACCCATAGAGACACATAGGGACCCCATAGAGACCCATAGGGACCCATAGAGACCCATAGAGACCCATAGAGACCCATAGGGACCCATAGAGACCCATAGAGACCCATAGAGCCCCATAGGGACCCATAGGGACCCCATAGAAACCCCATAGAGACCCATAGGGACCCCATAGAAACCCCATAGAGACCCATAGAGACCCATAGGGACCCATAGGGACCCATAGAGACCCATAGAGACACATAGGGACCCATAGGGACCCATAGAGACCCATAGAGACCCATAGGGACCCATAGGGACCCATAGGGACCCATAGAGACCCATAGGGACCCCATAGAAACCCATAGGGACCCCATAGAAACCCCATAGAGACCCATAGAGACCCATAGAGACCCATAGAGACACATAGAGACCCATAGAGACCCATAGAGACCCCATAGGGACACATAGAGACCCATAGGGACCCATAGAGACCCATAGAGACCCATAGGGACCCCATAGAAAGCCCATAGAGACCCATAGAGACACATAGAGACCCCATAGAGACCCATAGGGACCCATAGGGACCCATAGAGACCCATAGAGACCCATAGGGACCCATAGGGACCCATAGAGACCCATAGAGACCCATAGAGACCCATAGAGACCCATAGAGACCCATAGGGACCCATAGGGACCCATAGAGACCCATAGGGACCCCATAGAAACCCATAGGGACCCCATAGAGACCCATAGGGACCCCATAGAAAGCCCATAGAGACCCATAGAGACCCCATAGAGACCCATAGGGACCCATAGAGACCCATAGAGACCCATAGAGACCCATAGAGACCCATAGGGACCCATAGGGACCCATAGAGACCCATAGGGACCCATAGAGACCCATAGAGACCCATAGAGCCTCATAGAGACCCATAGAGACCCATAGGGACCCATAGAGACCCATAGAGACCCATAGACCCCATAGAGACCCATAGAGACCCATAGAGACCCATAGAGACCCATAGAGACCCATAGGGACCCATAGAGACCCCATAGACCCCATAGAGACCCATAGAGACCCATAGAGACCCATAGAGACCCATAGGGACCCATAGAGACCCATAGAGACCCATAGAGACCCATAGAGACCCATAGGGACCCATAGGGACCCATAGAGACCCATAGAGACCCATAGGGACCCCATAGAAACCCATAGGGACCCCATAGAAACCCCATAGAGACCCATAGAGACCCATAGAGACACATAGAGACCCATAGAGACCCATAGAGACCCCATAGGGACACATAGAGACCCATAGGGACCCATAGAGACCCATAGAGACCCATAGGGACCCAGAGAGCCCCATAGGGACCCCATAGAAAGCCCATAGAGACCCATAGAGACCCATAGAGACCCCATAGAGACCCATAGGGACCCATAGAGACCCATAGAGACCCATAGAGACCCATAGGGACCCATAGGGACCCATAGAGACCCATAGAGACCCATAGAGACCCCATAGAGACCCCATAGGGACCCATAGAGACCCATAGAGACCCATAGAGACCCATAGGGACCCATAGGGACCCATAGAGACCCATAGGGACCCATAGAGACCCATAGAGACCCATAGGGACCCATAGAGACCCATAGGGACCCATAGAGACCCATAGAGACCCATAGAGACCCATAGGGACCCATAGAGACCCATAGAGCCCCATAGAGACCCATAGAGACCCATAGAGACCCATAGGGACCCATAGAGACCCATAGAGACCCATAGGGACCCATAGAGACCCATAGAGCCCCATAGAGACCCATAGAGACCCATAGAGACCCATAGGGACCCATAGAGACCCATAGCGACCCATAGAGACACATAGGGACCCCATAGAGACCCATAGGGACCCATAGAGACCCATAGAGACCCATAGGGACCCATAGAGACCCATAGAGACCCATAGAGCCCCATAGGGACCCATAGGGACCCCATAGAAACCCCATAGAGACCCATAGGGACCCCATAGAAACCCCATAGAGACCCATAGAGACCCATAGGGACCCATAGGGACCCATAGAGACCCATAGAGACCCATAGGGACCCATAGGGACCCATAGAGACCCATAGGGACCCCATAGAAACCCATAGGGACCCCATAGAAACCCCATAGAGACCCATAGAGACCCATAGAGACCCATAGAGACACATAGAGACCCATAGAGACCCATAGAGACCCCATAGGGAAACATAGAGACCCATAGGGACCCATAGAGACCCATAGAGACCCATAGGGACCCCATAGAAAGCCCATAGAGACCCATAGAGACACATAGAGACCCCATAGAGACCCATAGGGACCCATAGAGACCCATAGAGACCCATAGAGACCCATAGGGACCCATAGGGACCCATAGAGACCCATAGAGACCCATAGGGACCCATAGGGACCCATAGAGACCCATAGAGACCCATAGAGACCCATAGGGACCCATAGAGACCCCATAGACCCCATAGAGACCCATAGAGACCCATAGAGACCCATAGGGACCCATAGAGACCCATAGAGACCCATAGGGACCCATAGAGACCCATAGAGACCCCATAGAGACCCATAGCGACCCATAGAGACCCATAGGGACCCATAGAGACCCATAGGGACCCATAGAGACCCATAGAGACCCATAGGGACCCATAGAGACCCATAGGGACCCATAGAGACCCATAGAGACCCATAGAACCCCATAGGGACCCCATAGAAACCCCATAGAGACCCATAGAGACCCATAGGGACCCATAGAGACCCATAGAGACCCATAGGGACCCATAGAGCCCCATAGAACCCCATAGGGACCCCATAGAAACCCATAGGGACCCCATAGAAACCCCATAGAGACCCATAGAGACCCATAGAGACCCCATAGAGACCCATAGCGACCCATAGAGACACATAGGGACCCCATAGAGACCCATAGGGACCCATAGAGACCCATAGAGACCCATAGAGACCCATAGGGACCCATAGAGACCCATAGAGACCCATAGAGCCACATAGGGACCCATAGAGACCCATAGAAACCCCATAGAGACCCATAGGGACCCATAGGGACCCATAGGGACCCATAGAGACCCATAGAGACCCATAGGGACCCATAGGGACCCATAGAGACCCATAGAGACCCATAGGGACCCATAGGGACCCATAGAGACCCATAGAGACACATAGAGACCCATAGAGACCCATAGAGACCCATAGAGACCCCATAGGGACACATAGAGACCCATAGAAACCCCATAGAGACCCATAGGGACCCCATAGAAACCCCATAGAGACCCATAGGGACCCATAGGGATCCATAGGGATCCATAGAGACCCATAGAGACCCATAGGGACCCCATAGAAACCCATAGGGACCCCATAGAAACCCCATAGAGACCCATAGAGACCCATAGAGACACATAGAGACCCATAGAGACCCATAGAGCCACATAGGGACCCATAGAGACCCATAGAAACCCCATAGAGACCCATAGGGACCCCATAGAAACCCCATAGAGACCCATAGGGACCCATAGGGATCCATAGGGACCCATAGAGACCCATAGAGACCCATAGGGACCCATAGGGACCCATAGAGACCCATAGAGACCCATAGGGACCCATAGGGACCCATAGAGACCCATAGAGACCCATAGAGACCCATAGGGACCCATAGAGACCCCATAGACCCCATAGAGACCCATAGAGACCCATAGAGACCCATAGAGACCCATAGAGACCCATAGGGACCCATAGGGACCCATAGAGACCCATAGAGACCCATAGGGACCCCATAGAAACCGATAGGGACCCCATAGAAACCCCATAGAGACCCATAGAGACCCATAGAGACACATAGAGACCCATAGAGACCCATAGAGACCCCATAGGGACACATAGAGACCCATAGGGACCCATAGAGACCCATAGAGACCCATAGGGACCCAGAGAGCCCCATAGGGACCCCATAGAAAGCCCATAGAGACCCATAGAGACCCATAGAGACCCCATAGAGACCCATAGGGACCCATAGAGACCCATAGAAACCCATAGAGACCCATAGGGACCCATAGGGACCCATAGAGACCCATAGAGACCCATAGGGACCCATAGAGACCCATAGGGACCCATAGAGACCCATAGAGACCCATAGAGACCCATAGGGACCCATAGAGACCCATAGAGCCCCATAGAGACCCATAGAGACGCATAGAGACCCATAGGGACCCATAGAGACCCATAGCGACCCATAGAGACACATAGGGACCCATAGGGACCCATAGAGACCCATAGAAACCCCATAGAGACCCATAGAGACCCATAGGGACCCATAGGGACCCATAGAGACCCATAGGGACCCATAGAGACCCATAGAGACCCATAGAGACCCATAGAGACCCATAGGGACCCATAGGGACCCATAGGGACCCATAGAGACCCATAGAGACCCATAGGGACCCATAGAGACCCATAGGGACCCATAGAGACCCATAGAGACCCATAGAGACCCATAGGGACCCATAGAGACCCATAGAGCCCCATAGAGACCCATAGGGACCCATAGAGACCCATAGCGACCCATAGAGACACATAGGGACCCCATAGAGACCCATAGGGACCCATAGAGACCCATAGAGACCCATAGAGACCCATAGGGACCCATAGAGACCCATAGAGACCCATAGAGCTCCATAGGGACCCATAGGGACCCCATAGAAACCCCATAGAGACCCATAGGGACCCCATAGAAACCCCATAGAGACCCATAGAGACCCATAGGGACCCATAGGGACCCATAGAGACCCATAGAGACCCATAGGGACCCATAGGGACCCATAGAGACCCATAGGGACCCCATAGAAACCCATAGGGACCCCATAGAAACCCCATAGAGACCCATAGAGACCCATAGAGACCCATAGAGACACATAGAGACCCATAGAGACCCATAGAGACCCATAGAGACCCATAGAGACCCATAGGGACCCATAGAGACCCATAGAGACCCATAGGGACCCCATAGAAAGCCCATAGAGACCCATAGAGACACATAGAGACCCCATAGAGACCCATAGGGACCCATAGAGACCCATAGAGACCCATAGAGACCCATAGAGACCCATAGGGACCCATAGGGACCCATAGAGACCCATAGAGACCCATAGAGACCCATAGGGACCCATAGGGACCCATAGAGACCCATAGGGACCCCATAGAGACCCATAGGGACCCCATAGAAAGCCCATAGAGACCCATAGAGACCCCATAGAGACCCATAGGGACCCATAGAGACCCATAGGGACCCATAGAGACCCATAGAGACCCATAGGGACCCATAGGGACCCATAGAGACCCATAGGGACCCATAGAGACCCATAGAGACCCATAGAGCCTCATAGAGACCCATAGAGACCCATAGGGACCCATAGAGACCCATAGAGACCCATAGACCCCATAGAGACCCATAGAGACCCATAGAGACCCATAGAGACCCATAGGGACCCATAGAGACCCCATAGACCCCATAGAGACCCATAGAGACCCATAGAGACCCATAGAGACCCATAGGGACCCATAGAGACCCATAGAGACCCATAGAGACACATAGAGACCCATAGGGACCCATAGGGACCCATAGAGACCCATAGAGACCCATAGGGACCCCATAGAAACCCATAGGGACCCCATAGAAACCCCATAGAGACCCATAGAGACCCATAGAGACACATAGAGACCCATAGAGACCCATAGAGACCCCATAGGGACACATAGAGACCCATAGGGACCCATAGAGACCCATAGAGACCCATAGGGACCCAGAGAGCCCCATAGGGACCCCATAGAAAGCCCATAGAGACCCATAGAGACCCATAGAGACCCCATAGAGACCCATAGGGACCCATAGAGACCCATAGAGACCCATAGAGACCCATAGGGACCCATAGGGACCCATAGAGACCCATAGAGACCCATAGAGACCCCATAGAGACCCCATAGGGACCCATAGAGACCCATAGAGACCCATAGAGACCCATAGGGACCCATAGGGACCCATAGAGACCCATAGGGACCCATAGAGACCCATAGAGACCCATAGGGACCCATAGAGACCCATAGGGACCCATAGAGACCCATAGAGACCCATAGAGACCCATAGGGACCCATAGAGACCCATAGAGCCCCATAGAGACCCATAGAGACCCATAGAGACCCATAGGGACCCATAGAGACCCATAGAGCCCCATAGAGACCCATAGAGACCCATAGAGACCCATAGGGACCCATAGAGACCCATAGCGACCCATAGAGACACATAGGGACCCCATAGAGACCCATAGGGACCCATAGAGACCCATAGAGACCCATAGGGACCCATAGAGACCCATAGAGACCCATAGAGCCCCATAGGGACCCATAGGGACCCCATAGAAACCCCATAGAGACCCATAGGGACCCCATAGAAACCCCATAGAGACCCATAGAGACCCATAGGGACCCATAGGGACCCATAGAGACCCATAGAGACCCATAGGGACCCATAGGGACCCATAGAGACCCATAGGGACCCCATAGAAACCCCATAGAGACCCATAGAGACCCATAGAGACCCATAGAGACACATAGAGACCCATAGAGACCCATAGAGACCCCATAGGGAAACATAGAGACCCATAGGGACCCATAGAGACCCATAGAGCCCCATAGGGACCCCATAGAAACCCCATAGAGACCCATAGAGACCCCATAGAGACCCATAGCGACCCATAGAGACCCATAGGGACCCATAGAGACCCATAGGGACCCATAGAGACCCATAGAGACCCATAGGGACCCATAGAGACCCATAGGGACCCATAGAGACCCATAGAGACCCATAGAACCCCATAGGGACCCCATAGAAACCCCATAGAGACCCATAGAGACCCATAGGGACCCATAGAGACCCATAGAGACCCATAGGGACCCATAGAGCCCCATAGAACCCCATAGGGACCCCATAGAAACCCATAGGGACCCCATAGAAACCCCATAGAGACCCATAGAGACCCATAGAGACCCCATAGAGACCCATAGCGACCCATAGAGACACATAGGGACCCCATAGAGACCCATAGGGACCCATAGAGACCCATAGAGACCCATAGAGACCCATAGGGACCCATAGAGACCCATAGAGACCCATAGAGCCACATAGGGACCCATAGAGACCCATAGAAACCCCATAGAGACCCATAGGGACCCCATAGAAACCCCATAGAGACCCATAGGGACCCATAGGGACCCATAGGGACCCATAGAGACCCATAGAGACCCATAGGGACCCATAGGGACCCATAGAGACCCATAGAGACCCATAGGGACCCATAGGGACCCATAGAGACCCATAGAGACCCATAGGGACCCATAGAGACCCCATAGACCCCATAGAGACCCATAGAGACCCATAGAGACCCATAGAGACCCATAGAGACCCATAGGGACCCATAGGGACCCATAGAGACCCATAGAGACCCATAGGGACCCCATAGAAACCCATAGGGACCCCATAGAAACCCCATAGAGACCCATAGAGACCCATAGAGACACATAGAGACCCATAGAGACCCATAGAGACCCCATAGGGACACATAGAGACCCATAGGGACCCATAGGGACCCATAGGGACCCATAGAGACCCATAGAGACCCATAGAGACCCATAGGGACCCATAGGGACCCATAGAGACCCATAGGGACCCCATAGAAAGCCCATAGAGACCCATAGAGACACATAGAGACCCCATAGAGACCCATAGGGACCCATAGAGACCCATAGAGACCCATAGAGACCCATAGGGACCCATAGGGACCCATAGAGACCCATAGAGACCCATAGGGACCCATAGAGACCCATAGAGACCCATAGAGACCCATAGGGACCCATAGAGACCCCATAGACCCCATAGAGACCCATAGAGACCCATAGAGACCCATAGGGACCCATAGAGACCCATAGAGACCCATAGAGACCCATAGAGCCCCATAGGGACCCCATAGAAACCCCATAGAGACCCATAGAGACCCCATAGAGACCCATAGCGACCCATAGAGACCCATAGGGACCCATAGAGACCCATAGGGACCCATAGAGACCCATAGAGACCCATAGGGACCCATAGAGACCCATAGGGACCCATAGAGACCCATAGAGACCCATAGAACCCCATAGGGACCCCATAGAAACCCCATAGAGACCCATAGAGACCCATAGGGACCCATAGAGACCCATAGAGACCCATAGGGACCCATAGAGCCCCATAGAACCCCATAGGGACCCCATAGAAACCCATAGGGACCCCATAGAAACCCCATAGAGACCCATAGAGACCCATAGAGACCCCATAGAGACCCATAGCGACCCATAGAGACACATAGGGACCCCATAGAGACCCATAGGGACCCATAGAGACCCATAGAGACCCATAGAGACCCATAGGGACCCATAGAGACCCATAGAAACCCCATAGAGACCCATAGGGACCCCATAGAAACCCCATAGAGACCCATAGGGACCCATAGGGACCCATAGGGACCCATAGAGACCCATAGAGACCCATAGGGACCCATAGGGACCCATAGAGACCCATAGAGACCCATAGGGACCCATAGGGACCCATAGAGACCCATAGAGACCCATAGAGACCCATAGGGACCCATAGAGACCCCATAGACCCCATAGAGACCCATAGAGACCCATAGAGACCCATAGAGACCCATAGAGACCCATAGGGACCCATAGGGACCCATAGAGACCCATAGAGACCCATAGGGACACCATAGAAACCCATAGGGACCCCATAGAAACCCCATAGAGACCCATAGAGACCCATAGAGACACATAGAGACCCATAGAGACCCATAGAGACCCATAGGGACCCATAGAGACCCATAGAGACCCATAGAGACCCATAGAGACCCATAGGGACCCATAGGGACCCATAGAGACCCATAGGGACCCATAGAGACCCATAGAGACCCATAGGGACCCATAGAGACCCATAGGGACCCATAGAGACCCATAGAGACCCATAGAGACCCATAGGGACCCATAGAGACCCATAGAGCCCCATAGAGACCCATAGGGACCCATAGAGACCCATAGCGACCCATACAGACACATAGGGACCCCATAGAGACCCATAGGGACCCATAGAGACCCATAGAGACCCATAGAGACCCATAGGGACCCATAGAGACCCATAGAGACCCATAGAGCCCCATAGGGACCCATAGGGACCCCATAGAAACCCCATAGAGACCCATAGGGACCCCATAGAAACCCCATAGAGACCCATAGAGACCCATAGGGACCCATAGGGACCCATAGAGACCCATAGAGACCCATAGGGACCCATAGGGACCCATAGAGACCCATAGGGACCCCATAGAAACCCATAGGGACCCCATAGAAACCCCATAGAGACCCATAGAGACCCATAGAGACCCATAGAGACACATAGAGACCCATAGAGACCCATAGAGACCCCATAGGGAAACATAGAGACCCATAGGGACCCATAGAGACCCATAGAGACCCATAGGGACCCCATAGAAAGCCCATAGAGACCCATAGAGACACATAGAGACCCCATAGAGACCCATAGGGACCCATAGAGACCCATAGAGACCCATAGAGACCCATAGGGACCCATAGGGACCCATAGAGACCCATAGAGACCCATAGAGACCCATAGAGACCCATAGAGACCCATAGGGACCCATAGGGACCCATAGAGACCCATAGGGACCCCATAGAAACCCATAGGGACCCCATAGAGACCCATAGGGACCCCATAGAAAGCCCATAGAGACCCATAGAGACCCCATAGAGACCCATAGGGACCCATAGAGACCCATAGAGACCCATAGAGACCCATAGAGACCCATAGGGACCCATAGGGACCCATAGAGACCCATAGGGACCCATAGAGACCCATAGAGACCCATAGAGCCTCATAGAGACCCATAGAGACCCATAGGGACCCATAGAGACCCATAGAGACCCATAGACCCCATAGAGACCCATAGAGACCCATAGAGACCCATAGAGACCCATAGAGACCCATAGAGACCCATAGGGACCCATAGAGACCCCATAGACCCCATAGAGACCCATAGAGACCCATAGAGACCCATAGAGACCCATAGGGACCCATAGAGACCCATAGAGACCCATAGAGACCCATAGAGACCCATAGAGACCCATAGGGACCCATAGGGACCCATAGAGACACATAGAGACCCATAGGGACCCCATAGAAACCCATAGGGACCCCATAGAAACCCCATAGAGACCCATAGAGACCCATAGAGACACATAGAGACCCATAGAGACCCATAGAGACCCCATAGGGACACATAGAGACCCATAGGGACCCATAGAGACCCATAGAGACCCATAGGGACCCAGAGAGCCCCATAGGGACCCATAGGGACCCATAGAGACCCATAGGGACCCATAGGGACCCATAGGGACCCATAGAGACCCATAGAGACCCATAGAGACCCCATAGAGACCCCATAGGGACCCATAGAGACCCATAGAGACCCATAGAGACCCATAGGGACCCATAGAGACCCATAGGGACCCATAGAGACCCATAGAGACCCATAGGGACCCATAGAGACCCATAGGGACCCATAGAGACCCATAGAGACCCATAGAGACCCATAGGGACCCATAGAGACCCATAGAGCCCCATAGAGACCCATAGAGACCCATAGAGACCCATAGGGACCCATAGAGACCCATAGAGACCCATAGGGACCCATAGAGACCCATAGAGCCCCATAGAGACCCATAGAGACCCATAGAGACCCATAGGGACCCATAGAGACCCATAGCGACCCATAGAGACACATAGGGACCCCATAGAGACCCATAGGGACCCATAGAGACCCATAGAGACCCATAGGGACCCATAGAGACCCATAGAGACCCATAGAGCCCCATAGGGACCCATAGGGACCCCATAGAAACCCCATAGAGACCCATAGGGACCCCATAGAAACCCCATAGAGACCCATAGAGACCCATAGGGACCCATAGGGACCCATAGAGACCCATAGAGACCCATAGGGACCCATAGGGACCCATAGAGACCCATAGGGACCCCATAGAAACCCATAGGGACCCCATAGAAACCCCATAGAGACCCATAGAGACCCATAGAGACCCATAGAGACACATAGAGACCCATAGAGACCCATAGAGACCCCATAGGGAAACATAGAGACCCATAGGGACCCATAGAGACCCATAGAGACCCATAGGGACCCCATAGAAAGCCCATAGAGACCCATAGAGACACATAGAGACCCCATAGAGACCCATAGGGACCCATAGAGACCCATAGAGACCCATAGAGACCCATAGGGACCCATAGGGACCCATAGAGACCCATAGAGACCCATAGGGACCCATAGGGACCCATAGAGACCCATAGAGACCCATAGAGACCCATAGGGACCCATAGGGACCCATAGAGACCCATAGAGACCCATAGAGACCCATAGAGCCCCATAGGGACCCCATAGAAACCCCATAGAGACCCATAGAGACCCCATAGAGACCCATAGCGACCCATAGAGACCCATAGGGACCCATAGAGACCCATAGGGACCCATAGAGACCCATAGAGACCCATAGGGACCCATAGAGACCCATAGGGACCCATAGAGACCCATAGAGACCCATAGAACCCCATAGGGACCCCATAGAAACCCCATAGAGACCCATAGAGACCCATAGGGACCCATAGAGACCCATAGAGACCCATAGGGACCCATAGAGCCCCATAGAACCCCATAGGGACCCCATAGAAACCCATAGGGACCCCATAGAAACCCCATAGAGACTCATAGAGACCCATAGAGACCCCATAGAGACCCATAGCGACCCATAGAGACACATAGGGACCCCATAGAGACCCATAGGGACCCATAGAGACCCATAGAGACCCATAGAGACCCATAGGGACCCATAGAGACCCATAGAGACCCATAGAGCCACATAGGGACCCATAGAGACCCATAGAAACCCCATAGAGACCCATAGGGACCCCATAGAAACCCCATAGAGACCCATAGGGACCCATAGGGACCCATAGGGACCCATAGAGACCCATAGAGACCCATAGGGACCCATAGGGACCCATAGAGACCCATAGAGACCCATAGGGACCCATAGGGACCCATAGAGACCCATAGAGACCCATAGGGACCCATAGAGACCCCATAGACCCCATAGAGACCCATAGAGACCCATAGAGACCCATAGAGACCCATAGAGACCCATAGGGACCCATAGGGACCCATAGAGACCCATAGAGACCCATAGGGACCCCATAGAAACCCATAGGGACCCCATAGAAACCCCATAGAGACCCATAGAGACCCATAGAGACACATAGAGACCCATAGAGACCCATAGAGACCCCATAGGGACACATAGAGACCCATAGGGACCCATAGAGACCCATAGAGACCCATAGGGACCCAGAGAGCCCCATAGGGACCCCATAGAAAGCCCATAGAGACCCATAGAGACCCATAGAGACCCCATAGAGACCCATAGCGACCCATAGAGACCCATAGGGACCCATAGAGACCCATAGGGACCCATAGAGACCCATAGAGACCCATAGGGACCCATAGAGACCCATAGGGACCCATAGAGACCCATAGAGACCCATAGAACCCCATAGGGACCCCATAGAAACCCCATAGAGACCCATAGAGACCCATAGGGACCCATAGAGACCCATAGAGACCCATAGGGACCCATAGAGCCCCATAGAACCCCATAGGGACCCCATAGAAACCCATAGGGACCCCATAGAAACCCCATAGAGACCCATAGAGACCCATAGAGACCCCATAGAGACCCATAGCGACCCATAGAGACACATAGGGACCCCATAGAGACCCATAGGGACCCATAGAGACCCATAGAGACCCATAGAGACCCATAGGGACCCATAGAGACCCATAGAGACCCATAGAGCCACATAGGGACCCATAGAGACCCATAGAAACCCCATAGAGACCCATAGGGACCCCATAGAAACCCCATAGAGACCCATAGGGACCCATAGGGACCCATAGAGACCCATAGAGACCCATAGGGACCCATAGGGACCCATAGAGACCCATAGAGACCCATAGGGACCCATAGGGACCCATAGAGACCCATAGAGACCCATAGAGACCCATAGGGACCCATAGAGACCCCATAGACCCCATAGAGACCCATAGAGACCCATAGAGACCCATAGGGACCCATAGGGACCCATAGAGACCCATAGAGACCCATAGGGACCCCATAGAAACCCATAGGGACCCCATAGAAACCCCATAGAGACCCATAGAGACCCATAGAGACACATAGAGACCCATAGAGACCCATAGAGACCCCATAGGGACACATAGAGACCCATAGGGACCCATAGAGACCCATAGAGACCCATAGGGACCCAGAGAGCCCCATAGGGACCCCATAGAAAGCCCATAGAGACCCATAGAGACCCATAGAGACCCCATAGAGACCCATAGGGACCCATAGAGACCCATAGAAACCCATAGAGACCCATAGGGACCCATAGGGACCCATAGAGACCCATAGGGACCCATAGAGACCCATAGAGACCCATAGGGACCCATAGAGACCCATAGGGACCCATAGAGACCCATAGAGACCCATAGAGACCCATAGGGACCCATAGAGACCCATAGAGCCCCATAGAGACCCATAGAGACCCATAGAGACCCATAGGGACCCATAGAGACCCATAGCGACCCATAGAGACACATAGGGACCCATAGGGACCCATAGAGACCCATAGGGACCCATAGGGACCCATAGAGACCCATAGGGACCCATAGAGACCCATAGAGACCCATAGGGACCCATAGAGACCCATAGGGACCCATAGGGACCCATAGAGACCCATAGAGCCCCATAGAGACCCATAGGGACCCATAGAGACCCATAGCGACCCATAGAGACACATAGGGACCCCATAGAGACCCATAGGGACCCATAGAGACCCATAGAGACCCATAGAGACCCATAGGGACCCATAGAGACCCATAGAGACCCATAGAGCCCCATAGGGACCCATAGGGACCCCATAGAAACCCCATAGAGACCCATAGGGACCCCATAGAAACCCCATAGAGACCCATAGAGACCCATAGGGACCCATAGGGACCCATAGAGACCCATAGAGACCCATAGGGACCCATAGGGACCCATAGAGACCCCATAGGGACACATAGAGACCCATAGGGACCCATAGAGACCCATAGAGACCCATAGGGACCCCATAGAAAGCCCATAGAGACCCATAGAGACACATAGAGACCCCATAGAGACCCATAGGGACCCATAGAGACCCATAGAGACCCATAGAGACCCATAGGGACCCATAGGGACCCATAGAGACCCATAGAGACCCATAGAGACCCATAGAGACCCATAGGGACCCATAGGGACCCATAGAGACCCATAGGGACCCCATAGAAACCCATAGGGACCCCATAGAGACCCATAGGGACCCCATAGAAAGCCCATAGAGACCCATAGAGACCCCATAGAGACCCATAGAGACCCATAGAGACCCATAGAGACCCATAGAGACCCATAGGGACCCATAGGGTCCCATAGAGACCCATAGGGACCCATAGAGACCCATAGA
This sequence comes from Phasianus colchicus, assembly GCF_987193195.1. Taxonomy (NCBI): domain Eukaryota; kingdom Metazoa; phylum Chordata; class Aves; order Galliformes; family Phasianidae; genus Phasianus; species Phasianus colchicus. The sequence continues at coordinate 911,403 of NC_143475.1, forward strand.
GACCCATAGAGCCTCATAGAGACCCATAGAGACCCATAGGGACCCATAGAGACCCATAGAGACCCATAGACCCCATAGAGACCCATAGAGACCCATAGAGACCCATAGAGACCCATAGAGACCCATAGAGACCCATAGGGACCCATAGAGACCCATAGAGACCCATAGGGACCCATAGAGACCCATAGAGACCCATAGAGACCCATAGAGACCCATAGAGACCCATAGGGACCCATAGAGACCCCATAGACCCCATAGAGACCCATAGAGACCCATAGAGACCCATAGAGACCCATAGAGACCCATAGAGACCCATAGACCCCATAGAGACCCATAGAGACCCATAGAGACCCATAGAGACCCATAGAGACCCATAGAGACCCATAGGGACCCATAGAGACCCATAGAGACCTATAGGGACCCATAGAGACCCATAGAGACCCATAGGGACCCATAGAGACCCCATAGACCCCATAGAGACCCATAGAGACCCATAGAGACCCATAGAGACCCATAGAGACCCATAGTCATTTTTCATCTTTTTGGGGAAATTTTGTGGCACTTTTCTGACATTCCCATCATTTCTGACGTCACTTTGGGGCCATTTTGGAGGATTTTGGGTCATTTGGGGCCATTTTGGGGAAAATTATGGGAATATTATGGGATAGATCTGATCTTCTGGAGTTTATATGGGAATTTGGGGTCATTTCGGGTCATTTTGGGTCATTTTTTATCATTTTGGGGAAATTTTGGGGACATTCCCATCATTTCTGATGTCACTTTGGGGCCATTTTGGAGGATTTTGGGTCATTTTGGGTCATTTTGGGGGAAAATTATGGGGATATTATGGGATAGATCTGATCTTCTGGAGTTTATATGGGAATTTTGGGTCATTTTGGGTCATTTTGGGTCATTTTTTGCCATTTTGGGGAAATTTGGGGGCATTCCCATCATTTCTGACGTCACTTTGGGGCCATTTTGGGGAAATTTGGGGCATTCCCATCATTTCTGACGTCACTTTTGGGCCATTTTGGAGGATTTTGGGTCATTTGGGGCCATTTTGGGGGAAATTATGGGGATATTATGGGATGGATCTGATCTGCTGGAGTTTATATGGGAATTTTGGGTCATTTTGGGTCATTTTGAGTCATTTTTTGCCATTTTGGGGAAATTTGGGGACATTCCCATCATTTCTGATGTCACTTTGGGGCCATTTTGGAGGATTTGGGGTCATTTGGGGCCATTTTGGTGAAAACCATGGGGATATTATGGGATAGATCTGATCTTCTGGAGTTTATATGGGAATTTTGGGTCATTTTGGGTCATTTTGGGTCATTTTTTGCCATTTTGGGGAAATTTGGGGGCATTGCCATCATTTCTGACGTCACTTTGGGGCCATTTTGGAGGATTTTGGGTCATTTGGGGCCATTTTGGGGTAAATTATGGAGATATTATGGGATAGATCTGATCTTCTGGAGTTTATATGGGAATTTTGGGTCATTTTGGGAAATTTGGGGGCATTGCCATCATTTCTGACGTCACTTTGGGGCCATTTTGGAGGATTTTGGGTCATTTGGGGCCATTTTGGTGAAAACCATGGGAATATTATGGGATAGATCTGATCTTCTGGAGTTTATATGGGAATTTGGGGTCATTTTGGGTCATTTTGGGTCATTTTTTGCCATTTTGGGGAAATTTGGGGGCACTTTTCTGACATTCCCATCATTTCTGACGTCACTTTGGGGCCATTTTGGAGGATTTTGGGTCATTTGGGGCCATTTTGGGGGAAATTATGGGGATATTATGGGATGGATCTGATCTGCTGGAGTTTATATGGGAATTTTGGGTCATTTTGGGTCATTTTGAGTCATTTTTTGCCATTTTGGGGAAATTTGGGGACATTCCCATCATTTCTGATGTCACTTTGGGGCCATTTTGGAGGATTTGGGGTCATTTGGGGCCATTTTGGTGAAAACCATGGGGATATTATGGGATAGATCTGATCTTCTGGAGTTTATATGGGAATTTTGGGTCATTTTGGGTCATTTTGGGTCATTTTTTGCCATTTTGGGGAAATTTGGGGGCATTGCCATCATTTCTGACGTCACTTTGGGGCCATTTTGGAGGATTTTGGGTCATTTGGGGCCATTTTGGGGTAAATTATGGAGATATTATGGGATAGATCTGATCTTCTGGAGTTTATATGGGAATTTTGGGTCATTTTGGGGAAATTTGGGGGCATTGCCATCATTTCTGACGTCACTTTGGGGCCATTTTGGAGGATTTTGGGTCATTTGGGGCCATTTTGGTGAAAACCATGGGAATATTATGGGATAGATCTGATCTTCTGGAGTTTATATGGGAATTTGGGGTCATTTGGGGTCATTTTGGGTCATTTTTTGCCATTTTGGGGAAATTTTGTGGCACTTTTCTGACATTCCCATCATTTCTGACGTCACTTTGGGGCCATTTTGGAGGATTTTGGGTCATTTGGGGCCATTTTGGGGAAAATTATGGGGATATTATGGGATAGATCTGATCTTCTGGAGTTTATATGGGAATTTGGGGTCATTTTGGGTCATTTTGGGTCATTTTGGGTCATTTTGGGTCATTTTTTGCCATTTTGGGGAAATTTGGGGGCATTCCCATCATTTCTGACGTCACTTTGGGGCCATTTTGGAGGATTTTGGGTCATTTGGGGCCATTTTGGTGAAAACCATGGGAATATTATGGGATAGGTCTGATCTTCCGGAGCGCATACGAGTCATTTTGCACCATTTTGGGTCATTTTGGGTCATTTTGGGTCACTTTTGATACATTTTATTGCTCTCTTACCCCATTCCCATCACAGACACCGCATCCTTATTGTGGGGGGGGGGGGACACAAATTTTGGGGCATTTCCTTTAATTTTTGGACAACTTACGGCCACCTTGGGCCCAGCGACCCTTCCTGCTTCCATTTTGGGTCAAATCTGAAGGATTTGGGGGAAGAAATCAGGCAAAATATCCCCACAGGAAGACGGCGACCGCCATCATGACGATGGCGTTGATGTTGACCACCCGCGCCCATAGGGGGTCGTCGGGGGGCGGGGCCAAAGCCTCGGCCACGCCCCCTCGCTCCTCAAGCCCCGCCCCCTCCTCGCTTGGCCCCGCCCCTTGGCTACGTGGCTCCGCCCCATTGGATTGTGGTTCCGCCCCTTCGCTTCTTGGCTCCACCCCCTGGTTTCTTGGCTCCGCCCCTTCGCTTCTTGGCTCCGCCCCCTCGCTGGTTGGCTCCGCCTCCTGTTGTCTTGGCTCCGCCCCCTGGTGCCTTGGCTCCGCCCCTTGGCTGCTGGGCTTCACTTCAACCTCTGGAGGAACGGCGCCATATTGGCCCCAATGACCCCATATGGTCCCAATGACCCCATTGTGTCCCCAATGACCCCACTGTGCCCCAATGACCCCATATTGTCCCCAATGATCCCATTATGACACCCATAACCCCATTGTGACCCCAATGACACCACTGTGTCCCCAATGACCCCATATTGTCCCCAAAGGCCCCATATTGTCCCCAATGATCCCATTATGACACCCATGACCCCATTGTGACCCCAATGACCCCATTGTGTCCCCAATGACCCCATATTGTCCCCAATGACCCCACTGTGTCCCCAATGATCCCATATGGTCCCCAATGACCCCATATTGGCCCCAATAACCCCATTATGACACCAATGACCCCATATTGTCCCCAATGACCCCATATTGTCCCCCATGACCCCATATTGTCCCCAATGACCACATTGCGTCCCCAGTGACCCCATATTGGCCCTATTGACCCCATATTGCCCCAAAGACCCCATATGGTCCCCAACGACCCCATATTGTACCCAATGACCCCATATTGTCCCCAAAGACCCCATATGGTCCCCAATGACCCCAATGTGTCCCCAAAGACCCCATATTGTCCCCAATGACCCCATTATGACACCAATGACCCCACTGTGCCCCAATGACCCCATATTGGCCCCAATGACCCCATTATGACACCAATGACCCCATATTGGCCCCAAAGACCCCATATTGGCCCTATCGACCCCATATTGTCCCCCATGAACCCATATGGTCCCCAAAGACCCCATATTGGCCCCAATGACCCCATATTGTCCCCAAAGACCCCATATTGTCCCCAAAGACCCCGTATTGTCCCCCATGACCCCATATTGTCCCCAATGACCCCATTGTGTCCCCAGTGACCCCATATTGTCCCCAAAGACCCCGTATTGTCCCTCATGACCCCATATTGTCCCCAATGACCCCATTGTGTCCCCAAAGACCCCGTATTGTCCCCCATGACCCCATACTGTCCCCAATTACCCCATTGTGTCCCCAGTGACCCCATATTGGCCCTATTGACCCCATATTGTCCCCAATGACCCTATATTCTCCCCAAAGGCCCCATATTGTCCCCCATGGGCCCATATTGACCCCAAGGACCCCACTGTGTCCCCAATGAACCCACTGTGTCCCCAATGATCCCATATGGTCCCCAATGACCCCATATTGGCCCCAATGACCCCATTATGACACCAATGACCCCATATTGTCCCCAATGACCCCATATTGGCCCCAAAGACCCCATATTGTCCCCCATGAACCCATATGGTCCCCAAAGACCCCATATTGGCCCCAATGACCCCATATTGGCCCCAATGACCCCACTGTGTCTCCAAAGACCCCATATTGGCCCCAATGACCCCATATTGGCCCCAATGACCCCACTGTGTCTCCAAAGACCCCATATTGGCCCCAATGACCCCACTGTGACCCCACTGATCCCATATTGTCCAACTTGTCCCCATTCTGTCCCCATTGCCCCCATTCCGTCCCCACTGCCCCACTGACCCCACTGGGGCCCCGTTTCCCCCCAATTTTCCCAATTTTTCCCCCAAATTCCCCCATTTTTCCCCAACTCTTCCCCCATTTTCTCCCATTTCCCCCAATTCCACCATTTTACCCCAAATTCCCCCATTTTTCCCCCAAATTCTCCCACTCTCCCCAACGCCACCCCTGTGTCCCCATTTCCCCTCCCCAAATTCCCTCATTTTTTTCCAAATTTCCCCCCAATTTTCCCCATTCTTCCCAAAATTCCCCCATTCCTCCCCCAACCCTTCCTCCCTTTTCCCCCATTTCCCCAAATTCCCCCATTTTACCCCAAGTTCCCCCATTTTTCCCCCAAATTCTCCCACTCTCCCCAACGCCACCCCTGTGTCCCCATTTCCCCTCTCCAAATTCCCTCATTTTTTCCCAAATTTCCCACAGATTTTCCCCATTTTTCCCCCAAATTCCCCCATTCCTTCCCCAACCCTTCCTCCCTTTTTCCCAATTTCCTGCAGTTCCCCCATTTTCCCTGAATTCCCCCAACTTTTTCCCAAATTTCCCCTTTTTTTCCCCAATTCCCCCATTACCCCAAATTCCCCCTTTTTTCCCAAATTTCCCCCCAATTTTTCCCATTTTTCCCCCAAAATTCCCCCATTCCTCCCCCAACCCTTCCCCCATTTTCTCCCATTTCCCCCAATTCCACCATTTTGCCCCAAATTCCCCCATTTTCCCCCAAATTCTCCCACTCTCCCCAACGCCACCCCTGTGTCCCCATTTCCCCTCTCCAAATTCCCTCATTTTTTCCCAAATTTCCCACAGATTTTCCCCATTTTCCCCCAAATTCCCCCATTCCTTCCCCAACCCTTCCTCCCTTTTCCCCAATTTCCTGCAGTTCCCCCATTATCCCTGAATTTCCCCAACTTTTTCCCAAATTTCCCCTTTTTTTCCCCAATTCCCCCATTACCCCAAATTCCCCCATTTTTCCCAAATCTCCCTCAAATTTTCCCCATTTTCCCCCAAAATCCCCCATTCCTCCCCCAACCCTTCCCCCATTTTCTCCCATTCCCCCAATTCCACCATTTTACCCCAAATTCCCCCATTTTTTCCCCAAATTCTCCCCCTCTCCCCAACGCCACCCCTGTGTCCCCATTTCCCCTCACAAATTCCCTCATTTTTTCCCAAATTTCCCCCAATTTTCCCAATTTTTCCCCCAAATTCCCCCATTCCTACCCCAATCTTTCCCCCATTTTCTCCCATTTCCCCAATTCCACCATTTTACCCCAAATTCCCCCATTTTCCCCAAATTCTCCCACTCTCCCCAACTCCACCCGTGTCCCCATTTCCCCTCCCCAAATTCCCTCATTTTTTCCCAAATTTCCCCCCAATTTTCCCAATTTTTCCCCAAAATTCCCCCATTCCTTCCCCAACCCTTCCTCCCTTTTTCCCAATTTCCTGCAGTTCCCCCATTTTCCCTGAATTCGCCCAACTTTTTCCCAAATTTCCCCTTTTTGTTTCCCAATTCCCCCATTACCCCAAATTCCCCCATTTTTTCCCAAATTTCCCCCCAATTTTCCCCATTTTTCCCAAATTTCCCACAGATTTTCCCCATTTTTCCCCCAAATTCCCCCATTCCTACCCCAATCCTTCCCCCATTTTCTCCCATTTCCCCCAATTCCACCATTTTACCCCAAATTCCCCCACTTTCCCCCAAATTCTCCCACTCTCCCCAATGCCACCCCTGTGTCCCCATTTCCCCTCCCCAAATTTCCTCATTTTTTCCCAAATTTCCCCCCAATTTTCCCCATTTTCCCCCAAATTCCCCCATTCCTTCCCCAACCCTTCCTCCCTTTTTCCCAATTTCCTGCAGTTCCCCCATTTTCCCTGAATTCCCCCAACTTTTTCCCAAATTTCCCCTTTTTTTCCCCAATTCCCCCATTACCCCAAATTCCCCCTTTTTTCCCCAAAATTTCCCCCCAATTTTTCCCATTTTTCCCCCAAATTACCCCATTCCTCCCCCAACCCTTCCCCCCTTTTCCCCCATTTCCCCCAATTCCACCCTTTCCCCCCTAAATCCCCCCATTTTTCCCCAAATCCCCCCTTTATCCCCAATCCCAACACCGCTTCCCTATCGCCACCATTTCGCCCCCTTTCCCCCCACTGCCCCCATTTGCCCCCAGTGCTCCCAGTCCCCTCCAGTGCTCCCAGTGCCCCCCCCCCCAGTCCCCCCCCCACATCCTCACCCCATAACTGCACGTCCCCATCTCTGCTGATCTCCCTGTCCAGGTCGTCTCGTGGTTCCTGGCTGTTCCGGAGGCTGAACACCAAGCGATGCAGCTGTGGGGACAGGGAACTGGCTATGGGGTTTCTATGGGGGCTCTATGGGGCTCTATGGGGCTCTATGGGTCTCTATGGGGTCTCTATGGGTCCCTATGGGGTCTCTATGGGTCTCTACAGGGTCTCTATGGGGCTCTATGGGTATCTATGGGTCCCTATGGGGCTCTATGGGGATCTTTGGGGACTCTATGGGGTCTCTATGGGTCTCCATGGGGTCTCTATGAGGCTCTATGGGGCTCTATGGGGCTCTAAGGGTCTCTATGGGTCTCTTTGGGGCTCTATAGGTCTCTATGGGGTCTCTATGGGGTCTCTATGGGGTTTCTATACGGATCTATGGGTATCTATGGGTCTCTATGGGGCTCTATGGGGCTCTATGGGTCTACATGGGGCTCTATGGGTCTCCATGGGGTCTCTATGGATCTCTATGGGGCTCTATGGGGCTCTAAGGGTCTCTATGGGGTCTCTAGGGGGTCTCTATGAGGCTCTATGGGGCTCTATGGGTCTCTATGGGTCCCTATGGGGCTCTATGGGGATCTTTGGGGACTCTATGGGGTCTCTAAGGGGTTCTATGGGTCTCTATGGGGCTCTATGGGGTCTCTATGGGGCTCTATGGGTCTCTATGGGTCTCTATTGGGCTCTATGGGGCTCTATGGGTCTCCATGGGGTCTCTATGGATCTCTATGGGGCTCTATGGGGCTCTAAGAGTCTCTATGGGGTCTCTATGGGTCTCTATGGGGCTCTATGGGGTCTCTATGGGTCTCTATGGGGCTCTAAGGGTCTCTATGGGTCTCTTTGGGGCTCTATGGGGTCCCTATGGGATCTCTATGTGTCTCTATGGGGTCTCTATGGGGTTTCTATAGGCCTCTATGGGTCTCTATGGGTCTCTATGGGTCTCTATTGGGCTCTATGGGGTCCCTATGGGTCTCAATGAGGTCCCTATGGGGCTCTATGGGACTCTATGTTTCTCTATGTGTCCCTATGGGTCCCTATGGGTCTCTATGGAGTCTCTATGCGTCTCTATGGGTTCCTATGGGTCTCTATGGGTCGCTATGGGTCCCTATGGGTCTCTATGGGTCTCTATGGAACTCTATGGGTCGCTATGGGTCCCTATGGGTCCCTATGGATCTCTATGGGTCCCTATGGGTCTCTATGGGTCTCTATGGAACTCTATGGGTCGCTATGGGTCCCTATGGGTCCCTATGGGTCTCTATGGGTCTCTATGGGTCTCTATGGGTCGCTATGGGTCCCTATGGGTCCCTATGGGTCTCTATGGGTCTCTATGGGTCCCTATGGGTCGCTATGGGTCCCTATGGATCTCTATGGGTCCCTATGGGTCTCTATGGGTCCCTATGGGTCCCTATGGGTCTCTATGGGTCGCTATGGGTCCCTATGGGTCCCTATGGATCTCTATGGGTCCCTATGGGTCTCTATGGGTCTCTATGGAACTCTATGGGTCGCTATGGGTCCCTATGGGTCCCTATGGGTCTCTATGGGTCTCTATGGGTCCCTATGGGTCGCTATGGGTCCCTATGGATCTCTATGGGTCCCTATGGGTCTCTATGGGTCTCTATGGGTCGCTATGGGTCCCTATGGGTCCCTATGGGTCTCTATGGGTCCCTATGGGTCTCTATGGGTCCCTATGGGTCTCTATGGGTCTCTATGGGTCCCTATGGGTCTCTATGGGTCCCTATGGGTCCCTATGGGTCTCTATGGGTCGCTATGGGTCCCTATGGGTCCCTATGGATCTCTATGGGTCCCTATGGGTCTCTATGAATCTCTATGGGTCTCTATGGAACTCTATGGGTCGCTATGGGTCCCTATGGGTCCCTATGGGTCTCTATGGGTCTCTATGGGTCCCTATGGGTCGCTATGGGTCCCTATGGATCTCTATGGGTCCCTATGGGTCTCTATGGGTCCCTATGGGTCCCTATGGGTCTCTATGGGTATCTATGGGTCTCTATGGGTCCCTATGGGTCCCTATGGGTCTCTATGGGTCCCTATTGGTCTCTATGGGTCCCTATGGGTCTCTATGGGTCTCTATGGGTCTCTATGGGTCGCTATGGGTCCCTATTGGTCTCTATGGGTCGCTATGGGTCTCTATGGGTCTCTATGGTTGTCTATGTGGTGCCCCCACGTGACTCCGCCACTCACGTGACGCCGGGCAATGGGGGGGTGGCAGAGGGAAACGGCGACGGCGATGGCGCACGTGGCGACGAAGAGGAGGGCGGCGAAGTGCAGGTAGTGCAGGCCGCACAGGAAATCCGGGCATCGCCCCGCCTCCCACGCCGACCCACTTCCGCTTCCTCCGCTTTCGATTCCGACCCCGCTTCCGGTGCGGTCGAAGAAGCCGTTTCCGGCGAACGAGAAGCCGTTTCCGGTGCCCGCCTCTCCCGTCCGACTGCTCGAGGTTCTATTTCCGGTGCTGCCACTTCCGGTTCCTTCACTTCCGGTTTCACACCTCGCCGTTTCCGTTCCCATGACGAACTCGGGGATCATCCGAACCAATCCCAACGCGAGCCCGCCCGCCAGGCCCCAGAAGGCGCCCTATGAGCGAGCGGAGCGAAGTCACGTGGGGTCAACCGCAACACCTCATTGGCCAAGCGGATCATCCGGCGGCCATTTTTTCCCTCCCCTCCACGCTGCCCATTTTAACCCCTTAGTGGCCATGCTGGTGACCCTCCCCCAAGACCCCCCACAAAATAAAGCCCCCCCCCGCATTCCCCCCCACCCCAACCCCCCCCCCCAAACTCCCCCCCAGCCCCCGCCAAAGCCCCCCGACCCACATCCCCCCAACCCCTCCACAAAGCCCCCCAGACCCCCCCCAGCTCCCCCATTCAAACCCCCCCATCCCCCCACCCCCCTCATTCACCCCCCACCCCCAACTTTTCCCCCCCCATCCCCCCCCCATTTTACCCCCCATCCCCCCCACCCCCACCATTCACCCCCCATTAAACCCCCCCAGTTCCCCCCCACCCCCCCATTCACCCCCCCTCCCCCCCCCATTTCCCCCCTCCCTCCCGTTCCCCCCATCCCCCTACCCCACATTCACCCCCCAACCCCCCCCATTCACCCCCCATCCCCCCCCCATTTTCCTCCCCAACCCCCCCATCCCCCCCCCATTTTCCTCCCCAACCCCCCCATCCCCCCACCCCCTCATTCACCCCCCCATCCCCCCCCATTTTCCCCCCCATCCCCCCAACCCCCCCATTTCCCCAACCCCCCCCACCCCCCTACCCCCCATTCAACCCCCACATCTCCCCCCCACCCCCCCTCATTCACCCCCCCAACCCCCCCCATCCTCCCCCATTTCCCCCCCCTCCCCAGCCCCCAGCCCCCCCCACCCCCCCATTCAACCCCCTATCCCCTCCCCCATCCCACCCCCCCATTTTCCCCCCCACCCCCCCATTCAGCCCCCCATTCAGCCCCCCATTCACCCCCCCATCCTCCCACCCCCCCTATTTCCCCCTCCCCCCATCTCCCTACCCCCCATTCACACCCCCATTTCCCCCCCTCCCCAGCCCCCCGATTTCCCGACCCCCCCATTCACCCCCCCATCCCCCCCGATTTTCCCCCCATTCTCCCCATCACCCCCGCATTTCCCCCCCATCCCCCCCCCATTTTCCCCCCCAACCCCCCCACCCCCCCATTCATCCCCCCATTCAACCCCCACATCCCCCCACCCCCCCCATTCACCCCCCCCACCGCCCATTTTCCCCCCCATACCCCCACCCCCCCCTCCAGCCCCCCATTCAACCCCCCATTCCCCCACCATCCCCCCTCCATTCCCCCCCCCACCCCCACATTCCCCCCCCCATTCCCCTCCATCCCCCCCAATCTCTCCCCCACCCCCCCATTCACCCCCCATCCCCCCCCCATTTTCCCCTCCAACCCCCCCGCATCCCCCCACCCCCTCATTCACCCCCCCATCACCCCCCCATTTTCCCCCCCAACACCCCTCATCCCCCCACCCCCCCATTCACCCCCCCACCCCCCCTTCATTCAACCCCCCCATCACCCCCCCATCCCCCCATTTACCCCCCCATCCCCCCCCATTTCGCCCCTCCCCCCCACCCCCCATTCACCCCCCCATCCCCCCCCATTTCCCCCTTCATTCAGCCCCCCATCCCCCCCATCCCCCAGAACCCCCCCCCAACCCCCCCATTCACCCCCCATCCCCCCCCATTTTCCCCCCATCCCCCCCCCATTCACCCCCCCACCCCCCCTCATTCACCCCCCCATCTCCCCCCCACCCCGCGATTCACCCCCCCATCCCCCCCATCCCCCCCCCACCCCCCCATTCAACCCCCATCTCCCCCCCACCCCCCCTCATTCACCCCCCCAACCCCCCGTCGCCCCCACCCCGCATTTCCCCCCCTCATTCACCCCCCCATCCCCCCCCATTTTCCCCATCAACCCCCCCCATCTCCCCCCCACCCATTCACCCCCCCATCTCCCCCCCATCCCCCCATCCCCCTCCATTCAACCCCCCCAACCCCCCCCATTTCCCCCAGCCCCCCCATTTCCCCCACCCCCCCCATTCACCCCCCCATCCCCCCCCATCCCCCCCCATTTCCCCCCTCCCCCCCATCCCCCTCCTCATTCACCCCCCCATCCCCCACCGTCCCCCCCATCCCCCCCATCCCCCCCCATTTCCCCCATCCCCCCCCATACTCCCCCTCCCCCCCACCCCCCATTCCCCCCCCCACACCGCCCCCATCCCCCCCCATTTCCCCCCTCCCCCCCCACCCCCCATCCCCCCCCATCCCCCCATCCTCCCCATCCCCCCCCATTTTCCCCCCCACCCCCCCCAACCCCATTCACCCCCCCACCGGCCCCCATTCACCCCCCCATTTCCCCCCCCATCCCCCCCCATACTCCTACTCCCCCTCACCCCGCATTCACCCCCCCACCCCCCCCTTAATTCAACCCCCCCCCCCCACCCCCCCATCCCCCCCCCCGCCCCCCCCCCTCTCACCCACCGGCTCGTTGACCCTGGGCACGAAAACGGCGAGCGCGAACACGGCGGCGATGGGGGGGGTGAGGAAACTGCCGACCGCCTGCATGTAATCGAACAGCCGGCCGCCCTGCGCCGCCCGCACCACCGGCAGCCACGCCAGGCTCAGCGCCACCAGCGATAACATGAACAGCCTATAGGGTGGGATATGGGGTCACAGCTATGATATGGGGTCACAGCTATGATATGGGGTCACAGCTATGATATGGGGTCACAGCTATGATATGGGGTCGGATATGGGGTCACAGCTATGATATGGGGTCACAGCTATGATATGGGGTCGGATATGGGGTCACAGCTATGATATGGGGTCACAGCTATGATATGGGGTCGGATATGGGGTCACAGCTATGATATGGGGTCGGATATGGGGTCACAGCTATGATATGGGGTCACAGCTATGATATGGGGTCGGATATGGGGTCACAGCTATGATATGGGGTCACAGCTATGATATGGGGTCGGATATGGGGTCACAGCTATGATATGGGGTCGGATATGGGCTCAGCCACGCCAGGCTCAGCGCCACCAGCGATAACATGAACAGCCTGTGGGGTGGGATATGGGGTGGGATATGGGGTCGGGTTATGGGGTCAGGTTATGGGGTCGGGTATGGGGTCACAGCTATGATATGGGGTCACAGCTATGATATGGGGTCACAGCTATGATATGGGGTCGGATATGGGCTCAGCCACGCCAGGCTCAGCGCCACCAGCGATAACATGAACAGCCTGTGGGGCGGGGTATGGGGTCGGGTTGTGGGGTCAGGTTATGGGGTGGGATATGGGGTTGGGTTATAGGGTCGGGTATGGGGTCGGGTATGGGGTCGGGTTATGGGGTCACAGCTATGATATGGGGTCACAGCTATGATATGGGGTCGGGTATGGGGTCACAGCTATGATATGGGGTCACAGCTATGATATGGGGTCAGATATGGGGTCACAGCTATGATATGGGGTCAGATATGGGGTCACAGCTATGATATGGGGTCACGGCTATGATATGGGGTCACAGCTATGATATGGGGTCGGATATGGGGTCACAGCTATGATATGGGGTCACAGCGATGATATGGGGTCGGGAATGGGGTCACAGCTATGATATGGGGTCACAGCTATGATATGGGGTCGGATATGGGGTCACAGCTATGATATGGGGTCACAGCTATGATATGGGGTCACAGCTATGATATGGGGTCGGATATGGGGACGGATATGGGGTGGGATATGGGGTCGGGTTATGGGGTCGGGGATGGGATCACAGCTATGATATGGGGTCACAGCTATGATATGGGGTCGGATATGGGGTCACAGCTATGATATGGGGTCACAGCGATGATATGGGGTCGGGAATGGGGTCACAGCTATGATATGGGGTCACAGCTATGATATGGGGTCGGATATGGGGTCACAGCTATGATATGGGGTCACAGCTGTGATATGGGGTCAGGGATGGGGTCACAGCTACGATATGGGGTCACAGCTATGATATGGGGTCGGATATGGGGTCACAGCTATGATATGGGGTCACAGCTACAATATGGGGTCACAGCTATGATATGGGGTCGGGTATGGGGTCACAGCTATGATATGGGGTCACAGCTATGATATGGGGTCTCATATGGGGTCACAGCTATGATATGGGGTCACAGCTATGATATGGGGTCACAGCTATGATATGGGGTCACAGCTATGATATGGGGTCGGATATGGGGTCACAGCTATGATATGGGGTCACAGCTATGATATGGGGTCGGGTATGGGGTCACAGCTATGATATGGGGTCACAGCTATGATATGGGGTCACAGCTATGATATGGGGTCGGGGATGGGGTCACAGCTATGATATGGGGTCACAGCTACAATATGGGGTCACAGCTATGATATGGGGTCGGGTATGGGGTCACAGCTATGATATGGGGTCACAGCTATGATATGGGGTCTCATATGGGGTCACAGCTATGATATGGGGTCACAGCTATGATATGGGGTCACAGCTATGATATGGGGTCACAGCTATGATATGGGGTCGGATATGGGGTCACAGCTATGATATGGGGTCACAGCTATGATATGGGGTCGGGTATGGGGTCACAGCTATGATATGGGGTCACAGCTATGATATGGGGTCACAGCTATGATATGGGGTCGGGGATGGGGTCACAGCTATGATATGGGGTCACAGCTATGATATGGGGTCGGATATGGGGTCACAGCTGTGATATGGGGTCACAGCGATGATATGGGGTCACAGCTATGATATGGGGTCACAGCGATGATATGGGGTCACAGCTATGATATGGGGTCACAGCTATGATATGGGGTCGGATATGGGCTCAGCCACGCCAGGCTCAGCGCCACCAGCGATAACATGAACAGCCTGTGGGGTCAGGTTATGGGGTCACAGATATGGGGTGGGATATGGGGTCGGGGATGGGGTCACAGCTATGATATGGGGTGGGATATGGGGTCGGGTTACGGGGTCACAGCTATGATATGGGGTCACAGCTATGATATGGGGTCGCATATGGGGTCACAGCTATGATATGGGGTCACAGCTATGATATGGGGTCGGATATGGGGTCACAGCTGTGATATGGGGTCACAGCGATGATATGGGGTCACAGCTATGATATGGGGTCACAGCTATGATATGGGGTCGGATATGGGGTCACAGCTGTGATATGGGGTCACAGCTATGATATGGGGTCACAGCTATGATATGGGGTCACAGCTATGATATGGGGTCGGGTATGGGGTCACAGCTATGATATGGGGTCTGATATGGGGTCGGATATGGGGTCACAGCTATGATATGGGGTCGGGTATGGGGTCACAGCTATGATATGGGGTCACAGCTATGATATGGGGTCGGATATGGGGTCACAGCTATGATATGGGGTCACAGCTATGATATGGGGTCGGATATGGGGTCACAGCTATGGTATGGGGTCACAGCTATGATATGGGGTCACAGCTATGATATGGGGTCGGGTATGGGGTCACAGCTATGATATGGGGTCACAGCTATGATATGGGGTCACAGCTATGATATGGGGTCGGATATGGGGTCACAGCTATGATATGGGGTCACAGCTATGATATGGGGTCGGATATGGGGTCACAGCTATGATATGGGGTCACAGCTATGATATGGGGTCGGATATGGGGTCACAGCTATGATATGGGGTCACAGCTATGATATGGGGTCGGATATGGGGTCACAGCTATGATATGGGGTCACAGCTATGATATGGGGTCGGATATGGGCTCAGCCACGCCAGGCTCAGCGCCACCAGGGATAACATGAACAGCCTGTGGGGTCAGGTTATGGGGTCGGATATGGGGTGGGATATGGGGTCGGGTTATAGGGTCGGGTTATGGCGTCACAGCTATGATATGGGGTCGGATATGGGGTCACAGCTATGATATGGGGTCACAGCTATGATATGGGGTCGGGGATGGGGTCACAGCTATGATATGGGGTCGGATATGGGGTCACAGCTATGATATGGGGTCACAGCTATGATATGGGGTCGGGGATGGGGTCACAGCTATGATATGGGGTCGGATATGGGCTCAGCCACGCCAGGCTCAGCGCCACCAGCCACAGCATGAACAGCCTATAGGGTCAGGTTTTGGGGTCAGGTTATGGGGTCAGGTTATGGGGTCGGGTGTGGGGTCAGGTTATGGGGTCACAGATATGATATGGGATCAGCCACGCCAGGCTCAGCGCCACCAGGGAGAGCATGAACAGCCTGTGGGGTCGGGTTATGGGTTCGGGTATGGGGTCACAGCTATGATATGGGGTCACAGCTATGATATGGGGTCACAGCTATGATATGGGGTCACAGCTATGATATGGGGTCGGATATGGGGTCACAGCTATGATATGGGGTCACAGCTATGATATGGGGTCGGATATGGGGTCACAGCTATGATATGGGGTCACAGCTATGATATGGGGTCGGATATGGGGTCACAGCTATGATATGGGGTCGGATATGGGGTCTCAGCTATGATATGGGGTCACAGCTATGATATGGGGTCACAGCTATGATATGGGGTCGGATATGGGGTCACAGCTATGATATGGGGTCACAGCTATGATATGGGGTCGGATATGGGGTCACAGCTATGATATGGGGTCGGATATGGGGTCGGGAATGGGGTCACAGCTATGATATGGGGTCACAGCTATGATATGGGGTCGGATATGGGGTCACAGCTATGATATGGGGTCACAGCTATGATATGGGGTCGGATATGGGGTCACAGCTATGATATGGGGTCGGATATGGGGTCTCAGCTATGATATGGGGTCACAGCTATGATATGGGGTCGGATATGGGGTCACAGCTATGATATGGGGTCGGATATGGGGTCGGGAATGGGGTCACAGCTATGATATGGGGTCACAGCTATGATATGGGGTCTGATATGGGGTCACAGCTATGATATGGGGTCACAGCTATGATATGGGGTCTGATATGGGGTCACAGCTATGATATGGGGTCACAGCTATGATATGGGGTCACGGCTATGATATGGGGTCGGATATGGGGTCACAGCTATGATATGGGGTCACAGCTATGATATGGGGTCTGATATGGGGTCACAGCTATGATATGGGGTCACAGCTATGATATGGGGTCGGATATGGGGTCACAGCTATGATATGGGGTCACAGCTATGATATGGGGTCTGATATGGGGTCACAGCTATGATATGGGGTCACAGCTATGATATGGGGTCACGGCTATGATATGGGGTCGGATATGGGGTCACAGCTATGATATGGGGTCACAGCTATGATATGGGGTCGGATATGGGGTCACAGCTATGATATGGGGTCGGGTATGGGGTCACAGCTATGATATGGGGTCACAGCTATGATATGGGGTCGGATATGGGGTCACAGCTATGGTATGGGGTCACAGCTATGATATGGGGTCACAGCTATGATATGGGGTCGGGAATGGGGTCACAGCTATGATATGGGGTCACAGCTATGATATGGGGTCGGATATGGGGTCACAGCTATGATATGGGGTCACAGCTATGATATGGGGTCGGATATGGGGTCACAGCTATGATATGGGGTCGGGTATGGGGTCACAGCTATGATATGGGGTCACAGCTATGATATGGGGTCGGATATGGGGTCACAGCTATGGTATGGGGTCACAGCTATGATATGGGGTCACAGCTATGATATGGGGTCGGGTATGGGGTCACAGCTATGATATGGGGTCACAGCTATGATATGGGGTCACAGCTATGATATGGGGTCGGATATGGGGTCACAGCTATGATATGGGGTCACAGCTATGATATGGGGTCGGATATGGGGTCACAGCTATGATATGGGGTCACAGCTATGATATGGGGTCGGATATGGGGTCACAGCTATGATATGGGGTCACAGCTATGATATGGGGTCGGATATGGGCTCAGCCACGCCAGGCTCAGCGCCACCAGGGATAACATGAACAGCCTGTGGGGTCAGGTTATGGGGTCGGATATGGGGTGGGATATGGGGTCGGGTTATAGGGTCGGGTTATGGCGTCACAGCTATGATATGGGGTCGGATATGGGGTCACAGCTATGATATGGGGTCACAGCTATGATATGGGGTCGGGGATGGGGTCACAGCTATGATATGGGGTCGGATATGGGGTCACAGCTATGATATGGGGTCACAGCTATGATATGGGGTCGGGGATGGGGTCACAGCTATGATATGGGGTCGGATATGGGCTCAGCCACGCCAGGCTCAGCGCCACCAGCCACAGCATGAACAGCCTATAGGGTCAGGTTTTGGGGTCAGGTTATGGGGTCAGGTTATGGGGTCGGGTGTGGGGTCAGGTTATGGGGTCACAGATATGATATGGGATCAGCCACGCCAGGCTCAGCGCCACCAGGGAGAGCATGAACAGCCTGTGGGGTCGGGTTATGGGTTCGGGTATGGGGTCACAGCTATGATATGGGGTCACAGCTATGATATGGGGTCACAGCTATGATATGGGGTCGGATATGGGGTCACAGCTATGATATGGGGTCACAGCTATGATATGGGGTCGGATATGGGGTCACAGCTATGATATGGGGTCACAGCTATGATATGGGGTCGGATATGGGGTCACAGCTATGATATGGGGTCGGATATGGGGTCTCAGCTATGATATGGGGTCACAGCTATGATATGGGGTCACAGCTATGATATGGGGTCGGATATGGGGTCACAGCTATGATATGGGGTCACAGCTATGATATGGGGTCGGATATGGGGTCACAGCTATGATATGGGGTCGGATATGGGGTCGGGAATGGGGTCACAGCTATGATATGGGGTCACAGCTATGATATGGGGTCGGATATGGGGTCACAGCTATGATATGGGGTCACAGCTATGATATGGGGTCGGATATGGGGTCACAGCTATGATATGGGGTCGGATATGGGGTCTGATATGGGGTCACAGCTATGATATGGGGTCACAGCTATGATATGGGGTCTGATATGGGGTCACAGCTATGATATGGGGTCACAGCTATGATATGGGGTCACGGCTATGATATGGGGTCGGATATGGGGTCACAGCTATGATATGGGGTCACAGCTATGATATGGGGTCGGATATGGGGTCACAGCTATGATATGGGGTCACAGCTATGATATGGGGTCGGATATGGGGTCACAGCTATGATATGGGGTCACAGCTATGATATGGGGTCGGATATGGGGTCACAGCTATGATATGGGGTCGGATATGGGGTCTCAGCTATGATATGGGGTCACAGCTATGATATGGGGTCGGATATGGGGTCACAGCTATGATATGGGGTCGGATATGGGGTCGGGAATGGGGTCACAGCTATGATATGGGGTCACAGCTATGATATGGGGTCTGATATGGGGTCACAGCTATGATATGGGGTCACAGCTATGATATGGGGTCTGATATGGGGTCACAGCTATGATATGGGGTCACAGCTATGATATGGGGTCGGATATGGGGTCACAGCTATGATATGGGGTCACAGCTATGGGGTCACATCTATGGTATGGGGTGTGATATACGGGCTCTGATATGGGGTCACATCTATGGGGTCATAGAATAGGGTCAGTTCTATGGGGTCAGTTCTATGGGGTCAGTTCTATGGGGTCAGCTCCATTGGGGTCAGCTCTATTGTGGGGTCACGTCTATGGGGTCAGTTCTGGGGGGTCCCCCCCATTAATGTCTCCCCCCATTAATGTCCCCCCTCACTAATCACCCCCCCATTAATTTCCCCCCATTAATATCACCCCCCCATTAATCACCCCCCATTAATGTCGCCCCCATTAACCCCCCCCCATTAATCACCCCCCCATTAATCTCCCCCCCATTAATCACCCCCCCATTAATATCCCCCAATTAATCACCCCCCCATTAACCACTCCCCTATTAATCACCCCCCCATTAACTCTCCCCCCTCATTAATTTCCCCCCCTGTTAATCTCCCCCCCATTAATCACCCCCCATTAATCTCCCCCCCATTAATATCACCCCCCTAATAATCACCCCCCATTAACCTCCCCGCTCATTAACTTCCCTCCCATTAATTTCCCCCCATATTAATCTCCCCCCCATTAATCTCCCCCCCAATTAATCACCCCCCATTAATCTCCCCCCCTTAACTCTCCCCCCATTTATCTCCCCCCCCCATTAATCCCCTCCCCCATTAATATCACCACCCTAATAATTACCCCCCTAATAATTACCCCCCCATTAATCACCCCCCCATTAATCTCCCGCCCATTAATTTCCCTCCCATTAATCTCCCCCCCATTACTCTCCCCCCCAATTAATATTACCACCCTAATCATTAACCCCCCATTAATCTCGCCCCCATTAATAATCCCCCCCAATAATCACCCCCCATTAATCTCCCCCTCATTAACTTCCCTCCCATTAATTTCCCCCCCCATTAATCTCCCCCTTTAACCACCCCCCTATTAATCACCCCCCCATTAACGCTCCCCCCTCATTAATCTCCCCCCCATTAATCTCCCCCCCATTAATTTCCCTCCCATTAATCACCCCCTCATTAATCTCCCCCTCATTAATCACCCCCCATTAATCTCCCCTCCATTAACAATCCCTTCCTAATAATTACCCCCCCATTAATCTCCCTCCCATTAATTTCCCCCCCCATTAATCTCCCCCTTTAACCACCCCCCTATTAATCACCCCCCCATTACCGCTCCCCCCTCATTAATATCCCCCCCCCCTTAACTCCCCCCTCATTAATCTCCCCCCCCAATTAATATTTTAATATCCCCCCCCTGCAGTTTCACCTCCCGACCACCAGGAGGCGCCGTTGCGACGCCGCCGGCCGCAGCCTCGCATTAATCTCCCCCCCATTAATATCAACCCCCTAATAATTAACCACCCATTAATCTCCCCCCCCATTAATCACCTCCCCATTAATCTCCCCCCCATTAATATCACCCCCCTAATAATCACCCCCCATTAATCTCCCCCTCATTAACTTCCCTCCCATTAACTTCCCTCCCATTAACGCTTCCCTCCATTAATATCACCCCCCTAATAATTACCCCCCCCATTAATCTCCCCCCTCATTAACTTCCCTCCCATTAATTTCCCCCCATTAACCTCCCCGCTCATTAATCTCCCGCCCCATTAATATCGTCCCCCTAATAATCACCCCCCCATTAATCACCCCCCATTAATCTTCCCCCCATTACTCTCCCCCTCCAATTAATATCACCCCCCTAATAATTAACCCCCCATTAATCACCCGCCCCCGTTAATCTCCCCCTCATTAATCTCCCTCCCATTAATGTCCCCCATTAATCTCCCCCCCATTAATCACCCCCCCATTAATCACCCCCCCATTAATCTCCCCCCCATTAATCACCCCCCCATTAATCACCCCCCCATTAATCTCCCCCTATTAACCACCCCCCTATTAATCACCCCCCCATTAACGCTTCCCCCCCATTAATCTCCCCCCCATTAATATCACCCCCCTAATAATCACCCCCCCATTAATCACCCCTCATTAACTTCCCTCCCATTAATTTCCCCCCATATTAATCTCCCCCCCATTAATCCCCTCCCCCATTAATCTCCCCCGCCATTAATCACCCCCCATTAATCTCCCCCTCATTAACTTCCCTCCCATTAATCTCCCCCCATATTAATCTCCCCCCCTTTAATCCCCTCCCCCATTAATATCACCCCCCTAATAATTAACCCCCCATTAATATCCCTCCTATTAACGCTCCCCCCTCATTAATATCCCCCTCATTAATCTCCCCCCCATTAATAATCCCCCTAATAATCACCCCCCCATTAATCTCCCCCCTCATTAACTTCCCTCCCATTAATCACCCCCCCTTAACTCCCCCCCCATTAATCTCCCCCCCCATTAATCACCTCCCCATTAATCTCCCCCCCATTAATAATCCCCCTAATAATCACCCCTCATTAATCTCCCCCATCATTAACTTCCCTCCCATTAATTTCCCCCCCATTAATCTCCCCCCTCATTAACTTCCCTCCCATTAATCACCCCCCCTTAACTCCCCCCCCATTAATCTCCCCCCCCATTAATCACCTCCCCATTAATCTCCCCCCCATTAATAATCCCCCTAATAATCACCCCTCATTAATCTCCCCCATCATTAACTTCCCTCCCATTAATTTCCCCCCCATTAATCTCCCCCTTTAACCACCCCCCTATTAATCACCCCCCCATTACCGCTCCCCCCTCATTAATATCCCCCCCCCTTAACTCCCCCCTCATTAATCTCCCCCCCCAATTAATATTTTAATATCCCCCCCTGCAGTTTCACCTCCCGACCACCAGGAGGCGCCGTTGCGACGCCGCCGGCCGCAGCCTCGCATTAATCTCCCCCCCATTAATATCAACCCCCTAATAATTAACCACCCATTAATCTCCCCCCCCATTAATCACCTCCCCATTAATCTCCCCCCCATTAATATCAACCCCCTAATAATTAACCACCCATTAATCTCCCCCCCCATTAATCACCTCCCCATTAATCTCCCCCCCATTAATATCACCCCCCTAATAATTAACCACCCATTAATCTCTTCCCCCATTAATCACCCCCTCATTAATCTCCCCCCATTAATCACCCCCCCATTAATCTCCCCCCTCATTAACTTCCTTCCCATTAATCTCCCCCCATTAACGCTCCCCCCTCATTAATCTCCCCCCCCTTAACTCACCCCCCCCCATTAATCTCCCTCCCCCATTAATAACTCCCCCCCAATTAATATTTTAATATCCCCCCCCTGCAGTTTCACCTCCCGGCCGCAGCCTCGCATTAACGCTGCCCCCATTAATATCAACCCCTAATAATTAACCCCCCATTAATCTCCCCCCCATTAATCACCCCCCATTAATCTCCCCCCCATTAATCTCCCCCCCCCATTAATATCACCCCCCTAATAATTAACCCCCCATTAATCTCCCCCTCATTAATCTCCCCCCCATTAATCTCCCCCTCATTAACTTCCCTCCCATTAATTTCCCCCCCTATTAATCTCCCCCCCTTTAATCCCCTCCCCCATTAATATCACCCCCCTAATAATTACCCCCCCATTAATATCCCTCCCATTAACGCTCCCCCCTCATTAATATCCCCCTCATTAATCTCCCCCCCATTAATATCACCCCCCTAATAATCACCCCCCATTAATCTCCCCCCCATTAATATCACCACCCTAATAATTACACCCCCATTAATCACCCGCCCCGATTAATCACCCCCCCATTAATCACCCCCTCATTAATCTCCCCCCCATTAATCACCCCCCCATTAATCACCCCCCTAATAATCACCCCCCCCATTAATCACCCCCCCATTAATCTCCCCCTCATTAACTTCCCTCCCATTAATCTCCCCCCCTGTTAATCTCCCCCCCATTAATATCAGCCCCCTAATAATCACCCCCCATTAATCTCCCCCCCATTAATAATCCCCCCCATTAATATCCCCCAATTAATCACCCCCCCATTAACCACCCCCCTAATAATCATCCCCCCATTAATCTCCCCCCTCATTAACTTCCTTCCCATTAATCTCCCCCCATTAACGCTCCCCCTATTAATCTCCCCCCCCCCTTAACTCCCCCCTCATTAATCTCCCCCCCCAATTAATATTTTAATATCCCCCCCTGCAGTTTCACCTCCCGACCACCAGGAGGCGCCGTTGCGACGCCGCCGGCCGCAGCCTCCCATAGAGATCCAGGCTAAAGATGGCGCCGGCGCTGGCAAGGATGGAGGCGAGGGACGACATCAAAGCAGCCAAAACCACCGCCAGCATCAAGCCCCGCAGCCCTAATTAGGGTCATTAGCGCTAATTAACTGCCGCCAGGGGAATTTCATCCGTTCTAATAGGGGTGCGTGGGGGTTTAATTGGAGTTAATGGGGATTTATTAGGAGTTAATCGGCGTTAATGGGGATTTATTAGGCGCTAATCGGCTTTAAGGGGGATTTAATAGGCGTTAATAGGCGTTAATGAGGGTTTAATAGCGATTAATGGGGCTTTAAAAGGCTTTAATGGGGACTTAATAAGAGTTAATAGGCGTTAATAGGGATTTATTAGGCGTTAATACGCTTTACGGGGGATTTAATAGCAATTAATAGGCTTTAATGGTGTTTTATTAGGCGTTAATAGGGACTTAATAGGCGCTAATAGGCTTTAATGGGGATTTAATAGGCGTTAATAGGAACTTAATAGCCGTTAATAGGCTTTAATGGGGATTTAATAGCAATTAATTGGCTTTAATGGTGTTTTAATAGGCGTTATTAGGGACTTAATAGGCGTAAATTGGCTTTAATGGCGTTTTAATAGACGTTAATAGGGACTTAATAGGCGTTAATAGGCTGTAATGGGGATTTAATAGCAATTAATAGGCTTTAATTGTCATTTAGAAGGATTTAATAGGACTTAATTGGGTTTTAATAGGAGCTAATCGGCGTTAATAGGGATTTATTAGGCGCTAATCGGCTTTAATGGGGACTTAATAGGAGTTAATAGGCGCTAAGGAGGGTTTAATAGCGATTAATGGGGCTTTAAAAGGCTTTAATGGGGACTTAATAAGAGTTAATCGGCGTTAATAGGGATTTATTAGGAGTTAATCGGCTTTAAGGGGGATTTAATAGCCGTTAATAGGAGCTAATAGGGTTTAATAGCGATTAATGGGGCTTTAATGGGGATTTAATGAGAGTTAATAGGCGTTAATGGGGATTAAATAGGGATTAATGGGGATTTAATAGGCGCTAATAAGCTTTAATGGTGTTTTAATAGGCGTTAATAGGGACTTAATAGGCATTAATAGGCTTTAATGGGGGTTTAATAGCAATTAATAGGATTTAATGGTGTTTTAATAGGCGTTAATAGGGACTTAATAGGCGCTAATAGGCTTTAATGGTGTTTTATGAGGCGTTAATAGGGACTTAATAGGCGTTAATAGGCTTTAATGGGGATTTAATAGCAATTAATTGGCATTAATGGTGTTTTAATAGCCGTTATTAGGGACTTAATAGGCGTTAATTGGCTTTAATGGCGTTTTAATAGACGTTAATAGGGACTTAATAGCCGTTAATAGGCTTTAATGGGGATTTAATAGCAATTAACAGGCTTTAATTGTCATTTAGAAGGATTTAATAGGACTTAATTGGGTTTTAATAGGAGCTAATCGGCGTTAATAGGGATTTATTAGGCGCTAATCGGCTTTAATGGGGATTTAATGGGCGTTAATAGGCGCTAATGAGGGTTTAATAGCGATTAATGGGGCTTTAAAAGGCTTTAATGGGGACTTAATAGAAGTTAATAGGCGTTAATAGGGACTTAATAGGCGTTAATAGGGACTTAATAGGCGTTAATTGGCTTTAATGGGGATTTAACAGCATAGGGACCCATAGAGCCCCATAGGGACCCATAGGGACCCATAGAGACACTTAGAGACCCATAGAGACCCATAGGGACCCATAGAGACCCATAGGGGCCCATAGGGACCCATAGAGACCCATAGAGACCCATAGGGACCCATAGAGACCCATAGAGACCCATAGGGACCCATAGGGACCCATAGGGACCCATAGGGACCCATAGAGACCCATAGGGACCCATAGAAATCCATTGGGACCCATAGGGACCCATAGAGACCCATAGAGACCCATAGGGACCCATAGGGACCCATAGGGACCCATAGAGACCCATAGGGACCCATAGAAATCCATTGGGACCCATAGGGACCCATAGGGACCCATAGAACCCCATAGACCCCCATAGAGACCCCATTGACCTCGTTGACCCCATAGAGACTCATAGAGCCTCATAGAGACACATAGAGATCCATAGAGACCCCGTTGACCCCATAGAGACCCATAGAGACCCATAGAGACCCATAGAGCCCCATAGGGACCCATAGAGCCCCATAGAGACCCCATTGACCTCGTTGACCCAATAGAAACTCATAGAGCCTCATAGAGACACATAGAGATCCACAGAGATCCCGTTGACCCCATAGTGACCCCATATAGACCCCACAGACCCCATAGAGACCCCATAGAGACCCCATAGAGACCCCATAGAGAGCCCATAGACCCCATAGAGACCCCACAGAGACCCATAGAACCCCATAGAGACCCCATAGAGAGCCCATAGACCCCATAGAGACCCCACAGAGACCCATAGAACCCCATAGACCCCCATAGACCCCATTGACGCCATAGAGACCCATAGAGCCTCATAGAGACACATAGAGATCTATAGAGACCCCGTTGACCCCATAGAGACCCCATAGAGACCCCATAGACCCCATAGAGACCCATAGAGACCCCATAGAGACCCCATAGACCCCATAGAGACCCATAGAGACCCATAGAGACCTATAGAGACCCATAGGGACGCATAGAGACACATAGAGACCCATAGGGACCCATAGAGACCTATAGAACCCCATAGACCCCCATAGACCCCGTTGACGCCATAGAGACCCATAGAGACCCATAAAGACCCATAGGGACCCATAGTGCCCCATAGAGACCCATACAGACCCATAGAACCCCATAGAGACCCATAGACCTCGTTGACGCCATAGAGACCCATAGAGCCTCATAGAGACACATAGAGATCCACAGAGACCCCGTTGACCCCACAGAGACCCCATAGATGCCGTTGACCCCATAGAGACCCCATAGAGACCCCATAGAGACCCCCCAGACCCCCCAGCACACCTGGGGGCAGCAGGCCGACCACCAGTTTGGGGTAGGCGACGTTGGAGCAGCCGGATGGGATCCCGCAGGCACGGCGACACGAGGCGGCGTCGGGGCAGGCGACCACCTCTGTATGGGATTTTGTGGGGTCGGGTGGGGGCCCTATGGGGCTCAATGGGGTCGATGGGGTCCCTATGGGGCTCTATGGGGCTCTATGGTCTCTATGTGGTCGCTATGGGGCTTCGTCGGTCTCTATGTGTCCCTATGGGTCTCTATGGGGTCTCTATGGGTCCCTATGGGGTCCCTATGGGACCCTATGGGGTCTCTATGGGGCTCTATGGGGTCTCTATGGGGCTCTCTGGGGTCCCTGTGAGTCCCTATGGGGTCCGTATGGGGTCCCTATGGGTTCCTATGGGGTCTCTATGGGACTCTATGGGTGTCTATTGGTTTGTATGGGGTCTCTATGGGGTCTCTATGGGTCTCTATGGGTCCCTATGGGGTCCCCATGGGTCTCTATGGGTCTGTATGGGGATTTATGGGGTCTCTATGGGGTCTCTATGGGTCTCTATGGGTCTCTATGGTCTCTATGTGGTCGCTATGGGGCTTCATCGGTCTCTATGTGTCCCTATGGGTCTCTATGGGGTCTCTATGGGTCCCTATGGGGCCCCTATGGGGCTCTATGGGTCTCTATGGGTCCCTATGGGTCTCTATGGGGCACTATGAGGTCTCTATGGGTCTCTATGTGGTCGCTGTGGGGCTCCGTCGGTCTTTATGGAGTCTCTATTGGGACTCTATAGGTCTCTATTGGGACTCTATGGGTCTCTATGGGTCTTTATGGGGTCTCTATGGGGCTCTCTGGTGTCCCTGTGAGTCCCTATGGGGTCCCTATGGGGTCCCTATGGGTCTCTCTGGGTCGCTAGGGGGTCCTTATGGGGTCCCTATGGAGTCTCTATGGGGGCTCTATGGGTCTCTATGGGGCTCAGTGGGGTCTATGGGGTCTCTATGGGTCTCTATGGGGCTCCATCGGGATTATGTGGAGTTATATGGGGTTATTTGGGATTATGTGGGGTTATTTTGGATTCTGTGGGGTTATGTGGGGTTATATGGGGTTAAGAGGGTTTATGTGGGGTTATATGGGATTATGTGGGGTTCTTTGGGGTTACATGGGATTATGTGGGGTTTTATGGGATTATGTGAGATTATGTGGGGTTATATGGGATTATGTGGGGTTATATGGGATTATGTGGGATTATGTGGGGTTATATGGGGTAATATGGGATCATGTGGAGTTATATGGGGTAATATGGGATTATGTGGGGTTATATGGGGTTGTATGGGATTATGTGGGGTTATATGGGATTATGGGGGATTGTATGGGATTATGTGGGGTTTTATGGGGGATTGTATGGGATTACGTGGGATTATGGTGGATAATGGGGGGATTGTGTGGGATTACGGGGGATTGCTTGGGATTATGAGGGATTATGTAGGATTATGAGTGATTATGTGGAACTGTGTGGAATTATGGGGGATTGTATGGGATTACATGGGATTATGGGGAATTGTGTGGGATTACGGGGGATTGTGTGGGATTATGAGGGATTATGGTGGATAATGGGGGGATTGTGTGGGATTACGGGGGATTGCTTGGGATTATGCGGGATTATGGGGAATTGTGTGGGATTACAGGGGATTGTATGGGATTATGGTGGGATTGTGTGGGATTATGCGGGATTGTAGGGGATTACGTGGGATTATGGTGGATTATGGTGGGATTGTGTGGGATTACGGGGGATTGTATGGGATTACATGGGATTATGGTGGATTATGGTGGGATTGTGTGGGATTATGAGGGATAATGGGGGGATTGTGTGGGATTATGGGGGATTTCGTGGGACTATGAGAGATTATGTGGGATTATGGGGAATTGTGAAGGATTATGGGGGATTCTATGGGATTACGTGGGATTATGGTGGATAATGGGGGGATTGTGTGGGATTATGGGGATTGTATGTGATTATGTGGGATTATGGGGAATTGTGTGGGATTATGGAGGATTGTATGGGATTACATGGGATTATGGTGGATTATGGTGGGATTGTGTGGGATTATGGGGGATTGTGTGGGATTATGGGGGATTGCGTGGGACTATGAGAGATTATGTGGGATTATGGGGAATTGTGAAGGATTATGGGGGATTCTGTGGGGTTACGTGGGATTATGGTGGATAATGGTGGGATTGTGTGGGATTACGGGGGATTGCTTGGGATTATGC
Source organism: Phasianus colchicus (assembly GCF_987193195.1). Taxonomy (NCBI): domain Eukaryota; kingdom Metazoa; phylum Chordata; class Aves; order Galliformes; family Phasianidae; genus Phasianus; species Phasianus colchicus. Next base: position 940,152 of record NC_143475.1, read on the forward strand.
GGGATTATGGGGAATTGTGTGGGATTACAGGGGATTGTATGGGATTATGGTGGGATTGTGTGGGATTACGGGGGATTGTATGGGATTACATGGGATTATGGTGGATTATGGTGGCATTGTGTGGGATTACGGGGGATTGTGTGGGATTACGTGGGATTATGGTGGATTACAGTGCGATTGTGTGGGATTATGCGGGATTGTATGGGATTACGTGGGATTATGGTGGATTATGGTGGGATTGTGTGGGATTACGGGGGATTGTATGGGATTATGTGGAATTGGGTGGGATTATGGGGGATTATGAGGGATTATGTGGAATTGTGCGTGATTATGGGGGATTGTATGGGATTACATGGGATTATGGTGGATTATGGTGGGATTGTGTGGGATTATGAGGGATTGTGTAGGATTATGAGGGATAATGGAGGGATTGTGTGGGATTATGGGGGATTGTGAAGGACTATGGGGGATTCTATGGGATTACATGGGATTATGGTGGATAATGGGGGGATTGTGTGGGATTACGGGGGATTGCTTGGGATTATGCGGGATTATGGGGAATTGTGTGGGATTATGGGGGATTCTATGGGATTACGTGGGATTATGGTGGATAATGGGGGCATTGTGTGGGATTATGGGGATTGTATGGGATTATGTGGGATTATGGTTGGATTGTGTGGGATTACACGGGATTACAAGCGATTTTACAGGCATTGCCCCGGCTCCTTCGGGATCGCCGACGATTCGGGGTGATCACACGGGATTAAACGGGATTATATGGGATTATTTGGGGTGGAGGAACCTTACCGGGGTAGAGGAGGCGGGCGGCCATGCCGGGCAGCACCATGAGGAACATGGGAAGCACCTTCAGGTACCCACACAACACGCAGCCCCCACGGACGTGGGTCAGCGAACGGCCCGCCAGGCAGCGCTGTACGATCACCTGGGTGCCATCCCATAATAGTCAGAGCCGTCATCCCAATAATCCCGCCCGTCCCCATCATCCCTGAGGGGGGATCAGGCTGATAATCCCAAGAGAGATGGCAATAATCCCAATAATTTCACCCTGAACACCCGAACCCCCTCCAAAATCCTACATAACTCCCCCCCATAATCCCGTATAATCCCCCATAATCCCACATAATCTCCCATAATCCCATATAATCACAGCTAATCCCCCATACACCCCCCATAATCCCGCATAATCTCATTTATTCCCCCATAATCCCACATAATCCCGCATAATCTCATTTATTCCCCCATAATCCCACATAATCCCACGTAATCTCATTTATTCCCCCATAATCCCACAAAATCCCGCATAATCTCATTTATTCCCCCATAATCCCATAGGATTCCCCGTAATCCCGTAGAATCCCCCATAATCCCATAGAATCCCTTATAATCCCATAGAATCTCCCATAATCCAACATAATCCCACCTAATCCCATTTATCCCCACCTAATCCCATTTAATCTCCCATAATCCCCTGTAATCCTCACATAATCCCATCTAATCCCCCCATAATCCCACATGAACCCCCATAATCCCCCATAATCCCACCTAATCCCACATAGTCACATCTAATCCCCCATAACCCACAAAATCCCATATAACCCACCCAGAATCCCGCATAATCCCTTCTAATCCCTCATAATCCCTCATAATCCCACATAAACCCCTATAATCCCACCTGATCCCATATAATCCCACCTAATCCCCCATAAACCCCCGGTAATCTCACATAATCCCATATATTCTCTCATAATCCTATATAATCCCCCATGATCCCATATAATCACACCTAATCCCCCGATAACCCCACAAAATCCCACCTAATTTCCCATAATCCCACCTAATCCCCCATAATCCCCCCATAATCCCATACCTAACCCCCATAATCCCTCCTAATCCCCAATAATCCTGCATAATCCCATACCAAGCCCCCATAATCCCACCTAATCCCCCCATAATCCCACCTAATTCCCCATAACCCCACCTAATCCCCCATAATCCTGCATAATCCCATACCTAACCCCCCATAATCCCACCTAATCCCCCATAATCTCACACCCAACCTCCCATAATTCCCAATAATCCCACATACAACCCCATAATCCTGCATAATCCCATACTTAACCCCCCCATAATCCCACCTAATCCCATATAATCACACTTTATCCCCCATAAACTCCCAAAATCCCATATAACCCGCCCAGAATCCTCCATAATCCCATCTAATCGCCCCATAATCCCCCATAAACCCCCATAATCCTGCATAATCCCATAACTAATCCCCCATAATTCCACCTAATCCCCCATAATCCCATCCCTAACCTGCCACAATCCCCCCTAATCCCCAAAAATCCCGCAGTATCCCATTCTGAACCCCCCATAATCCCCCATAAACCCCCAAAATCCCGTATAATCCCATAACTAATCCCCCATAATCCCACCTAATACCCCATAATCCTACATAATCCCATCCCAAACCTGCCACAATCCCCAATAATCCCACAGAATCCCATTCTGAACCCCCCATAATCCCATCTAATCGCCCCATAATCCCCCAAAAACCCCCATAATCCTACATAATCCCATACCTAATCCCCCATAATCCCACCTAATCCCCCATAATCCCATCCCTAACCCCATAATCCCATCCCTAACCTGCCACAATCCCCCCCTAATCCCCAATAATCCCGCAGAATCCCATTCTGAACCCCCCATAATCCCACCTAATCGCACCACAATCCCCCAAAACCCCCATAATCCCACATAATCCCCCATAATCCCCCCTAATCCCATACCTGATCGGTGCACCAATACCAGCCCGCTGTCGCCCCTAATCCCAAAAGCATTCCAGGCCACGGCAAATCCCCTCCCGGGGGGCGCAGAAGTTTTAGGGCCAAAGCTCGATGGGGGCAACGCTGAGTTGTGGGGGGCAGAGAAAGGGGGAAGCGATGGAAAAGGGACGGGACCCCCCCCACGGCGGTCAGGGCTGCGGGATTAGATGGGATTATGGGGGATTAGATGGGATTATGGGGGATTAGATGGGATTATGGGGTGTTATATGGAATTAGGGGGCGTTATAAGGGATTATGGGGGGTTATATGGGATTATATGGGGGGAAGCAATGGAAGAGGGACAGGACCCCCCCACGGCGGTCAGGGCTGCGGGATTAGATGGGATTATGGGGGATTAGATGGGATTAGGGGGCGTTATATGGGATTATGGGGCGTTATATGGGATTATGGGGGGTTATATGGGATTAGGGGGTGTTATATGGGATTATGGGGGGTTATATGGGATTATATGGGGGCAGCGAAAGGGGGAAGCGATGGAAGAGGGACGGGACCCCCCGACGGCGGTCAGGGCTGCGGGATTAGATGGGATTATGGGGGATTAGATGGGATTATGGGGCGTTATATGGGATTATGGGGGATTAGATGGGATAAAATGGGATTATGGGGTGTTATATGGGATTATGGGGGTGTTATATGGGATTATGGGGGGTTATATGGGATTATATGGGGGGAAGCGATGGAAAAGGGACGGGACCCCCCCACGGCGGTCAGGGTTGTGGGATTAGATGAGATTATGGGGGATTAGATGGGATTATGGGGAGTTATATGGGATTATGGGGTATTAGATGGGATTATGGGGTGTTATGGGGTGATATATGGGATTATGGGGGGTTATATGGGATTATATGGGGGCAGCGAAAGGGGGAAGCGATGGAAAAGGGACGGGACCCCCCCCACGGCGGTCAGGGCTGCGGGATTAGATGGGATTATGGGGGATTAGATGGGATTATGGGGGATTAGATGGGATAAAATGGGATTATGGGGTGTTATATGGGATTATGGGGTGCTATATGGGATTATGGGGGTGTTATATGGGATTATGGGGGGTTATATGGGATTATATGGGGGAAGCGATGGAAGAGGGACGGGACCCCACCCACCAGAAGTCAGGGTTGTGGCGTTATATGGGATTATGGGGGATTAGATGGGATTATGGGGTGTTATGGGGTGTTATATGGGATTAGGGGGGTGTTATATGGGATTATGGGGGGTTATATGGGATTATATGGGGGGAAGTGATGGAAAAGGGACGGGAACCCCCCCACGGCGGTCAGGGCTGCGGGATTAGATGAGATTATGGGGGATTAGATGGGATTAGATGGGATTATGGGGTGTCATATGGGATTGCGGGGCGTTATATGGGATTATGGGGGTGTTATATGGGATTATGGGGGGTTATATGGGATTATATGGGGGCAGCAAATGGGGGGAAGCGATGGAAAAGGGACGGGACCCCCCCCCACGGCGATCAGGGCTGCGGGATTAGATGGGATTATGGGGGATTAGATGGGATTATGTGGGATTAGATGGGAATAGGGGGCGTTATATGGGATTATGGGGGGTTATATGGGATTATATGGGGGCAGCGAAAGGGGGGAGCGATGGAAAAGGGACGGGACCCCCCCCACGGCGGTCAGGGCTGCGGGATTAGATGGGATTATGGGGGATTAGATGGGATTATGGGGGATTAGATGGGATTAGATGGGATTATGGGGTGTTATGGGGTGTTATATGGGATTAGGGGGGGTTATATGGGATTATGGGGGGTTATATGGGATTATATGGGGGGAAGCAATGGAAGAGGGACAGGACCCCCCCACGGCGGTCAGGGCTGCGGGATTAGATGGGATTATGGGGGAATAGATGGGATTATGGGGCATTATATGGGATTATGGGGGATTAGATTGGATTATGGGGTGTTATGGGGTGTTCTATGGGATTATGGGGGTTATATGGGATTATATGGGGGCAGCGAAAGGGGGCAGCGATGGAAGAGGGACGGGACCCCCCCACGGCGGTCAGGGCTGCGGGATTAGATGGGATTATGGGGGATTAGATGGGATTAGATGGGATTATGGGGGATTAGATGGGATTAGGGGGCTTTATATGGGATTATGGGGGATTAGATGGGATTATGGGGTGTTATGGGGTGTTATATGGGATTAGGGGGGGTTATATTGGATTATGGGGCATTATAAGGGATTATATGGGGGGAAGCGATGGAAGAGGGACGGAACCCCCCCACGGTGGTCAGGGCTGCGGGATTAGATGGGATTATGGGGGATTAGATGGGATTAGATGGGATTAGATGGGATTATGGGGTGTCATATGGGATTACGGGGCGTTATATGGGATTATGGGGGTGTTATATGGGATTATGGGGGGTTATATGGGATTATGGGGCATTATATGGGATTATATGGGGGGAAGTGATGGAAAAGGGACGGGACCCCCCCCACGGCGGTCAGGGCTGCGGGATTAGATGGGATTATGGGGGATTAGATGGGATTATGGGGGATTAGATGGGATTATGGGGGATTAGATGGGATTAGATGGGATTATGGGGTGTTATGGGGTGTTATATGGGATTATGGGGGTTTAGATGGGATTATATGGGGGCAGCGAAAGGGGGAAGCGATTGAAGAGGGACGGGACCCCCCCACGGCGGTCAGGGCTGCGGGATTAGATGGGATTATGGGGGATTAGATGGGAGTATGGGCGTCTTCTATGGGATTATGGGGGATTAGATGGGATTATGGGGTGTTACGGGGTGTTATATGGGATTATGAGGGGTTATATGGGATTATGGGGCATTATATGGGATTATATGGGGGGAAGCGATGGAAAAGGGACAGGACCCCCCCACGGCGGTCAGGGCTGCGGGATTAGATGGGATTATGGGGGATTAGATGGGATTATGGGGGATTAGATGGGATTAGGGGGGGTTATATGGGATTATGGGGGTGTTATATGGGATTATGGGGGTGTTATATGGGATTATGGGGGGTTATACGGGATTACATGGGGGGAAGAGATGGAAGAGGGATGGGACACCCCCCACGGAAGTCAGGGTTGTGGGATTAGATGGGATTATGGGGGATTAGATGGGATTATGGGGTTTTTCTATGGGATTATGGGGTATTAGATGGGATTATGGGGTATTATGGGGAGTTATATGGGATTATGGGGTGTTCTATGGGATTATATGGGGGCAGCGAAAGGGGGGAGCGATGGAAAAGGGACGGGACCCCCCCCACGGCGGTCAGGGCTGCGGGATTAGATGGGATTATGGGGGATTAGATGGGATTATATAGGATTACGGGGTGTTATATGGGATTAGGGGGGGTTATATGGGATTATGGGGGTGTTATATGGGATTATGGGGGGTTATATGGGATTATATGGGGGAAGCGATGGAAGAGGGACGGGACCCCCCCCACCAGAAGTCAGGGTTGTGGGATTAGATGAGATTATGGGGGATTAGATGGGATTAGGGGGCGTTATATGGGATTATGGAGGTGTTATATGGGATTATGGGGGGGTAATATGGGATTATGGGGTGTTATATGGGATTAAATGGGGGGAAGCGATGGAAGAGGGACGGGACCCCCCCACGGCGGTCAGGGCTGCGGGATTAGATGGGATTACATGGGAATTATATGGAATTATGTGGGATTATGTGGGATTATACCGGATTTTATGGGATTATGTGGTATTACGTGGGATTATATGGGATTATATGGGATTATGTGGGATTACAAGGGATTGTATGGGATTATATAGAATTATATGGGATTATATGGGATTATGTGGGATTGTATGGGATTATATGGGATTATTTGGGATTATGTGGGATTCTACGGGATAATATGGAATGATGTGGGATTATATGGGATTGCATGGAATTATATGGGATTATGTGGGATTATACTGGATTTTATAGGATTACATGGGAATTATATGGGATTACATGGGATTATATGGGATTATGTCGGATTATGTGGGATTATACCAGATTTTGTGGGGTTATGTGGGATTATGTGGGATTATATGGGATTATATGGGATTATATGGGATTAGCTGGGATTATACGGGATTATATGGGATTATCGGGGATTCTATGGGATTATCTGGGATTATACGGGATTATATGGGATTATACGGGATTATATGGGATTATGTGGGATAATATGGGATTCTATGGCATTATATGGGATTATCTGGGATTATATGGGATTACATGGGATTATAAGGGATTATATACGATTACATGGGATTACATGGGATTATATGGAATTATACCAGATTTTATGGGGTTATGTGGGATTATATGGGATTATATGTAAAATATATGGGATTATACGGGATTATATGGGATTATATGGGATTATCTGGGATTATACGGGATTATATGGGATTATCTGAGATTATACGGGATTATATGGGATTATGTCGGATTATGTCGGATTATGTGGGATTATACCAGATTTTGTGGGATTATGTGGGATTATATGGGATTATATGGGATTCCTTGGAATTACATGGCATTATATGGGATTATGTGGGATTACATGGGATTGTATGGGATTATATAGAATTATACGGGATTATATGGCATTACGTGGGATTATACGGAATTATATGGGATTATTTGGGATTATGTGGAATTGTATGGGATAATATGGAATGATGTGGGATTATATGGGATTGCATGGAATTATATGGGATTATGTGGGATTATACTGGATTTTATAGGATTATGTGGGATTATATGGGATTACATGGGATTATATGGGATTATATGGGATTATGTCGGATTATGTGGGATTATACCAGATTTTGTGGGGTTATGTGGGATTATGTGGGATTATATGGGATTATATGGGATTATATGGGATTATATGGGATTATATGGGATTAGCTGGGATTATATGGGATTATATGGGATTATATGGGATTATATGGGATTATCGGGGATTCTATGGGATTATCTGGGATTATATGGGATTATATGGGATTACACGGGATTATATGGGATTATATGGTACTATATGGGATTATCTGGGATTATACGGGATTATACGGGATTATATGGGATTATGTGGGATTATATGGGATTATGTGGGATTATCTGGGATTATACGGGATTATATGGGATTATATGGGATTATCTGGGATTATGTGGGATTATATGGGATTATGTGGGATTATATGGGATTATATGGGATTATATGGGATTATGTGGGATTATATGGGATTATATGGGATTATATGGGATTATATGGGATTATTTGGGATTATCTGGGATTATACGGGATTATATGGGACTATTTGGGATAATACGGGATTATATGGGATTATATGGGATTATATGATATTATATGGGATTATACAGGATTACATGGGATTATATGGGATTATCGGGGATTATACGGGATTATATGGGATTATCTGGGATTCTACCAGCTGCTATGGGATTAGGATGGGATTATGGACCAGTATGGACCAGTATGGACCAGTATGGACCAGTACGGACCGTATCCCGCCAGCACCGAGGCTCCGCCCACCATCACCGCGCTCTGCACCATGTCGGCGTACATCAGCGCCGTCAGCCCGCCTGCACACCAGTCACACCAGTAACACCAGTAAGACGCACCAGTCACACCAGTAACACCAGTAAGATTCACCAGTCACACCAGTAAGACTCACCAGTCACACCAGTAACACCAGTAAGACGCACCAGTCACACCAGTAAGACCAGTAAGATTCACAAGTCACACCAGTCACACCAGTAAGACGCACCAGTCACACCAGTAAGACCAGTAACACTGGAAAGACACACCAGTCACACCAGTAACACCAGTAAGACGCACCAGTCACACCAGTAAGATACACCAGTCACACCAGTAAGACCAGTAAGACTCACCAGTCACACCAGTCACACCAGTAAGACGCACCAGTAAGACCAGTAAGATGCACCGGTAAGACCAGTAAGACACACCAGTCGCACCAGTCACACCAGTAAGACTCACCAGTCACACCAGTAAGACCAGTAAGATGCACCAGTAAGACCAGTAAGACCCACCAGTCACACCAGTCACACCAGTAAGACTCACCAGTCACACCAGTAAGAGCAGTAAGATGCACCAGTCACACCAGTAAGACCAGTAAGACTCACCAGTCACACCAGTAAGAGCAGTAAGACGCACCAGTCACACCAGTCACACCAGTAAGACGCACCAGTAACACCAGTAAGATGCACCGGTAAGACCAGTAAGACGCACCAGTCGCACCAGTCACACCAGTAAGACCAGTAAGACGCACCAGTAAGACCAGTAAGATTCACCAGTCACACCAGTCACACCAGTAAGACGCACCAGTCACACCCGTATGATGCACCAGTCACACCAGTAAGACCAGTAAGACGCACCAGTCACACCAGTCACACCAGTAAGACGCACCAGTCACACCAGTAAGACCAGTAACACTGGAAAGACACACCAGTCACACCAGTAAGACCAGTAAGACTCACCAGTTACACCAGTAAGACGCACCAGTCACACCAGTAAGATGCACCAGTCACACCAGTAAGACGCACCAGTCGCACCAGTCACACCAGTAAGACACACCAGTCACACCAGTAAGAAAAGTAAGACACACCAGTCACACCAGTAAGACCAGTAAGACACACCAGTCACACCAGTGCTCCCAGTAAGACGCACCAGTCACACCAGTGCTCCCAGTAAGGCTCCCAGTGGTCCCAGTAACACTCCCAGTAGTGCTCCCAGTAAACCTCCCAGTGCTCCCAGTAAGGCTCCCAGTAAGGCTCCCATTGCTCCCAGTGCTCCCAGTAACACTCCCAGTAAGGCTCCCAGTGCTCCCAGTTCGCACCAGTAACACTCCCAGTAAGGCTCCCAGTGCTCCCAGTAAGGCTCCCATTGCTCCCAGCGCTCCCAGTAAGGCTCCCAGTAAGGCTCCCATTGCTCCCAGTGCTCCCAGTAACACTCCCAGTACGGCTCCCAGTGCTCCCAGTGTGGCTCCTGTTGCTCCCAGTGCTCCCAGTAACACTCCCAGAAAGGCTCCCAGTGCTCCCAGTGCTCCCAGTAAGGCTCCCATTGCGCCCAGTGCTCCCAGTAACACTCCCAGTACGGCTCCCAGTGCTCCCAGTAAGGCTCCCAGTGTTCCCAGTGCTCCCAGTAACACTCCCAGTATTACTCCCAGTAAAGTTCCCATTGCTCCCAGTGCTCCCAGTACATCTCCTGTGCTCCCAGTAACACTCCCAGTAAGGCTCCCAGTGCTCCCAGTGCTCCCAGTAAGGCTCCCAGTGCTCCCAGTGCTCCCAGTAACACTCCCAGAATGGCTCCCAGTGCTCCCAGTAAGGCTCCCAGTGCTCCCAGTGCTCCCAGTAACACTCCCAGTAAGGCTCCCAGTGCTCCCAGCAAGGCTCCCAGTACGGCTCCCATTGCTCCCAGTAAGGCTCCCAGTGCTCCCAGTAAGGCTCCCAGTAAGGCTCCCAGTGCTCCCAGTAAGGCTCCCAGTAAGGCTCCCAGTACGGCTCCCAGTGCTCCCAGTGCTCCCAGTACGGCTCCCATTGCTCCCAGTGCTCCCAGTAACACTCCCAGTACGGCTCCCAGTGCTCCCAGTAAGGCTCCCAGAAAGGCTCCCAGTGCTCCCAGTGCTCCCAGTGCTCCCAGTAACACTCCCAGTACGGCTCCCATTGCTCCCAGTACGGCTCCCAGTGCTCCCAGTAACACTCCCAGTACGGCTCCCAGTGCTCCCAGTGCTCCCAGTGCTCCCAGTGCTCCCAGTACGGCTCCCAGTGCTCCCAGTATGGCTCCCAGTGCTCCCAGTAACACTCCCAGAAAGGCTCCCAGTAAGGCTCCCATTGCTCCCAGTGCTCCCAGTAAGGCTCCCAGTGCTCCCAGTTTGCACCAGTAACACTCCCAGAAAGGCTCCCAGAAAGGCTCCCAGTGCTCCCAGTGCTCCCAGTAACACTCCCAGAAAGGCTCCCAGTGCTCCCAGTGCTCCCAGTACTACTCCCAGTAAGGCTCCCAGTGCTCCCAGTAACACTCCCAGAATGGCTCCCATTGCTCCCAGTGCTCCCAGTAAGGCTCCCAGTACTCCCAGTGCTCCCAGCAAGGCTCCCAGTAAGGCTCCCATTGCTCCCAGTAAGGCTCCCAGTGCTCCCAGTAAGGCTCCCAGTAAGGCTCCCAGAAAGGCTCCCAGTAAGGCTCCCAGTGCTCCCAGTAAGGCTCCCAGTAAGGCTCCCAGTGCTCCCAGTAAGGCTCCCAGTAAGGCTCCCAGTACGGCTCCCATTGCTCCCAGTAAGGCTCCCAGTGCTCCCAGTCCTTCCACTAAAGCCCCCTGTGCTCCCAGTGCGGCTCCCAGTGCTCCCAGTTTGCACCAGTATCACTCCCAGTAAGGCTCCCAGTGCTCCCAGTGCTCCCAGTGTGGCTCCCGTTGCTCCCAGTGCTCCCAGTAACACTCCCAGTACGGCTCCCAGTGCTCCCAGTACGGCTCCCAGTGCTCCCAGTAAGGCTCCCAGTGCTCCCAGTGCTCCCAGTAACACTCCCAGAATGGCTCCCATTGCTCCCAGTGCTCCCAGTAACACTCCCAGTAAGGCTCCCAGTGCTCCCAGTAAAGCTCCCAGTAAAACTCCCAGTGCTCCCTGTAAGGCTCCCAGTGCTACCAGTAAGGCTCCTGGTGCTCCCAGTACGGCTCCCAGTGCTCCCAGTAAGGCTCCCGGTGCTCCCAGTATGGCTCCCAGTGCTCCCAGTGCTCCCAGTAACACTCCCAGTACGGCTCCCATTGCTCCCAGTCCGCACCAGTAACACTCCCAGTAAGGCTCCCAGTGCTCCCAGTGCTCCCAGTGTTGCTCCCATTGCTCCCAGTGCTCCCAGTGCTCCCAGTAACACTCCCAGAATGGCTCCCAGTGCTCCCAGTGCTCCCAGTAACACTCCCAGAAAGGCTCCCAGTAAGGCTCCCAGTGCTCCCAGTTCGCACCAGTAACACTCCCAGTAAGGCTCCCAGTGCTCCCAGTGCTCCCAGTGCGGCTCCCATTGCTCCCAGTCCGCACCAGTAACACTCCCAGTAAGGCTCCCAGTGCTCCCAGTAACACTCCCAGTACGGCTCCCATTGCTCCCAGTACGGCTCCCAGTGCTCCCAGTAAGGCTCCCAGTGCTCCCAGTGCTCCCAGTGCTCCCAGTACGGCTCCCATTGCTCCCAGTAAGGCTCCCAGTGCTCCCATTGCTCCCAGTAACACTCCCAGTAACACTCCCAGTGCTCCCAGCGCTCCCAGTGCTCCCAGTGCGGCTCCCAGTGCTCCCAGTCCGCACCAGTAACACTCCCAGTAAGGCTCCCAGTGCTCCCAGTGCTCCCAGTAACACTCCCAGTAAGGCTCCCAGTGCTCCCAGTGCTCCCAGTAACGCTGCCTGTAAGGCTCCCAGTGCTCCCAGTACGGCTCCCAGTAAGGCTCCCAGTGCTCCCAGTGCTCCCAGCAAGGCTCCCAGTACGGCTCCCAGTGCTCCCAGTGCTCCCAGTAAGGCTCCCAGTGCTCCCAGTGCTCCCAGTGCTCCCAGTATGGCTCCCAGTGCTCCCAGTAACACTCCCAGTACTACTCCCAGTAAAGCTCCCATTGCTCCCAGTGCTCCCAGTAAAGCTCCCAGTGCTCCCAGTGCTCCCAGTAGTGATCCCAGTAAGGCTTCCAGTGCTCCCAGTAAGGCTCCCAGTGCTCCCAGTGCTCCCGGTAACACTCCCAGTAACACTCCCAGTAAGGCTCCAAGTGCTCCCAGTAAAGCTCCCAGTAAAACTCCCAGTGCTCCCAGTAAGGCTCCCAGTGCTCCCAGTAAGGTTCCCAGTAAGGCTCCCAGTAAGGCTCCCAGTGCTCCCAGTAACACTCCCAGAATGGCTCCCATTGCTCCCAGTGCTCCCAGTAAGGTTCCCAGTAAGGCTCCCAGTAAGGCTCCCAGTGCTCCCAGTAACACTCCCAGAATGGCTCCCAGTGCTCCCAGTGCTCCCAGTAACACTCCCAGTAACACTCCCAGTAAGGCTCCCAGTGCTCCCAGTGCTCCCAGTAACACTCCCAGTAAGGCTCCCAGTGCTCCCAGTGCTCCCAGTAACGCTGCCTGTAAGGCTCCCAGTGCTCCCAGTAACACTCCCAGTAAGGCTCCCAGTGCTCCCAGTAACACTCCCAGTACGGCTCCCAGTGCTCCCAGTGCTCCCAGTAACACTCCCAGAATGGCTCCCAGTGCTCCCAGTGCTCCCAGTAAGGCTCCCAGTGCTCCCAGTGCTCCCAGTAACACTCCCAGTAACACTCCCAGTAAGGCTCCCAGTGCTCCCAGTATGGCTCCCAGTGCTCCCAGTAACACTCCCAGAAAGGCTCCCAGTAAGGCTCCCATTGCTCCCAGTGCTCCCAGTAAGGCTCCCAGTGCTCCCAGTTTGCACCAGTAACACTCCGAGAAAGGCTCCCAGTGCTCCCAGTAAGGCGTCCATTGCTCCCAGTGCTCCCAGTACGGCTCCCAGTGCTCCCAGTGCTCCCAGTAAGGCTCCCTGTAAGGCTCCCAGTGCTCCCAGTGCTCCCAGTGCTCCCAGAAACACTCCCAGTACGGCTCCCAGTGCTCCCAGTGCTCCCAGTAACACTCCCAGTACGGCTCCCAGTGCTCCCAGTGCTCCCAGTAACACTCCCAGTAAGGCTCCCAGTGCTCCCCGTGCTCCCAGTACGGCTCCCTGTAAGGCTCCCAGTGCTCCCAGTGCTCCCAGAAACGCTCCCAGTATGGCTCCCAGTGCTCCCAGTAAAGCTCCCAGTAAAACTCCCAGTGCTCCCAGTACGGCTCCCATTGCTCCCAGTAAGGCTCCCAGTGCTCCCAGTCCTCCCACTAAAGCTCCCAGTGCTCCCAGTGCGGCTCCCAGTGCTCCCAGTCCGCACCAGTATCACTCCCAGTAAGGCTCCCAGTGCTCCCAGTGCTCCCAGTGTGGCTCCTGTTGCTCCCAGTGCTCCCAGTAACACTCCCAGTACGGCTGCCAGTGCTCCCAGTACTCCCAGTAACACTGCCTGTAAGGCTCCCAGTGCTCCCAGTGCTCCCAGTACGGCTCCCTGTAAGGCTCCCAGTGCTCCCAGTGCTCCCAGAAACGCTCCCAGTATGGCTCCCAGTGCTCCCAGTAAAGCTCCCAGTAAAACTCCCAGTGCTCCCAGTACGGCTCCCATTGCTCCCAGTGCTCCCAGTAAGGCTCCCAGTATGGCTCCCAGTGCTCCCAGTGCTCCCAGTAACACTCCCAGAAAGGCTCCCAGTATGGCTCCCAGTGCTCCCAGTATCACTCCCAGTAACACTCCCAGTAAGGCTCCCATTGCTCCCAGTGCTCCCAGTGATCCCAGTGTGGCTCCCAGTGCTCCCAGTCCGCACCAGTATCACTCCCAGTAAGGCTCCCAGTGCTCCCAGTGCTCCCAGTGTGGCTCCTGTTACTCCCAGTGCTCCCAGTAACACTCCCAGAAAGGCTCCCAGTGCTCCCAGTGCTCCCAGTAAGGCTCCCATTGCTCCCAGTGCTCCCAGTAACACTCCCAGTACGGCTCCCAGTGCTCCCAGTGCTCCCAGTAACACTCCCAGTATTACTCCCAGTAAAGTTCCCATTGCTCCCAGTGCTCCCAGTACGGCTCCCAGTGCTCCCAGTAAGGCTCCCAGAAAGGCTCCCAGTGCTCCCAGTGCTCCCAGTGCTCCCAGTAAGGCTCCCAGTGCTCCCAGTGCTCCCAGTAACACTCCCAGTATGGCTCCCAGTGCTCCCAGTACGGCTCCCAGTGCTCCCAGTAACACTCCCAGTACGGCTCCCATTGCTCCCAGTACGGCTCCCAGTGCTCCCAGTGCTCCCAGTAAGACTCCCAGTACGGCTCCCAGTGCTCCCAGTGCTCCCAGTAACACTACCAGAATGGCTCCCAGTGCTCCCAGTAAGGCTCCCAGTGCTCCCAGTGCTCCCAGTAACACTCCCAGAATGGCTCCCATTGCTCCCAGTACGGCTCCCAGTGCTCCCATTGCTCCCAGTGCTCCCAGTAACACTCCCAGTACGGCTCCCAGTGCTCCCAGTAAGGCTCCCAGTGCTCCCAGTGCTCCCAGTAACACTCCCAGTACGGCTCCCATTGCTCCCAGTGCTCCCAGTAAGGCTCCCTGTATGGCTCCCAGTGCTCCCAGTACTCCCAGTGCTCCCAGTGCTCCCAGAAACGCTCCCAGTATGGCTCCCAGTGCTCCCAGTAAGGCTCCCAGAAAGGCTCCCAGTGCTCCCAGTGCTCCCAGTGCTCCCAGTAAGGCTCCCAGTGCTCCCAGTGCTCCCAGTGCTCCCAGTGCTCCCAGTACTACTCCCAGTAAGGCTCCCAGTGCTCCCAGTGCTCCCAGTAAGGCTCCCAGTAAGGCCACCAGTGCTCCTAGTGCTCCCAGTACGGCTCCCAGTGCTCCCAGTAAGGCTCCCAGTGCTCCCAGTAAGGCTCCCAGAAAGGCTCCCAGAAAGGCTCCCAGTGCTCCCAGTAAGGCTCCCAGTGCTCCCAGTGCTCCCAGTACGGCTCCTAGTGCTCCCAGTACGGCTCCCAGTGCTCCCAGTAAGGCTCCCAGTGCTCCCAGTGCTCCCAGTACGGCTCCCAGTGCTCCCAGTAACACTCCCAGTAAGGCTCCCAGTGCTCCCAGTGCTCCCAGTAAGGCTCCCAGTGCTCCCAGTGCTCCCAGTACGGCTCCCAGTGCTCCCAGTAAGGCGTCCATTGCTCCCAGTGCTCCCAGTTCGGCACCCATTGCTCCCAGTACGGCTCCCAGTGCTCCCAGTGCTCCCAGTCCGCACCAGTGATGGTGTAAACGGCGGTGACCCCGAGCAGCGCCGCCACCGCGCCGTACAAATCCCAGCCCAGCGCCGCCTGCAGGAACACCGCCCCCGAGAACAGGTCCACCTGCGGCCAAACAGCGCCACCCTGCGGCACCGCCACGCATTGCACACCCATAGGGACCCATAGGGACCATAGGGACCATAGAGACCCATAGAGACCCATAGAGACCCATAGAGACCCATAGGGACACATAGGGACACATAGGGACACATAGGAACCCCATAAGGACACATAGAGCCCCATAGAGACCCATAGGGACCCATAGGGACCCCATAGAGACCCATAGAGACCCATAGGGACCCATAGAGACCCATAGAGACCCATGGAGACACATAGGGACACATAGAGACCCATAGAGACCCCATAGAGACCCATAGAGACCATAGAGACCATAGAGACCCATAGGGACCCCATAGAGACCCATAGAGACCCCATAGAGACCCATAGAGACCATAGAGACCCATAGGGACCCATAGAGACCCATAGGGACCCCATAGAGACCCATAGCGCCCCATAGCGCCCCATAGCACCCCATAGAGCCCCATAGCGCCCCATGGCGCCCCATAGCGCCCCATAGCCCCCCATAGAGCCCCATAGCGCCCCATAGACCCCCATAGAGACCCCATAGAGCCCCATAGAGACCCCATAGCCCCCCATGGCGCCCCATAGCGCCCCATAGAGCCCCATAGCGCCCCATAGCGCACCATAGCGCCCCATAGAGCCCCATAGAAACCAATAGAGCACCATAGCGCCCCATAGCTCCCCATAGCGCCCCATAGAGCCCCATAGAAACCAATAGAGCCCCATAGCGCCCCATAGCTCCCCATAGCGCCCCATAACCCCCCATAGCGCCCCATAGCACCCCATAGCGCGCCATCGCGCCCCATAGAGCCCCATAGAGCCTCATAGCGCCCCATAGAGCCCCATAGCGCCCCATAGAGCCC
Source organism: Phasianus colchicus (assembly GCF_987193195.1). Lineage (NCBI taxonomy): Eukaryota > Metazoa > Chordata > Aves > Galliformes > Phasianidae > Phasianus > Phasianus colchicus. Next base: position 956,816 of record NC_143475.1, read on the forward strand.
CATAGAGCCTCATAGCACCCCATAGGGCCCCATAGCGCCCCATAGAGCCCCATAGAGCCCCATAGCGCCCCGTAGTGCCTCATAGAGACTCATAGAGACCCTTAGAGACCCATAGAGCCCCATAGAGACCCACAGAGCCCCATAGCGCCCCATAGAGCCCCATTGCGCCCCATAGAGCCCCATAGAGCCCCATAGAAACGCCATAGAGCCTCATAGCGCCCCATAGCCCCCCCATAGAGCCCCATAGAGCCCCATTGAGCCCCATAGCTCCCCATAGAGCCCCCATAGCCCCCCATAGAACCTCATAGAGCCCCATAGAAACCCCATAGAGACCCATAGCGACCCGTAGCGCCCCGTAGCGCCCCATAGCGCCACATAGAGCCCCATAGCCCCCCATAGAGCTCCATAGAGCCCCATAGAGCCTCATAGCGCCCCATAGCGGCCCATTGCGCCCCATAGAGCCCATAGAGCTCCATAGAAACCCATAGAGCCCCATAGAGCCCCATAGAGCCCCATAGAAACCCATAGAGCCCCATAGAGCCCCATAGAGCCCCATAGCGCCCCATAGCCCCCCATAGCTCCCCATAGCGCCCCATAGCGCCCCATAGAGCCTCATAGCGCCCCATAGCGCCCCATAGCGCCCCATAGCGCCCCATATCGCCCCATATAACCCCATAGAGCCTCATAGCGCCCCATAGAAACCCATAGAGCCCCATAGCGCCCCATAGAGCCCATAGAGCTCCATAGAGCCCCATAGCGCCCCATAGCGCCCCATAGCGCCCCTTAGAGACCCATAGCGCCCCATAGCGCCCCATAGCGCCCCATAGCGCCCCGTAGAGCCCCATAGCGCGCCATAGAACCCCATTGCGCCCCATAGAGCCCCATAGCGCCCCATAGCGCCCCATAGCGCCCCTTAGAGACCCATAGCGCCCCATAGCGCCCCAGAGAGCCCCATTGCGCCTCATATCACCCCATAGAGCCTCATAGCGCCCCATAGAAACCCATAGCGCCCCATAGCGCCCCATAGAGCCCCATTGCGCCCCATTGCGCCCCATAGCGCCCCATAGCGCCCCATAGCGCCCCACTGACGGAGATCTTGGTGGTGACGTAGAGGAGCAGCGACAGCAGCGAGAGGCAGATTTGGATGCGGGTTCCGCCGAAGCGCCTGCGCAGGTATTGCGGCATCGTCGTCACCTGGGGGGGGTGTCGTGACATCATCGGGGGGTCGTGACGTCATCGGGGGTCGTGACATCATCAGGGGGTCGTGACGTCATGGGGGAGTGGAGTTATGGGGAACAGGGTGACGTCATTGGGGGGCGTGACGTCACTGGGGGGTCGTGACGTCATCGGGGGGTTGTGACGTCACTGGGGGTCATGACGTCATCAGGGTGTCGTGACATCATCGCGGGGTCGTGACGTCACTGGTGGGTCGTGACGTCATCAGGGGGTCATGACGTCATCGGGATTGTGATGTCATTGGGGGGTTGTGACGTCACTGGGGAGTCGCGACGTTATCGGTGCCGTGACACCACTGGGGGTTGTGATGTCATCAGGGGGTTGTGACGTCATCGGGGGGTCGTGACGTCATCAGGGTCGTGATGTCATTGGGGGGTCGTGACATCATTGGGCTTGTGAGATCACTTGGGGGTCGTGACTTCATCGGGGGGTTGTGATGTCATCGGGGGTCGTGACGTCATCGGGGTCGTGATGTCATTGGGGGGTTGTGACATCATTGGGGCTTGTGAGATCACTTGGGGGTCGTGACGTCATCGGGGGGTCGTGACGTCATCAGGGTCGTGATGTCATTGGGGGGTCGTGACGTCATTGGGGGTCGTGACATCACTGGGGGGTCGTGTCGTCATCGGGTGTCGTGACATCATCGGGGGCTCGTGATGTCACTGGGGGGGTCGTGACGTCATCGGGGGGTCATGACGTCATTGCGGTCATGACATCATCGGGGGTCCTGACATCATCGGGGGTCCTGACATCATCAGGGGGTTGTGATGTCATCGGGGGTCGTGACATCATCGGGGGGTGTGACGTCACTGGGGGTCGTGATGTCATCAGGGGGTGGTGACGTCATCGGGGTCGTGATGTCATCGGGGGGTCGTGACGTCACTGGGGAGTCGTGACGTCATCAGGGGGTCGTGGCATCATGGGGGAGTGGAGTTATGAGGAACAGGGTGACGTCATCGGGGGGTCGTGACATCACGAGCGGGTCGTGACATCACTGGGGGTCGTGATGTCATTTGAGGGTCGTGACGTCATTAGGGGTCGTGACATCATCAGGGGTCGTGACGTCATCAGGGGGTTGTGACGTCACTGGGGAGTCGCGACGTCATCGGGGGTCGTGACGTCACAGGGGGGTCGTGACGTCACTGGGGGGTCGTGACGTCATCGGGGGGTCGTGACATCATTGGGGCTCGTGAGATCACTTGGGGGTCGTGACGTCATGGAGGGGTCCTGACGTCATTGGGGGGCGTGACGTCACTGGGGGGTTGTGATGTCATCAGGGGGTCGTGACGTCATGGAGGAGTGGAGTTATGGGGAACGGGGTGACGTCATCAGGGTCGTGATGTCATTGGGGGTCGTGACATCATCGGGGCTCGTGAGATCACTTGGGGGTCGTGACGTCACTGGGGAGTCGTGACGTCATCAGGGGGTCGTGACGTCATGGGGGAGTGGAGTTATGGGGAACAGGGTGACGTCATCAGGGTCGTGACGTCATCGGGGTTGTGATGTCATTGGGGGGTCGTGACGTCATCAGGGGTCGTGACATCTTCAGGGGTCGTGACGTCATTGGGGGTCGTGACGTCACTGGGGAGTCGCGACGTTATCGGTGCCGTGACACCACTGGGGGTTGTGATGTCATCAGGGGGTTGTGACGTCACCGGGGGGTCGTGACGTCATCAGGGTCGTGATGTCATTGGGGGGTCGTGACATCATTGGGCTTGTGAGATCACTTGGGGGTCGTGACTTCATCGGGGGGTTGTGATGTCATCGGGGGTCGTGACGTCATCGGGGTCGTGATGTCATTGGGGGGTTGTGACATCATTGGGGCTTGTGAGATCACTTGGGGGTCGTGACGTCATCGGGGGGTCGTGACGTCATCAGGGTCGTGATGTCATTGGGGGGTCGTGACGTCATTGGGGGTCGTGACATCACTGGGGGGTCGTGTCGTCATCGGGTGTCGTGACATCATCGGGGGCTCGTGATGTCACTGGGGGGTCGTGACGTCATCGGGGGGTCGTGATGTCATCAGGGGGTCGTGACGTCATCGCGGTCGTGACGTCATCAGGGTCGTGATGTCATTGGGGGGTTGTGATGTCATCGGGGGGTCGTGACATCATTGGGGCTCGTGAGATCACTTGGGGGTCATGACGTCATCGGGGGGTCGTGATGTCATCATGGGGCGTGACGTCATCGGGGGGTTGTGATGTCACTGGGGGGTCGTGACGTCATCGGAGGTCGTGATGTCACTGGGGGTCATGACGTCATCGGGGGCTTGTGATGTCATCGGGGGTCGTGACATCATCGGGGGGTTGTGATGTCATCAGGGGGTCGTGACGTCATCAGGGGGTCGTGACATCATCGGGGGGTCGTGACATCATCGGGGGGTCGTGACGTCACTGGGGGGTCGTGACGTCATCGTGGATCGTGAAGTCATGGGGGAGTGGAGTTATGGGGAACAGGGTGACGTCATCGGGGGTCGTGACGTCATCAGGGTCGTGATATTATCGGTGAGTCGTGATGTCATAGGGGTCGTGACGTCATCAGGGGGTTGCGATGTCACTGGGGGGTCGTGATGTCATCAGGGGGTCGTGACGTCATCAGGGTCGTGACTTCATCGGGGGGTTGTGATGTCATCGGGGGTTGTGACATCTTCTGGGGTCATGACGTCATTGGGGGTCGTGAGATCACTTGGGGGTCGTGACGTCACAGGGGGGTCGTGACGTCATCGGGGTCGTGATGTCATGGGGGAGTGGAGTTATGGGGAACAGGGTGACGTCATCGGGGTCGTGACGTCATCAGGGTCGTGATGTCATTGGGGGGTTGTGATGTCATCAGGGGTTGTGACATCTTCAGGGGTCGTGACGTCATTGGGGGTCGCGATGTCATTGGGGGGTCGTGAGATCATCGGGGCTTGTGAGATCACTTGGGGGTCGTGACTTCATTGGGGGGTCGTGACGTCACTGGGGGGTCGTGACGTCATCGGGGGGTCGTGACGTCATGGGGGAGTGGAGTTATGGGGAACAGGGTGACGTCATCGGGGGGCGTGACGTCACTGGGGGTCGTGACGTCATCGGGGGGTCGTGACTTCATCGGGGCGTCGTGATGTCATCAGGGGGTCGTGACGTCATGGGGGAGTGGAGTTATGGGGAACAGGGTGACGTCATTGGGGGGCGTGATGTCATTGGGGGTCGTGAGATCACTTGGGGGTCGTGACGTCATCAGGGTCGTGACTTCATCGGGGGGTTGTGATGTCATCGGGGGTTGTGACATCTTCAGGGGTCATGACGTCATTGGGGGTCGTGAGATCACTTGGGGGTCGTGACGTCACAGGGGGGTCGTGACGTCATCGGGGTCGTGGCATCACGGGGGTGTTGTGACGTCATCAGGGGTCGTGACATCTTCAGGGGTCGTGACATCATTGGGGGTCGTGACGTCACTGGGGAGTCACGACGTTATCGGTGTCGTGACATCACTGGGGGGTTGTGACGTCATCAGGGGGTTGTGACGTCATCGGGGGGTTGTGATGTCATTGGTGTCGTGACATCATCGGGGGGTCGTGACGTCACTGGGGGGTCGTGATGTCATCGGGGTCGTGACATCATCGGGGGGTCATGATATCACTGCGGGGTCGTGACGTCATTTGGGGCCGTGATGCCGCCATTTTGGGGCCGCGATGACGTCACTCTGTGTGGCCGTGATGACGCCATTTTGGGGGCGTGATGACGTCATTGTAGGGCCGTGATGATGTCATTGTGGGGCTGCGATGACGTCACTCTGTGGGGCTGTGATGACCCCATTTTGGGGCCGCGATGACGTCATCATGGCACCGTCATGACGTCATTTTGGGGCCGTAATGACGCCATTTTGGAGGCAGTGATGACGCCACAATGTGGGGCCGCAATGACGTCACTCTTTGGGGCCGTGATGCCGCCATTTTGGGGCTGTAATGACGCCATTTTGGGGCTGCGATGACGTCACTCTATGGGGCCGTGATGCCGCCATTTTGGGGGCCGTGATGACGTCATTGTGGGGCCGTAATGCCGCCATTTTGGGGCCGCGATGACGTCACTCTGTGGGGCTGTGATGATGTCATCATGGGGCCGTGATGACGCCATTTTGGGGCCGTCATGACGTCACTCTGTGGGGCTGTGATGCCGCCATTTTGGGGCCGTGATGACGTCATTTTGGGGCCGTAATGCCGCCATTTTGGGGCCGCGATGACGTCACTCTGTGGGGCTGTGATGATGTCATCATGGGGCCGTGATGACGCCATTTTGGGGCCGTCATGACGTCACTCTGTGGGGCCGTGATGCCGCCATTTTGGGGCTGTAATGACGCCATTTTGGGGCTGCGATGACGTCACTCTGTGGGGCCGTGATGCCGCCATTTTGGGGCTTTGATGCCGCCATTTTGGGACTGCAATGACGTCACTCTGTGGGGCCATGATGACGCCATTTTGGGGCCGTGATGACGTCACTCTGAGGCCGTGATGCCGCCATTTTGGGGGCTTTGATGCCGCCATTTTGGGGCCGTGATGACATCATCATGGGGCCGCGATGACGTCACTGTGGGGCCGTGATGACGTCATTTTGGGGCCGTGATGACGTCATCATGGGGCCGTGATGACGTCACTGTGGGGCCGCCATCGACTCACCCCAGCCCTGATGTAGATGGGGACGAAGATCCAACCCAGCAGCAGCACCATAAACATCGCCTGCGTGTGGGGCAGGGAAAAAGAGGGGGGGGTGGGGATGTGGGGCGGGGTTATGGGGCGGGGATGTGGGGCTGGGAGGTGGGGCAGAGTTGTGGGGTTGGGATGTGGGGTTATGGGGCTGGGATGTGGGGCAGGGATGTGGGGCTGGGATGTGGGGCTGGGATGTGGGGTGAGGGGCTGGGATGTGGGGCGGGGTTATGGGGCAGGGATGTGGGGCAGAGTTGTGGGGTGAGGGGCTGGGATGTGGGGCAGGGATGTGGGGTTATGGGGTGGGGATGTGGGGCAGAGTTATGGGGTCATGGGGCTGGGATGTGGGGCTGGGATGTGGGGCTGGATGTGGGGTTATGGGGCTGGGATGTGGGGCTGGGATGTGGGGCTGGATGTGGGGTGAGGTTATGGGGTTATGGGGCTGGGATGTGGGGCAGGGATGTGGGGCAGAGTTGTGGGGCAGGGTTATGGGTTGGGGATGTGGGGCAGGGATGTGAGGCGGGGATGTGGGGCAGGGATGTGGGGTTATGGGGCTGGGATGTGGGTCAGGGATGTGGGGCAGAGTTATGCGGTTATGGGGTGGGGATGTGGGGCTGGGATGTGGGGCGGGGTTATGGGGTTATGGGGCTGGGATGAGGGGCTGGGAAGTGGGGCAGAGATGTGGGGCTGGGAAGTGGGGTGGGGATGTGGGGCAGAGTTATGGGGTTATGGGACGGGGATGTGGGGCTGGGATGTGGGGCAGGGTTATGGGGTTATGGGGTGGGGATGTGGGGCAGAGCTGTGGGGTTCGGGGGCTGGGAAGTGGGGCAGGGATGTGGGGCTGGGATGTGGGGCTGGATGTGGGGCAGGGTTATGGGGTTATGGGGTGGGGTTATGGGGCAGGGATGTGGGGTTATGGGGTGGGGATGTGGGGCAGGGATGTGGGGCTGGGATGTGGGGCAGAGTTATGGGGTTACGGGGCTGGGATGTGGGGCAGAGTTGTGGGGTTATGAGGTTATGGGGCTGGGATATGGGGCAGATTTGTGCGGTGAGAGGCAGGGATGTGGGGCAGGGATGTGGGGCAGAATTATGGGGTGGGGATATGGGGCAGGGATGTGGGGCAGGGATGTGGGGCTGGGATGTGGGGCAGAGTTGTGGGGTTATGGGGTTATGGGGCTGGGATGTGGGGCAGGGATGTGGGGCTGGGATGTGGGGCAGAGTTGTGGGGTTATGGGGTTATGGGGCTGGGATGTGGGGCAGGGATGTGGGGCTGGGATGTGGGGCAGGGATGTGGGGTTCTGGGGCTGGGATGTGGGGCTGGATGTGGGGTGGGGTTATAGGGTTATGGGGCGGGGATGTGGGGCAGAGTTGTGGGGTGAGGTGGTGGGATGTGGGGCAGAGTAGTGTGGTTATGGGGCAGGGATGTGGGGCAGGGATGTGGGGTTATGGGGTGGGGATGTGGGGCAGAGTTGTGTGGTTATGGGGTTATGGGGCTGGGATGTGGGGCAGATTTGTGCGGTGAGAGGCTGGGATGTGGGGCAGAATTATGGGGTGGGGATATGGGGCAGGGATGTGGGGCAGGGATGTGGGGCAGAGTTGTGGGGTTATGGGGCTGGGATGTGGGGCTGGGATGTGAGGCAGGGTTATGGGGCTATGGGGCTGGGATGTGGGGCAGAGTTGTGGGGTGAGGGGCTGGCATGTGGGGCAGGGTTATGGGGTTATGGGGCAGGGATGTGGGGCAGAGATGTGGGGCTGGGATGTGGGGCAGAGTTGTGGGGTTATGGGGCTGGGATGTGGGGTGGCGATGTGGGGCAGAGTTGTGGGGTTGGGATGTGGGGTTATGGGATGGGGATGTGGGGCTGGGATGTGGGGTGAGGGGCTGGGATGTGGGGCAGAGTTATGGGGTTATGGGGCTGGGATGTGGGATGGCGATGTGGGGCAGAGTTGTGGGGTTGGGATGTGGGGTTATGGGATGGGGATGTGGGGCTGGGATGTGGGGTGAGGGGCTGGGATGTGGGGCAGAGTTATGGGGTTATGGGGCTGGGATGTGGGATGGCGATGTGGGGCAGAGTTGTGGGGTTGGGATGTGGGGTTATGGGATGGGGATGTGGGGCTGGGATGTGGGGTGAGGGGCTGGGATGTGGGGAAGAGTTATGGGGTTATGGGGTTATGGGGCTGGGATGTGGGGCAGAGTTGTGGGGCTATGGGGCTGGGATGTGGGGCAGAGTTGTGGGGTGAGGGGCTGGGATGTGGGGCAGAGTTGTGGGGTTACGGGGCTGGGATGTGGGGCAGAGTTGTGGGGTTATGGGGTGGGGATGTGGGGCAGAGTTATGGGGTCATGGGGCTGGGATGTGGGGCAGGGATGTCGCTACGGGGTCTCTATGGGGTCTCTATGGGGTCACTATGGGGTCGCTATGGGGTCGCTATGGGGTCGCTCTGGGGTCGCTATGGGGTCGCTATGGGGCAGCTATGGGGTCTCTATGGGGTCCCTATAGGGTTCCTATGGGGTCCCTATGGGGTCACTTTGGGATCACTATGGGATCGCTATGGGGTCGCTATGGGGTCTCTCTGGGGTCGCTATGGGGCGGCTGTGGGGTCGCTATGGGGCGGCTATGGGGTCTCTATGGGGCAGCTATGGGGTCCCTATGGGATCACTATAGGATCACTATGGGATCGCTATGGGATCACTATGGGGTCGCTATTGGGTTCCTATGGGGCAGCTCTGGGGTCGCTATGGGGCGGCTATGGGGCGGCTATGGGGCGGCTATGGGGCAGCTATGGGGTCTCTATGGGGCGGCTATGGGGTCCCTATGGGATCACTATGGGATCACTATGGGGTCGCTCTGGGGTCGCTATGGGGCAGCTATGGGGTGGCTCTGGGGTCGCTATGGGGTGTCTATGGGTCTCTATGGGGTCTCAATGGGGTCCCTATGGGATCACTATGGGGTCTCTATGGGGCGGCTATGGGGTCTCTATGTGGTCTCTATGGGATCACTATGGGGTCACTGTGGGGTCTCTATGGGGTCGCTATGGGGTGACTATGGGGTGACTATGCGGTCTCTATGGGGTCTCTATGGGGTTTCTATTGTGTTCCTATGGGGTCGCTATGGGGTCTCTATGGGGTTCCTATGGGGTCGCTATGGGGTCTCTATAGGGCGGCTATGGGGTCACTATGGGGTAGCTATGGGGTCGCTATGGGGTTTCTATGGTGTCCCTATACGGTTCCTATGGGGTCGCTATGGGGTCACTATGGGGTCTCTATGGGGTCTCTATGGGGTCTCTATGGGGTCACTATGGGGTCACTATAGGGTCGCTATGGGGTCGCTATGGGGCGGCTCTGGGGTCTCTATGGGTTCCCTATAGGGCAGCTATGGGGTCTCTATGGGGTCTCTCTGGGGTCTCTATGGGGCGGCTCTGGGGTCCCTATGGGATCAGTATGGGATCACTATAGGATCACTATGGGGTCGCTATGGGGCGGCTATGGGGCGGCTGTGGGGTCGCTATGGGGCGGCACTGGGGTCTCTCTGGGGTCCCTATGGGGCGGCTATGGGGTCGCTATGGGGTCGCTATGGGGCGGCTGTGGGGTCGCTATGGGGCAGCTCTGGGGTCGCTATGGGGCGGCTGTGGGGTCGCTATGGGGCGGCTATGGGGCGGCTATGGGGCGGCTGTGGGGCGGCTGTGGGGTCGCTATGGGGCGGCTATGGGGCGGCTATGGGGCGGCTGTGGGGCGGCTATGGGGCGGCTATGGGGCGGCTGTGGGGTCGCTATGGGGCGGCTGTGGGGCGGCTGTGGGGTCGCTATGGGGCGGCTGTGGGGCGGCTGTGGGGCGGCTGTGGGGTTTCCTTGCGGCTCGGCCCCACACGTGCCACTCGAATCCCCCGACCGCGATCCCGTTGGCCGCCGCCGTCCCGGCCAACCCCACAAAATGGCCGGAGCCGATGTTGGACGCGAAGAGGGAGGAGCCAACCTGGGGGGGGTGTGACGTCATCAGGGGATGTGACGTCATCGTAAGGGGTGTGACGTCATCATAAGGGGTGTGACGTCATCGTAAGGGGTGTGACGTCATCATAAGGGGTGCGACGTCATCATAAGGGGTGCGACGTCATCGCGGGGTGTGACGTCATCATAAGGGGTGTGACGTCATCATGGGGTGTGACGTCATCGTAAGGGGTGTGACGTCATCGTAAGGGGTGTGACGTCATCGTAACGGGTGATGTCATTTGAGGGGGAGAAACCCATAGATCCCATAGAGAGACGGAGATCCCATAAAGACCCCATAGAGACACATAGAGACCCCATAGAGACCCTATAGGAACCCCATAGAGACCCATAGACCCCATAGACCCCATAGATCCCATAAAGACCCCGTAGAGACCCATGGAGACACATAGACCCCATAGAGACCCCATAGGGACCCATAGACCCATAGAGACCCATAAAGACCCATAGGGACCCATAGAGACCCCATAGACCCCATAGAGACCCATAGAGACCCTATAGGGACCCCACAGACCCCATAAAGACCCATAGATCCCATAGAGACCCATAGATCCCATAAAGACCCCATAGAGAAGCATGGAGACACATAGACCCCATAGAGACCCCATAGAGACGAATAGAGACCCCATAGAGACCCATAGATCCCATAAAGACCCCATAGAGACCCATAGAGACCCTATAGGGACCCCACAGAGACCCATAGACCCCATAAAGACCCCATAGAGACCCATAGAGACCCTATAGGGACCCCATAGAGACCCCATAGATCCCATAAAGACCCCATAGAGACCCATAGAGACCCATAGACCCCATAGACCCCATAGACCCCATAGCGACCCATAGAGACCCTATACGAACCCCATAGAGACTCATAGAGACCCATAGAGACCCCATAGACCCCATAGATCCCATAAAGACCCCATAGAGACACATAGACGCCATAGAGACCCATAGAGACCCACAGAGACCCCACAGAGACCCATAGAGACCCTATAGGGACCCCATAGACCCCATAAAGACCCATAGATCCCATAGAGACCCATAGACCCCATAAAGACCCATAGATCCCATAGAGACCCATAGACCCCATAAAGACCCCATAGAGACCATAGAGACCCATAGACACCCATAGGGACCCATAGAGACCCCATAGAGACCCCATAGATCCCATAAAGACCCCATAGAGACCCATGGAGACACATAGATCCCATAGAGACCCCATAGAGACCCATAGACTCCATAAAGACCCCATAGACCCGTAGAGACCCCATAGAGACCCCATAGGCACCCATAGATCCCATAAAGACCCCATAGAGACCATAGAGACCCATAGGGACCCATAGAGACCCATAGGGACCCCATGGAGCCCATAGACCCCATAGACCCCATAGAGACCCATAGTGACCCCATAGGGACCCATACAGACCCCAAAGATCCCATAGAGACCCATAGATCCCGTACAGACCCCAAAGATCCCATAGAGACCCCATAGATCCCATAGCGACCCATAGAGACCCATAGAGACCCATAGAACCCCATAGATCCCATAAAGACCCCATAGAGACCATAGAGACCCATAGAGACCCTATAGGGACCCATAGACCCCATAAAGACCCCATAGACACCCATAGAGACCCTATAGGAACCCCATAGAGACTCATAGAGACCCATAGAGACCCCATACACCCCATAGACCCCATAGAGACCCAGAGAGACCCTATAGGGACCCCATAGAGACCCCATAGATCCCATAAAGACCCCATAGACCCATAGAGACCCATAGAGACCCCAAAGATCCCATAGAGACAAATAGATCCCATAAAGACCCCATAGAACCCCATAGAGACCCATAGGGATCCATAGAGCCCCATAGGACCCCATAGAAACCCCATAAAAGCCCATAAGACCGCATAAGACCCCATAACGACCCCGTAAGACCCCATAGAATCCCGTAAGACCCCATACGACCCCATAAGACCCCATAAAACCCCATAAAACCCCATAAGACCCCATAGAACCCCATAACGACCCCGTAAGACCCCATAGAATCCCATAAGACCACATACGACCCCATAAGGACCCCAAACCGACCCCATAAGACCCCATAAGACCCCAAACCGACCCCATAAAACCCCGTAAGACTCCATACGACCCCATAAGACCCCATACCGACCCCATAAGACCCCATAAGGACCCCATACGACCCCATATGCCCCCATAAGACCCCATAAGACTCCATAGGACCCCATAAAACCCCATAAGACCCCATAAGCCCTCATAAGACCCCATAACGACCCCATAAGCGTCCATAAGACCACATTAAACCCCATAAGACCCGATAAGACCACATAAAACCCCATAAGACCCCATAAGACCCCATAAAACCCCATAAAACCACATAAAACCCCATAAGACTCCATACCGACCCCATACGACCCCATAAGCCCCCATAAGACCCCATAAAGCCCCATAAAACCCCATAAAATCCCATACTGACCCCACAAGACCCCATAAGCCCCCATACGACCCCATAAGACCCCATAAGACCCCATAAAACCCCATAAGACCCCATGAGAAACCATACGACCCATAAGACCCCGTAAAACCCCATAAAACCCCATAAAACCCCATAGGACCTCATAAAACCCCATAGGCCCCCATACGACCCCATACAACCCCATAAAACCCCATAAAACCCCAGAAGACCCCATAAAACCCCATACCGACCCCATAACGACCACATTAGACCCCGTAAAACCCCATAAGACCCCATAAAACCCCATACTAACCCCATATTGACCCCATAAGCCCCCATAAAACCCCATAAGACCCCATAAGATCCCATAAGCCCTCATAAGACCCCATAAGACCCCATAAAACCCCGTAAGACCCCATAAGACCCCATACCAACCCCTTAAGACCCCATACGACCCCATACGACCCCATAAAACCCCATAAGCCCCCATAAGACCCCATAAAGCCCCCATAAAACCCCATAAAACCCCATAAAACCCCATAACGACCCCATAACGACCCCATAAGACCCCGTAAAACCCCATAAGCCCCCATAAAACCCCATAAGACCCCATAAGACCCCGTAAAACCCCATAAGCCCCCATAAAACCCCGTAAGACCCCATACGACCCCATAAGACCCCATAAGACCCCATACGACCCCATACGAGCCCATAAGACCCCATAAAACCCCGTAAAACCCCATAGGACCCCATAAGACCCCATACGACCCCATACGACCCTATAAAACACCATAAAACCCCATGAAACCCCATACCGACCCCATAAGCCCCCATAAGACCCCATAAGACCCCATAAAACCCCGTAAGACCCGATAAGCCCCCATAAAGCCCCATAAAACCCCATAAGACCACATAAGACCCCATAAAACCCCATAAGACCACATAAAACCCCATAACGACCCCATATTGACCCCATAAGCCCCCATAAGACCCCATAAAACCCCATAAAACCCCATAGGACCCCATAAGACCACATAAAACCCCATTAAACCCCATACCGACCCCATAACGACCCCATAAAACCCCATAAGACCCCATACCGACCCCATAAGACCCCATAAGATCCCGTAAAACCCCATAAGAAACCATAAGACCCCGTAAGACCCCATAAAACCCCATAAAACCCCATAAGACCCCAAACCGACCCCACAAGACTCCATAAGCCCCCATAAAACCTCATCCGACCCCATAAAATCCCATAAAACCCCGTAAAACCCCATAGGACCCCATCCGACCCCATAAGACCCCATAAGACCCCATAAAACCCCATAAGACCCCAAACCGACCCCACAAGACTCCATAAGCCCCCATAAAACCCCATAAGACCCCATAAAATCCCATAAAACCCCATAAAACCCCATAGGACCCCATAAGACCACATAAAACCCCATTAAACCCCATACCGACCCCATAACGACCCCATAAAACCCCATAAGACCCCATACCGACCCCATAAGACCCCATAAGACCCCGTAAAACCCCATAAGAAACCATAAGACCCCGTAAAACCCCATAGGACCCCATCCGACCCCATAAGACCCCATAAGACCCCATAAAACCCCATAAGACCCCAAACCGACCCCACAAGACTCCATAAGCCCCCATAAAACCCCATCCGACCCCATAAAATCCCATAAAACCCCGTAAAACCCCATAGGACCCTATAAGACCACATAAAACCCCATTAAACCCCATACCGACCCCATAACGACCCCGTAAAACCCCATAAGACCCCATACCGACCCCATAAGACCCCATAAGACCCCGTAAAACCCCATAAGAAACCATAAGACCCCGTAAGACCCCATAAAACCCCATGAAACCCCATAGGACCCCTTAAGCCCCCATTAGACCCCATAAAACCCCGTAAAACCCCATAAGACCCCAAACCGACCCCACAAGACTCCATAAGCCCCCATAAAACCTCATCCGACCCCATAAAATCCCATAAAACCCCGTAAAACCCCATAGGACCCCATCCGACCCCATAAGACCCCATAAGACCCCATAAAACCCCATAAGACCCCAAACCGACCCCACAAGACTCCATAAGCCCCCATAAAACCCCATAAGACCCCATAAAATCCCATAAAACCCCGTAAAACCCCATAGGACCCCATAAGACCACATAAAACCCCATTAAACCCCATACCGACCCCATAAAACCCCATACGACCCCATAAGACCCCATAAGACCCCATAAAACCCCATAAGACCCCATAAAACCCCATACTGACCCCATATTGACCCCATAAGCCCCCATAGGACCCCATAAGACCCCATAAAACCCCGTAAAACCCCATAGGACCCCATAAGACCCCATACCGACCCCATAAGACCCCATAAAACCCCATAAGACCCCGTAAAACCCCATAGGACCCCATAGGACCCCGCACTCACGGCCGCCCATCCCATTCTCCTCCCGGCCAGGAAATATCCGCTGATGGAGCTGCGGGAGCTGCGGCGGAGCGACTGCACCAGTATGGACCAGTAAGGACCAGTACGGACCAGTACGGACCAGTATGGGCCAGTATGGACCAATATGGACCGGTATGGACCAGTATGGACCAGTATGGACCAGTACGGACCAGTACGGACCAGTATGGGCCATTATGGACCGGTATGAACCAGTATGGACCTGTATGGGCCAGTATGGGCCAGTAGGGACCAGTATGGACCAGTATGGCACCAGTATGGGCCAGAATGGGCCAGTATGGACCAGTATGGGCCAGTACGGACCAATATGGACCAATATGGACCAATATGGACCAGTATGGGCCAGTATGGATCAGTATGGACCAGTATGCGCCAGTATGGACCAGTAAGGACCAGTATGGACCAGTATGGACCTGTATGGGCCAGTATGGACCAGTATGGACCGGTATGGACCACTATGGACCAGTACGGACCAGTATGGACCAGTATGGATCAGTATGGACCAGTATGGGCCAGTATGGGCCGGTATGGACTGGTATGGCACCAGTATGGAGCAGTATGGACCAGTATGGACCAGTAAGAAGCAGTACGGGCCAGTATGGACCAGTATGGATCAGTATGGGACCAGTGGGGACCAGTAAGAAGCAGTATGGGCCAGTATGGACCAATATGGACCAGTATGGGCCAGAATGGGCCAGTATGGGCCAGCAAGGACCGGTATGAACCAGTATGGACCAGAATGGATCAGTTTGGACCAGTATTGACCAGTATGGGCCAGTATGGACCGGTATGGACCAGTATTGACCAGTATGGACCGGTATGGACAGGTATGGACCAGTATGGACCAGTATGGGCCAGTATGGACCGGTATGGACTGGTATGGACCGGTATGGGCCAGTATGGGCCAGTATGGACCAGTAATAACCACAATGGACCAGAATGGGCCAGTATGGACCAGTAGGAACCAGAAAGGACCGGTATGGAACAATATGGACCAGTATGGGCCAGTATGGACCGGTATGGACCAGTATGGACCGGTATAGACCAGTATGGGCCAGTATGGACCACTAAGAACCAGAAAGGACCCATAGAGACCCATAGATCCCCATAGGGAACCCAAAGACCCCAAAGACCCCATAGAGACCCCACAGAGACCCCATAAACCCCATAGGGACACATAGGGACACATAGAGACCCCATAGATCCCATACATCCCACAGAGACCCCATAGAGACCCATAGAGACCCATAGAGACCCCAAAGACCCCATAGAGACCCCATACAGACCCATAGACCCCATAGAACCCCACAGAGACCCCATAGACCCCATGGGGACCCCAAAGACCCCATAGACCCCATAGAGACCCCATAGAGACCCATAGAGACCCATACAGACCCCAAAGACCCCATAGGGACCCATAGAGACCCCATAGATCCCATAGAGACCCCATAGGGACCCATAGAGCCCCATAGAGACCCATAGATCCCCATAGGGAACCCAAAGACCCCATAGAGACCCATAGAGACCCCACAGAGACCCCATAGACCCCATAGGGACACATAGGGACACATAGAAACCCCATAGATCCCATACATCCCACAGAGACCCCATAGAGACACATGGAGACCCACAGAGACCCCATACAGACCCATAGAGACCCATAGAGACCCCAAAGACCCCATAGAGACCCCATAGAGACCCATAGACCCCATAGAGCCCCACAGAGACCCCATAGAGCCCATGGGGACCCCAAAGACCCCATAGACCCCATAGAGACCCCATAGAGACCCATAGAGACCCATAGAGACCCCAAAGACCCCATAGAGACCCCATAGGGACCCATAGAGCCCCACAGATACCCCATAGATCCCATAGAGACCCCATAGACCCCAAAGACCCCATAGAGACCCATAGAGACCCATAGAGACCCCATAGAGGCCCGATAGAGACCCCATAGAGACCCCATAGAGACCCCATAGACCCCATAGAGACCCATAGGGACCCATAGAGTCCCATAGATCCCATAGATCCCACAGAGACCCCATAGAGACCCCAAAGACCCCATAGACTCCCATAGATCCCACAGAGACCCATAGAACCCCATGGGGACCCCAAAGACCCCATAGACCCCATAGAGACCCCATAGGACCCATAGAGACCCATAGAGCCCCATAAAGACCTCAAAGACCCCATAGAGACCCCATAGATCCCACAGAGACCCCATAGAGACCCCAAAGACCCCATAGACTCCCATAGATCCCACAGAGACCCATAGAACCCCATGGGGACCCCAAAGACCCCATAGACCCCATAGAGACCCCATAGGACCCATAGAGACCTATAGAGCCCCATAAAGACCTCAAAGACCCCATAGAGACCCCATAGATCCCATAGAGACCCCATAGGGACCCATAGACCCCATAGAGCCCCACAGAGACCCCAAAGACCCCATAGAGACCCCATAGGGAAACATAGAGCCCCATAGAGACCCCAAAGACCCCATAGGGACCCCATAGAGACCCCATAGGGACCCATAGACCCCATAGAGCGCCACAGAGACCCCATAGACCCCATAGAGCCCCATAGAGACCCCATAGACCCCATAGGGCCCCATAGACCCCATACAGACCCCATAGAAACCCAAAGAAACCCCATAGAGCCCCATAGAGACCCCATGGAGCCCCCAAAGACCCCATAGACCCCATAGAGACCCCATAGAGAGCCATAGGGACCCATAGAGAGCCATAGAGACCCCATAGACCCTATAGGGACCCCAAAGACTCCATAGACCCCATAGAGACCCATAGAGATGCATAGGGACCCATAGAGACCCCATAGACCCCATAGACCCCATAGAGACCCCATAGACCCCATAGACACCCCATAGGGACCCATAGAGTGCCATAGAGACCCCATAGACCCTATAGGGACCCCAAAGACCCCATAGACCCCATAGGGCCCCATAGAGACCCCATAGACCCCATAGATGCCATAGATCCCACAAAGGACCCACAGAGACCCCATACAGACCCACAGAGACCCCATACAGACCCATAGAGACCCCAAAGACCCCATAGAGACCCCACAGAGACCCCATAGACCCCATAGAGACCCCATAGAGACCCCACAGAGACCCCATAGACCCCATAGAGACCCCACAGAGACCCCATAGATCCCATAGAGACCCATAGATGCCCATAGAGACCCCATAGACCCCATAGATCCCATAGAGACCCATAGAGACCCCATAGAGACCCCATAGAGACCCATAGAGACCCCATAGGGACCCCATAGAGACCCCAAACCCCATAGAGACCCCATAGAGACCCCATAGACCCCATAGAGACCCCATAGACCCCATAGAGACCCCAAAGACCCCATAGACCCCATAGAGACCCCATAGAGACCCCAAAGACCCCATTGACCCCATAGAGACCCATAGAGCCCCATAGAGACCCCATAGAGACCCATAGAGACCCATAGAGACCCCAAACCCCATAGAGACCCCATAGAGACCCCATAGAGACCCCATAGACCCCATAGAGCCCCATAGAGTCCCATAGAGACCCCATAGAGACCCCAAAGACCCCATAGACCACATAGAGACCCCATAGGGACCCATAGTGACCCATAGAGACCCCATAGAGACCCCATAGACCCCAAAGACCCCATAGACCCCATAGAGACCCATAGATCCCATAGATCCCACAGAGACCCCATAGAGACCCCATAGACCCCATAGAGACCCCATAGGGACCCCATAGAGACCCCAAACCCCATAGAGACCCCATAGAGACCCCATAGACCCCATAGAGACCCCATAGAGACCCCATAGAGACCCCCCACCCCCCTTTGCCCCACTGACCCCACAGCCCTGCATTGGGGCAATGATTAACCCCAAATCCCCCCCCCCCCCGTTATGGGGTCAGGGGTTAAAAAAACAACTGCGCTGTGGGGCACTGGGGGGGGGGGGCACTTATGGGGCCTGTATGGCACTTATGGGGCACTTGTGGGTCTTATATGGCACTTATGGGGCACTTATGGGGCACTTATGGGGCCTGTATGGCACTTATGGGGCGCTTGTGGGGCACGTATGGGTCTTATACGGCACTTATGGGGCACTTATGGGGCGCTTGTGAGTCTTATAAGGCACTTATGGGGCACTTGTGGGGCACTTATGGCACTTATGGGGCACTTATGGGGCATTTATGGAACTTATGGGGCACCTGTGGGTCTTATATGGCACTTATGGGGCCTGTATGGCACTTATGGGGCACTTATGGGGCCTTTATGGCACTTATGGGGCGCTTGTGGGGCCTATATGGCACTTATGGGGCACTTATGGGGCACTTGTGGGGCCTGTATGGCACTTATGGGGCACTTATGGGGCACTTATAGGGCATTTGTGGGGCCTGTATGGCACTTATGGGGCACTTGTGGGTCTTATATGGCACTTATGGGGCATTTGTGGGGCCTGTATGGCACTTATGGGGCACTTATGGGGAACTTGTGGGTCCTGTATGGCACTTATGGGGCAGTTGTGGGTCTTATATCGCACTTATGGGGCAGTTATGGGTCCTGTATGGCACTTATGGGGCACTTATGGGGCACTTATGGGTCCTGTATGGCACTTATGGGGCACTTATGGGGCACTTATGGGTCCTGTATGGCACTTATGGGGCACTTATGGGGCACTTATGGGGCCTGTATGGTACTTATGGGGCACTTATGGGGCGCTTGTGGGTCTTATATGGCACTTATGGGGCACTTATGGGGCGCTTGTGGGGCCTGTATGGCACTTATGGGGCACTTATGGGGCCCATATTGCACTTATGGGGCACTTATGGGGCACTTATGGGGCACTTATGGCACTTATGGGGCGCTTGTGGGTCTTATATGGCACTTATGGGGCACTTATGGGGCTTATATGGCACTTATGGGGCACTTATGGGGCACTTATGGGGCATTTATGGCACTTAGGGGGCACTTATGGGGCACTTGTGGGTCCTGTATGGCACTTATGGGGCACTTATGGGGCATTTATGGCACTTATGGGGCACTTATGGGTCCTGTATGGCACTTATGGGGCGCTTATGGGGAACTTGTGGGTCCTGTATGGCACTTATGGGGCAGTTGTGGGTCTTATATCGCACTTATGGGGCAGTTATGGGTCCTGTATGGCACTTATGGGGCGCTTATGGGGCACTTATGGGGCCTGTATGGCACTTATGGGGCGCTTATGGGGCACTTATGGGGCCTGTATGGCACTTATGGGGCACTTGTGGGGCACTTATGGGGCCTGTATGGCACTTATGGGGCACTTATGGGGCGCTTGTGGGTCTTATATGGCACTTATGGGGCACTTATGGGGCACTTATGGGGCACTTGTGGGGCACTTGTGGGTCTTATATGGCACTTATGAGGCACTTATGGAACTTATGGGGCACTTATGGGGCATTTATGGGTCCCACCCCACACTTCTGGCTCCCACCCCACAACTTCTGGCTCCCACCCCACACTTATGGGTCCCACCCCACACTTATGGGTCCCACCGCATAGTTATGGGTCCCATGGGTCCACTTCTGACCCCCACCCCACACTTATGGGTCCCACCCCGTATCCATGGGTCCCACCCCACATTTAAGGCTCCCACCCCACACTTATGGGTCCCACCCCACACTTATGGGTCCCACCCCATACTTCTGGCTCCCACCCCACACTTATGGGTCCCACCCCGTATCTATGGGTCCCACCCCACACTTATGGGTCCCAGACCATATCTATGGGTCCCACCCCACACTTATGGGTCCCACCCCACATTTAAGGGTCCCACCCCACACTTATGGGTCCCACCCCATATCTATGGGTCCCACCCCACACTTATGGGTCCCACCCCACACTTATGGGTCCCACCCCATACATTTAAGGCTCCCACCCCACACTTATGGGTCCCACCCCACATTTAAGGCTCCCACCCCACACTTATGGGTCCCACCCCACACTTATGGGTCCCACCCCATACTTCTGGCTCCCACCCCACACTTATGGGTCCCACCCCGTATCTATGGGTCCCACCCCACACTTATGGGTCCCAGACCATATCTATGGGTCCCACCCCACACTTATGGGTCCCACCCCACATTTAAGGGTCCCACCCCACACTTATGGGTCCCACCCCATATCTATGGGTCCCACCCCACACTTATGGGTCCCACCCCACACTTATGGGTCCCACCCCATACATTTAAGGCTCCCACCCCACACTTATGGGTCCCACCCCACATTTAAGGCTCCCACCCCACACTTATGGGTCCCACCCCACACTTATGGGTCCCACCCCATACTTCTGGCTCCCACCCCACACTTATGGGTCCTACCCCGTATCTATGGGTCCCACCCCACACTTATGGGTCCCAGACCATATCTATGGGTCCCACCCCACACTTATGGGTCCCACCCCACATTTAAGGGTCCCACCCCACACTTATGGATCCCACCCCACACTTATGGGTCCCACCCCATACTTCTGGGTCCCAGTTGCTCAACTATGGGTCCCACCCCACACTTATGGGTCCCATGGGTCCACTTCTGACCCCCACCCCACACTTATGGGTCCCACCCCACACTTATGGGTCCCACCCCACACTTATGGTTCCCACCCCATATCTATGGGTCCCACCCCACACTTATGGGTCCCATGGGTCCACTTCTGACCCCCACCCCACACTTATGGGTCCCACCCCACACTTCTGACCCCCACCCCACACTTATGGGTCCCACCCCACACTTATGGGTCCCACCCCACACTTATGGTTCCCACCCCATATCTATGGGTCCCACCCCACACTTATGGGTCCCATGGGTCCACTTCTGACCCCCACCCCACACTTATGGGTCCCACCCCACACTTCTGGCTCCCACCCCACACTTATGGGTCCCACCCCACATTTAAGGGTCCCACCCCACACTTATGGGTCCCCCCCCATATCTATGGGTCCCACCCCACACTTATGGGTCCCATGGGTCCACCTCTGGCTCCCACCCCACACTTATGGGTCCCACCCCACACTTATGGGTCCCACCCCATACTTCTGGCTCCCACCCCACACTTATGGGTCCCACCCCATATCTATGGGTCCCACCCCACATTTATGGGTCCCACCCTACACTTATGGGCCCCACCCCACATTTAAGGGTCCCACCCCACACTTATGGGTCCCACCCCACACTTAAGGGTCCCACCCCACACTTATGGGTCCCACCCCACACTTATGGGTCCCAGTTGCTCAACTATGGCTCCCACCCCACACTTATGGGTCCCACCCCATATCCATGGCTCCCACCCCACACTTATGGGTCCCACCCCACATTTAAGGGTCCCACCCCACACTTATGGGTCCCATGGGTCCACTTCTGACCCCCACCCGACACTTATGGGTCCCACCCCACAACTTACCCACAACCCCACAGCGAAGACGCAGACGAAATACCCCCCCACGACCCCCAAATCCCAAGGATCGACGGCCACCGTCATTATGGGGCCGCCCCACACCTCTGCCCCACACCTCTGCCCCACACCTCTGCCCCACAGCTCTGCTATAGGGCCGAGGGGGAGGGGGCTGGGAGCTCCTCCCCCCAATTCGGGACGCTTCACTGCCCCACAGAATCGAGGGGGCAAACGGGGACACGGCGGGATCTATGGGGCCAAAGGGGAACAGAGGGACCCCATAGACAACATAGGGGCACAGAGGGACCCATAGGGACCCATAGAGACCCATAGAGACTCATAGGGACCCATAGAGACCCATAGAGACCCATAGAGACCCATAGAGACCCACAGGGACCCATAGAGACCCATAGAGACCCATAGGGACCCACAGAGACCCATAGAGACCCATAGGGACCCCATAGGGACCCCATAGGGACCCATAGGGAACCATAGAGACCCCAAAAACCCCATAGTGCCCCATAGAGCCCCATAGAGCCACATAGAACCCCATGGAGACCCATAGAGAGCCATAGGGACCCATAGGGACCCATAGGGACCCATAGAGACCCATAGGGACACATAGAGACCCATAGAGCCCCATAGAGACCCATAGAGCCTCATTGAGACCCCATCGAGACCCCATTTCCCCTATAGTGCCCCATAGACCCCATAGACCCCATAGAGACCCATAGGGACCCCAAAGACCCCATAGAGACCCATAGGGACCCATAGAGACCCATAGAGACCCATAGGGACACATAGGGACCCATAGGGACCCCAAAGACCCCATAGAAACCCCATAGCGACCCATAGAGACCCATGGACCCCATAAAGACCCCATAGGGACCCATAGAGACCTATAGGGACCCCATAGAGACCCCAAAGACCCATAGAGACCCCATAGAAAACCTATAGAGACCCATAGGGACCCATAGAGACGCACAGAGCCCCATAGAGCCCCATAGGGACCCCATAGAGCCCCATAGAGCCCCATAGACCCCATAGAGCCCCAGACCCCATATAGGCCCACAGAGACCCCACAGCCGCATCCCATAGAAAAGGCTTTAATAGGGGCGGAGGCGGAAGCTGTGGGTCCGCCCCACACTTATGGGTCGGGGATGTCGTCGGCCAGCGCCATGGGGAGCTGAGAGCCCCATAGGGACACAGAGGGACCCAGAGGGACCCAGAGGGACCCATAGAGACCCATAGTGACCCATAGGGACCCATAGAGACCCATAGGGACCCATAGAGACCCATAGAGACCCATAGAGACCCATAGAGACCCAAAGACCCCATAGAGACCCATAGTGACCCATAGAGACCCATAGAGACCCATAGAGACCCATAGGGACCCATAGGGACCCATAGCGCCATTGAGACCCATAGAGACCCATAGGGACCCATAGAGCCCCATAGGGACACAGAGGGACCCATAGAGACCCCATAGAGACCCCATAGAAAACCTATAGAGACCCATAGGGACCCATAGGGACCCATAGAGACCCATAGGGACCCATAGGGACCCATAGGGACCCACAGAGACCCATAGAGCCCCATAGGGACCCATAGGGACCCATAGGGACCCATAGACCCCATAGAGACCCCAAAGAACCCATAGAGACCCATAGGGACCCATAGAGACCCATAGGGACCCACAGAGACCCATAGAGACCCATAGAG
Source organism: Phasianus colchicus (assembly GCF_987193195.1). Taxonomy (NCBI): domain Eukaryota; kingdom Metazoa; phylum Chordata; class Aves; order Galliformes; family Phasianidae; genus Phasianus; species Phasianus colchicus. The sequence continues at coordinate 980,870 of NC_143475.1, forward strand.
ACCCATAGGGACCCATAGGGACCCATAGAGACCCATAGAGACCCATAGAGACCCATAGGGACCCATAGACCCCATAGAGACCCCAAAGAACCCATAGAGACCCATAGGGACCCATAGAGACCCATAGGGACCCACAGAGACCCATAGGGACCCACAGAGACCCATAGGGACCCATAGGGACCCATAGAGACCCATAGAGACCCATAGGGACCCATAGACCCCATAGAGACCCCAAAGAACCCATAGAGACCCATAGGGACCCATAGAGACCCATAGAGACCCATAGAGACCCATAGGGACCCCAAAGACCCCATAGAAACCCCATAGCGACCCATAGAGACCCATGGACCCCATAAAGACCCCATAGGGACCCATAGAGACCTATAGGGACCCCATAGAGACCCCAAAGACCCATAGAGACCCCATAGAAAACCTATAGAGACCCATAGGGACCCATAGAGACGCACAGAGCCCCATAGAGCCCCATAGGGACCCCATAGAGCCCCATAGAGCCCCATAGACCCCATAGAGCCCCAGACCCCATATAGGCCCACAGAGACCCCACAGCCGCATCCCATAGAAAAGGCTTTAATAGGGGCGGAGGCGGAAGCTGTGGGTCCGCCCCACACTTATGGGTCGGGGATGTCGTCGGCCAGCGCCATGGGGAGCTGAGAGCCCCATAGGGACACAGAGGGACCCAGAGGGACCCAGAGGGACCCATAGAGACCCATAGTGACCCATAGGGACCCATAGAGACCCATAGGGACCCATAGAGACCCATAGAGACCCATAGAGACCCATAGAGACCCAAAGACCCCATAGAGACCCATAGTGACCCATAGAGACCCATAGAGACCCATAGAGACCCATAGGGACCCATAGGGACCCATAGCGCCATTGAGACCCATAGAGACCCATAGGGACCCATAGAGCCCCATAGGGACACAGAGGGACCCATAGAGACCCCATAGAGACCCCATAGAAAACCTATAGAGACCCATAGGGACCCATAGGGACCCATAGAGACCCATAGGGACCCATAGGGACCCATAGGGACCCACAGAGACCCATAGAGCCCCATAGGGACCCATAGGGACCCATAGGGACCCATAGACCCCATAGAGACCCCAAAGAACCCATAGAGACCCATAGGGACCCATAGAGACCCATAGGGACCCACAGAGACCCATAGAGACCCATAGAGACCCATAGGGACCCATAGGGACCCATAGAGACCCATAGAGACCCATAGAGACCCATAGGGACCCATAGACCCCATAGAGACCCCAAAGAACCCATAGAGACCCATAGGGACCCATAGAGACCCATAGGGACCCACAGAGACCCATAGGGACCCACAGAGACCCATAGGGACCCATAGGGACCCATAGAGACCCATAGAGACCCATAGGGACCCATAGACCCCATAGAGACCCCAAAGAACCCATAGAGACCCATAGGGACCCATAGAGACCCATAGAGACCCATAGAGACCCATAGGGACCCCAAAGACCCCATAGAAACCCCATAGCGACCCATAGAGACCCATGGACCCCATAAAGACCCCATAGGGACCCATAGAGACCTATAGGGACCCCATAGAGACCCCAAAGACCCATAGAGACCCCATAGAAAACCTATAGAGACCCATAGGGACCCATAGAGACGCACAGAGCCCCATAGAGCCCCATAGGGACCCCATAGAGCCCCATAGAGCCCCATAGACCCCATAGAGCCCCAGACCCCATATAGGCCCACAGAGACCCCACAGCCGCATCCCATAGAAAAGGCTTTAATAGGGGCGGAGGCGGAAGCTGTGGGTCCGCCCCACACTTATGGGTCGGGGATGTCGTCGGCCAGCGCCATGGGGAGCTGAGAGCCCCATAGGGACACAGAGGGACCCAGAGGGACCCAGAGGGACCCATAGAGACCCATAGTGACCCATAGAGACCCAAAGACCCCATAGAGACCCATAGAGACCCATAGGGACCCATAGGGACCCATAGCGCCATTGAGACCCATAGAGACCCATAGGGACCCATAGAGCCCCATAGGGACACAGAGGGACCCATAGAGACCCCATAGAGACCCCATAGAAAACCTATAGAGACCCATAGGGACCCATAGGGACCCATAGAGACCCATAGGGACCCATAGGGACCCATAGGGACCCACAGAGACCCATAGAGACCCATAGGGACACATAGGGACCCATAGAGACCCATAGAGACCCATAGGGACCCATAGGGACCCATAGAGACCCATAGAGACCCATAGCGACCCATAGGGACCCATAGACCCCATAGAGACCCCAAAGAACCCATAGAGACCCATAGGGACCCATAGAGACGCACAGAGCCCCATAGAGCCCCATAGACCCCATAGAGCCCCATAGAGCCCCATAGAACCCATAGAGCCCCAGACCCCATATAGGCCCACAGAGACCCCACAGCCGCATCCCATAGAAAAGGCTTTAATAGGGGCGGAGGCGGAAGCTGTGGGTCCGCCCCACACTTATGGGTCGGGGATGTCGTCGGCCAGCGCCATGGGGAGCTGAGAGCCCCATAGGGACACAGAGGGACCCAGAGGGACCCAGAGGGACCCATAGAGACCCATAGTGACCCATAGAGACCCAAAGACCCCATAGAGACCCATAGTGACCCATAGAGCCCCATAGAGCCCCATAGGGACCCATAGGGACCCATAGCGCCATTGAGACCCATAGAGACCCATAGGGACCCATAGAGCCCCATAGGGACACAGAGGGACCCATAGAGACCCCATAGAGACCCCATAGAAAACCTATAGAGACCCATAGGGACCCATAGGGACCCATAGAGACCCATAGAGACCCATAGAGACCCATAGAGACCCATAGGGACCCATAGAGACCCATAGGGACCCATAGACCCCATAGAGACCCCAAAGAACCCATAGAGACCCATAGGGACCCATAGAGACCCATAGGGACCCACAGAGACCCATAGGGACCCATAGAGACCCATAGAGACCCATAGGGACCCATAGAGACCCATAGAGACCCATAGAGACCCATAGGGACCCATAGAGACCCATAGGGACCCATAGAGACCCATAGAGACCCATAGGGACCCATAGACCCCATAGAGACCCCAAAGAACCCATAGAGACCCATAGGGACCCATAGAGACCCATAGAGACCCATAGAGACCCATAGAGACCCATAGGGACCCCAAAGACCCCATAGAAACCCCATAGCGACCCATAGAGACCCATGGACCCCATAAAGACCCCATAGGGACCCATAGAGACCTATAGGGACCCCATAGAGACCCCAAAGACCCATAGAGACCCCATAGAAAACCTATAGAGACCCATAGGGACCCATAGAGACGCACAGAGCCCCATAGAGCCCCATAGGGACCCCATAGAGCCCCATAGAGCCCCATAGAACCCATAGAGCCCCAGACCCCATATAGGCCCACAGAGACCCCACAGCCGCATCCCATAGAAAAGGCTTTAATAGGGGCGGAGGCGGAAGCTGTGGGTCCGCCCCACACTTATGGGTCGGGGATGTCGTCGGCCAGCGCCATGGGGGAGCCGAGCTGCAGGTCCCTCTGTAGGGTTTCGAAGGCGGCGGGGCTGAGGCGGTGAACCTCGAGCCAATCGGCCAGCAGGGAGGCGGATAATGGGGCCGAGTCCCCCTGGCTATGGGGTGAGAATAGGGTCAGCCCCATAGAGGGGATGGGGAACCCCAAACCTTCACCCTATAGGCACCAGAGGTGTGGGGGAATGGGATTTGGGGTGGGGTGGGGCTTCGTTAGGGTCCTGACCCCGTAACTTTTGGGGTTCTTGAGTATTGGGGTCCTGACCCCATAACTTTCGGCTCCTGACCCCATAACTTTTGGGTTCTCCATCATTGGGGTCCTGACCCCATAACTTTGGGATTCTTGAGTATTGGGGTCCTGACCCCGTAACTTTGGGTTCCTAACCCCATAACTTTGGGGTTCTTGAGCATTGGGGTCCTGACCCCGTAACTTTGGGTTCCTGACCCCATAACATTGGGGTTCTTGAGCATTGGGGTCCTGACCCCATAACTTTTGGGGTTCTTGAGTATTGGGGTCCTGACCCCATAACTTTTGGGTTCTCCATCATTGGGGTCCTGACCCCATAACTTTGGGATTCTTGAGTATTGGGGTCCTGACCCCGTAACTTTGGGTTCCTGACCCCATAACTTTGGGGTTCTTGAGCATTGGGGTCCTGACCCCATAACTTTTGGGGTTCTTGAGTATTGGGGTCCTGACCCCATAACTTTTGGGTTCTCCATCATTGGGGTCCTGACCCCATAACTTTTGGGATTCTTGAGCATTGGGGTCCTGACCCCATAAACTTTGGGTTCCTGACCCCATAACTTTGGGGTTCTTGAGCATTGGGGTCCTGACCCCATAACTTTTGGGGTTCTTGAGTATTGGGGTCCTGACCCCATAACTTTTGGGTTCTCCATCATTGGGGTCCTGACCCCATAACTTTGGGATTCTTGAGTATTGGGGTCCTGACCCCGTAACTTTGGGTTCCTAACCCCATAACTTTGGGGTTCTTGAGCATTGGGGTCCTGACCCCATAAACTTTGGGTTCCTGACCCCATAACTTTGGGGTTCTTGAGCATTGGGGTCCTGACCCCATAAACTTTGGGTTCCTGACCCCATAACTTTGGGTTCCTGACCCCATAACTTTTGGGATTCTTGACCACTGGGGTCCTGACCCCATAACTTTGGGTTCCTGACCCCATAACTTTTGGGTTCTCCATCATTGGGGTCCTGACCCCATAACTTTTGGGGTTCTTGAGCATTGGGGTCCTGACCCCATAACTTTGGGTTCCTGACCCCATAACTTTGGGTTCTTGACCCCATAACTTTGGGGTTCTTGAGCATTGCGCTCCTGACCCCATAACTTTCGGTTCCTGACCCCATAACTTTTGGGATTCTTGAGCATTGGGCTCCTGACCCCATAACTTTGGGTTCCTGACCCCATAACTTTTGGGATTCTTGAGCATTGGGGTCCTGACCCCATAAACTTTGGGTTCCTGACCCCATAACTTTTGGGATTCTTGAGCATTGCGCTCCTGACCCCATAACTTTCGGTTCCTGACCCCATAACTTTTGGGATTCTTGAGCATTGGGCTCCTGACCCCATAACTTTGGGTTCCTGACCCCATAACTTTTGGGATTCTTGAGCATTGGGGTCCTGACCCCATAAACTTTGGGTTCCTGACCCCATAACTTTGGGATTCTTGAGCATTGGGGTCCTGACCCCATAACTTTGGGTTCCTGACCCCATAACTTTGGGGTTCTCCATCATTGGGTTCCTGACCCCATAACTTTGGGTTCCTGACCCTATAACTTTGGGTTCCTGACCCCATAACTTTTGGGTTCTCCATCATTGGGGTCCTGACCCCATAACTTTCGGTTCCTGACCCCATAACTTTGGGTTCCTGACCCCATAACTTTGGGGTTCTCCATCTTTGGGGTCCCATCAGGGAGGGGAATGGGGGACCCCATGTGTGGGGTGGGACCCCATTGGGTTCCTGACCCCATAAATTTTGGTTTCCTGACCCCATAACTTTGGGTTCTGCACCCCAATGTGTGGGGCAGTGGGATTTGGGGTGGGGTGGGGCTCCGTTGGGGTCCTGACCCCATAAACTTTTGGGATTCTTGAGCATTGGGGTCCTGACCCCATAACTTTGGGTTCCTGACCCAATAACTTTGGGATTCTTGACCATTGGGGTCCTGACCCCGTAACTTTTGGGATTTTGGGGTCCTCCCCTACTGGGATTTTGGGGTGACATCAAACTTCGGGTCCCCGCTCATTGGGATTTTGGGGTCCCCCATTATTGGGATTTTGGGGTCTTCCCCCCATGCGGTGACCCTAAAACTTTGTGTCCCCCACTATTGGGATTTTGGGGTGACCCCAAACTTTGTGTCCCCCATTACTGGGATTTTGGGGTCCTCCCCCATAGGGTGACCCTAAAACTTTCGGTCCTTCATTCTTAGGATTCTGGGCTGATCCCAAACTTTGGGTCCCCCATTATTGGGATTTTGGGGCCCTCCACTATTGGGATTTTGGGGTGACCCCAAACTTTGTGTCCCCCCCCATGGGATTTGGGGTCCCCCACTATAGGGATTTTGTGGTCCTCCCCCATAGGGTGACCCCAAACTTTGTGTCCCCCATTATTGGGATTTTGGGGTCCTCCATTATTGGGATTTTGGGGTCTTCCCCCCATGCAGTGACCCTAAAACTTTGGGTCCCTCATTATTAGGATTTTGGGGTGACCCCAAACTTCGTGTCCTCCATTATTGGGATTTTGGGGTCCTCTCCCTATGCAGTGACCCTAAAACTTTGGGTCCCCGATTATTGGGATTTTGGGGTCCTCCCCTACAGGGATTTTGGGGTGACCCCAAACTTTGGGTCCCCCATTACTGGGATTTTGGGGTCCTCCCCCATGCGGTGACCCTAAAACCTTGGGTCCTTCATTATTAGGATTCTGGGCTGATCCCAAACTTTGTGTCCCCCATTTTTGGGATTTTGGGGTCCTCCCCTACTGGGATTTTGGGGTGACCCCAAACTTTGGGTCCTCCATTATTGGGATTTTGGGGTCTTCCCCCATAGGGTGACCCTAAAACTTTCGGTCCTTCATTCTTAGGATTCTGGGCTGATCCCAAACTTTGTGTCCCCCATTATTGGGATTTTGAGGTCCTCTCCCCATGGGATGACCCCAAACATCGCGTCCCCCCTTATTGGGATTTTGGGGTCCTCTCCCATAGGGTGACCCTAAAACTTTTGGTCCCTCATTATTAGGATTTTGGGGCGACCCTAAACTTCAGGTCCCTCATTATTGGGATTTTGGGGTCCCCCATTACTGGGATTTTGGTGTCCTCCATTATTGGGATTTTGGGGTCCTCCCCTACTGGGATTTTGGGGTGACCCCAAACTTCGAGTCCTCAATTACTGGGATTTTGGGGTCCTCCATTATTGGGATTTTGGGGTCTTCCCCCCATGCGGTGACCCTAAAACTTTGGGTCCCCCCTTATTGGGATTTTGGGGTCCCCCATTATTGGGATTTTGGGGTGACCCCAAAATTTTGGGTCCCCCCCATGGGATTTGGGGTCCCCCACTATTGGGATTTTGGGGTCCTCTCCCCATGGGATGACCCCAAACTTCGGGTCCCCCCTCATTGGGATTTTGGGGTCCCCCATTATTGGGATTTTGGGGTCTTCCCCCCATGCGGTGACCCTAAAACTTTGGGTCCCCCATTATTGGGATTTTGGGGTCCTCCCCTACTGGGATTTTGGGGTGACCCCACACTTTGTGTCCCCCCCCATGGGATTTGGGGTCCCCCACTATTGGGATTTTGGGGTCCTCCCCCATAGGGTGACCCTAAACCTTTTGGTCCCCCCTTATTGGGATTTTGGGGTCCCCCATTATTGGGATTTTGGGGTGACCCCAAACGTTGTGTCCCCCATTACTGGGATTTTGGGGTCCCCCACTATTGGGATTTTGGGGTCTTCCCCCCATGCGTTGACCCTAAAAGTTTGTGTCCCCCATTATTGGGATTTTGGGGTCCTCCACTACTGGCATTTTGGGGTGACCCCAAACTTTGTGTCCCCCATTACTGGGATTTTGGGGTCCTCCCCCATAGGGTGACCCTAAAACTTTCGGTCCTTCATTCTTAGGATTCTGGGCTGATCCCAAACTTTGGGTCCCCCATTTTTGGGATTTTGGGGTCCTCCCCTACTGGGATTTTGGGGTGACCCCAAACTTTGTCCCCCCCATGGGATTTGGGGTCCCCCCTCACCTGTCCTTGCCGTCGCCCACCATGTCCAGCGATTGGCTCAGGAACTCCTCCAGGTCGAAGCCGACCCCATATCCCGCCCCGCTGCCTTTTGGGGTCACCGAGAAGACGGGGGGCAAAACGTCCTCCACCTTTTTGTGGGGTCGGGGGGGAG